>NW_006399865.1:5434449-5498848 GCF_000299155.1 Elephantulus edwardii
TTGTTTTTCAATGCAGCATAGTATTCCATTGTGTGAATATACCACAGCTTCTCTATCCATTCATTTGTTGATGGTTGCACCTTCTTCTGTAGCTGTTCAAATACCTCCTTAGCAACATATTTCTCCAGGTTCTCTGTATCTGGAGTTTTCATTGGGTCTATTTTTTTAGAAGAGGCTTATTTTCTTTTTTCATGATGCTTGAGGCAGCCTGCTGATTTCTTTCTTTTTTCTTTTATTGTTGTTGTTGTTATTGTGTACCGTCAAGTTAGATCTGACTGGCACAGGAGGAGATTATCCCTCCTTCTCAGCGGAGCATCTAGTAGATTCAAACTACATGCAGTACATCTTCTTGCCAATAGGCCACCAGAACTCCCTAACCAGCTGCTTTCTTGAGATTATGTGAATCTGTTCTTAATAGATGTTAGGGTGTCATCACTATGTAGTGTCCCAGGGTAGGGTGATGTTCTGTGAAGGACCTGTATATTGGTGTTTCCCTCTTGGTCCCTGGGTCTATGGCCCAAAATCTCAAAGCAGGATTAGTGTTTCCCTCCAGAAACCGTGGCCATTCCATGCCTCTTGCATTTAAGAAATCCCAAGCTCCCCACATGTTGTAGACAGCAGAGTTCAAAGGCAAGGTACCTAAATGGTGGAATGCAGAAATCTGTTGCCCTCTGGAAACCATGGTTGTTTCATGCCTCTTTTAGCTGCACTTCTTCCAAGACAGATTTGTTTGGTTTTTTCCTGGAAGTGCATGGCATAGTCAATATTCTTCATCAATACCGCTAATCAAAGGCATCAATTCTTCTTTGGCCTTCTTGGTTCATTATCCAACTTCCACATATATAGGGGTACCTATATTATATTAGTCTTTTCACTGATATTCTTGATCTTTACCACTTTAAAGAGGTCTTTGACCACACATTTCCCCAGTGCAACCCCTCTTTGGATTTCCTAACTGCTATTACCATTGGTGTTGATTGTGCATCCAAATAAAATGAATATGTTGAAAACTTCAATATTTTTTTCCATCATGATGCTTGTTGCCTATAGATCCAGTAGTAAGGATTTTTGTTTTCTTGATGATGAGATGTAATCTATATTTAAGGTTGTAGTCTTTGAGCATCAATAAGTGCTTCAAGTCTTTTTCACCTTCTGCAAGCAAATTTGTATAATCTGAATAACACAGGTTGTTGATGAGTCGTAATCCAACCCTGATGCTACATTCTTATTCTTAAGAATCCAGCTTCTCAAATTATTTTCCTAGCATAAAAATTTAATAGGTGTGAGAAGAGAGTTACTATGATGATACATACCTTTCCTGATTTTAAAGCATGCAGTGTTCCCTTGTTCTTTTTAAATAACTGCTTTTGGTCTAAGTTTTACATGAGGACAATTAAGTGTTCTGGAATTCCAGTGCTTCTCCATATTATCCCTAATTTGTTATGATCCACACAGTTTAAAGCCTTTTGTTATTGCTATGTGCCTTCAAGTCAGAACTGACTCAGAACTGACTCTCCAGCAGGTTTTCAGAGGCAGTTGATCACACGGGAGGAGACTGCCTATCTTTCGTCAGTACAGCAGTTGGTGGATTTGAACTGCATGCTTTTGGTTTGGCAGTGCAACTCCTTACTACTAAGCCACCAGAACTTCTATGTTAAATGCTTTTATACAGTAAAGAAAACACAAGTAAACATGCTTTTTTTCTGGAATTCTCTGCTTTCAACTAAGATCCGTCTGAAATTTAAGGAGATTTTGAAAAGAAGGTAATTACCTGCTTTCTTTAAAAAGAAGAGCTAAAGAGTAAAGTTACCAGTTTAGACTAAAGTGTACTTGAGCCTTGATCAGAAGAAATCGGAAAGAAGGATGAATAGAAATGGGAAAGTAGGTCGGAAATGGGAAGAGTGTTGATGCATTATGAAGATTACAGTCAGAATTACCAATCTACATGCATAATAATGACACATAATAATGGCCCAGCATCAGACATCTTCCAGTGGTAGGGATCTTGATGAATGCCTCTGCATTCCAGTTCTATTCATCATAACCTCATATGGCTTCATCTTCAAATCTTTTTTGCAACAAGAAGCTAGCACACTGAAAAATTACAATCACTGTGAACCTGTTATTTTTTCATTCAGACTTTAATTTTATATAATTTATTTCACTGTTTGTTAGGGAAATCTGCACTTCAGAGAGAGGAAGAATCAAAGGCAAGGCAAGTTCCCATCCTGGTCAATTCCCCAGGCAAAAGGAACTTTCCCACCAGCTACAAAATCAGAAAGGATTTCACATTTATTAGCAGCAATAAAAGTTATGATCAAAGATATTTCATGATTGTTGTTGTTAGGTGTAGTCAAGTCACTTGCGACTCATAGCGCACACATCTCTGAACCCAGCTCTATCCTGAGCCAACCTTATTGTCTCTGACACACCTTCCCCCATTACCCCAGTCACTGAGTCAGTCCATCTCCTCCAGAGTCTTCCTCTCTTGTGCTGTACCTCCACCCTCCCAAGTATGACATCCCTCTCTAAGGACTTGGTCCCTCCTTGCAACATGTCCAGAGTACATCAGACGAAGCTTCTGAATCCTTGTCTCCAAGGAGCAGCCAGGTTTCACCCTCTCCAGGGCAAACTTGTTTTCCTGGAAGTTGATGGTATATTCAGTACTCTTCTCTAGCACCACAGCTCAAAGGCATCAATTCTCCTTTTATCATCCCTAGTCACTGTCTAGCTTTTTGATGCACAGCAAGTAATGACAAAGACTATGGCCCAGATCAAGTGCACCTTAGCCTCCAGACTGGTATCGCTGCTCTTCAGGACTCTGGAGATTTCCCTGACAGCAATTCATCTTTTTATTTTCTGACTCCTGGTACCAAGTGTTGACTGTGGAGCCAAGCAAATTAAAGCTGTTAACAATCTCAGTCTCTTCAGCATCCATCATGATTCTGCCAATCGGCCCAGTGATGAGAATCTTTGTCTTCTCGATGTTGAGCTTCAATCCATATCAGTCCTTGACCTTCTGCAGCAAGCGCTTCTGGTCCTCCTCAGTTTTTCAGTAAGCAGGGTTGTGTCATCTGTATAACGCAGATTGTTGATGAGTCTTCCTCCATTCTGGTTGCCACATTCCTCCTCATAGAGCCCAGCTTCCTGGATGATCTGTTGTGCATATAGATTGAAAAGGTATTGGAGATAAGACACAACCCTATAGTACACACCCTTCATGACCTTGAACCATGCAGTGTTTCCCTGCTCTGCTCTAATGACTGCCTCCTGGTCCAAGTACAGGTTTCACATAGCACAATCAAGTGTTCTGTGATTCCATTCTTCTCAGAGACAGCTTTAGCAAACCAATATAAAATTAAAATTATTAAAACAAAAGAACAGCAGGGAGAAAAGAATGGAGAGAGAGAGAAAGCTGTTTGATGTCAAGGAAGAGCTCTCTCTGAAAAGTCAGTAAGAACTGGCATGGAAGTCGTGACCCATGACAGTTTAAAATAACTCATTTTCTTGGCAGTATCATCTTCCTTGTGCATTCATCCTCTAGACAAATGGGATGATTTACCAGCTCTGAGCGAGCATGTGCATTGTCATGTCTTTGTTCATACTGTTCTCTCTGCCTTGAGACCACTCCTCTTCATCTATTCCCACTAAATTCAGGTTCAGACTAAAATATCACTTCCACCTTGACCAAAAGTTGAAGTCTCAACCCGAAACCCCTTAGAAAGTAAAGAATTGCTAAAGAAAAGGAATCACATACAGAAATAGAAAAAAAGAAGAAACCAAAACACCTCTCATTGTCATTGGATCAGGAGGACTCATAGCTCATAGCTGACCCCACAGCAGATTTCCAGAGGCTGTAAATTATACAGGAGGATATTGCCCATCTTTCTCTCTTGGAGGGCCTGGTGGATTCAGTCCACCAGAGAGGGAATTAGCAGCCTAACTGCTTACTCAAGTTACCCTGAGTTGCCTAAAGATTTATGTAAAAAATTAGATAAAAGCTTACTAACTGTACATCTGCTTCACTTCTCACTCACCAACTGTCACACTTGTCAAGATTTCACATTTATGGCAATACTGAATAATCTGACTATTTGGTGAACTAATGCTGTGTGTCTTCCAATACGAATGCCACGGTGCCTGGTGAGAGGAACACTGGCTGTGATGGTTAAGGTTTGTGTCAATTTTTCTGTCAGTTTTGCAGATGATTCTTAGTGGTTTGGCAGTTAAGAAATGATGTAATTAGACAGTTATGTAATTATATAGTCATCCTCCGTTTTGTGATCTGATATGATCATCCTCTATTTTTGCAAAACGTTGACTGTTTTTTAATATAACTTGGGTTTTGGACCCTAATAATAATTAAAAAACCAAAACAAAACCCTCATAGGAAGCATGGGGAAGCTCTATTAATTTTGGCATGAAATGCCTGGTGAATTATATTATATTTCTATTTTGTAGGAAAAGATGACTTTCCAGTTTGTACCTTTCACCTGCCTTTTACTGCTCATCTCCAGTATCTGTGGGTTCTTTGTTGAAGCAAACTATCCTAGAAGCTATCCTTGTGATGAGAAAAAGGAGAATTCCTCAATTATTGCAGAATGCAACTATCGCCAGCTGAAAGAAGTTCCCCAAACAGTGGGCAGGTATGTGACAGAGCTAGACTTGTCTGAGAATTTCATCACTCACATAACAAATGAATCATTTGAAGGGCTTCAAAATCTTACTAAAATCAATTTAAACTACAATGCGAAGCTCCTGCATCAGAATGAAAACCCTAATGTGAATAAAGTTGGCATGAAAATTGCACATGGGGCTTTCCAGAACCTAAAATATCTAAAAGAGTTACTGCTTGAAGACAACCAGTTATGCAGAATACCCACTGGTTTGCCAGCATCTTTGGAAGCACTTAGTCTAATCCAAAACAATATCACAGTGGTGACCAAACGGAACACTTCAGAGCTAGTGAACCTGAGGAGCCTTTTTTTAGGTTGGAACTGCTATTTTGGCCATGACTGTAACAAAACATTTGAAATAGAAAATGGAGCCTTTGAGAAGCTTACACATTTGAAGGTGCTGTCACTGTCTTTCAATACTCTCTACCACGTGCCACCGAATCTGCCCAGCTCGCTGTCAGAGCTTTATCTCAGCAACACTAAGATCCAAAACATCAGTCAGGAAGACTTCAGGGAATTGACAAATTTAAATCTACTCGATTTAAGTGGGAACTGTCCAAGGTGTTTCAACGCTCCGTTTCCATGTGAACCTTGTCAAAAAAACACTTCGCTTCAGATTCATCCCCTTGCTTTTCAAACTCTGACCCAACTTCACTACCTAAACCTTTCCAGCACTTCCCTCTCTACTGTTCCTGCAAGCTGGTTTTATAATATGAGTAATCTGAAGGCTCTATACCTTGAATTCAACTACTTAGTAAGTGAAATAGCCACTGGGAATTTTTTATTATACCTGCCAAGGTTACAAATCCTTGACTTATCTTTTAACTATAAGTTGACAGACTATCCCCAGCATATTAACATATCCAAAAACTTTGCTAAGCTTACATCTCTCCAGGTGTTGCATTTAAGAGGTTATGTCTTCCAGGAACTTAAAGAAAAAGACTTCCAACCTCTGATGGAGCTCGCCAACTTAAGGACTATCAACTTGGGCATTAACTTCATAAAACAAATCGATTTTACCATTTTCCAATACTTCCACAACCTGAGTGTTATTTATTTGTCAGAAAACAGAATATTACCCCTGGTGAATGACTCGAAAACTGGTTCTTCTTCCCAAAGCCATATTCTGAAACCACGCTCAGCACACAGTAAGTTTGACCCACACTCAAATTTTTATCATAACACCAATCCTCTAGTAAAGCCACAGTGCAGCAAGTATGGCAGAACCTTAGATTTAAGCTTGAACAGCATTTTCTTCATTGGGGCAAAGCAGTTTCAAGGTTTTGGTGACATCGCCTGCTTAAATCTATCTTCTAACGGCAATGCCCAAGTGCTGCATGGATTGGAGTTTGCAGCTGTGCGTGGGGTCAGATACCTGGATCTGACAAACAACAGACTCGACTTTGATGACGACAACGCTCTCCAGGAACTGACTCAGTTAGAAGTTCTGGATCTCAGCTACAACTCGCACTATTTCCGAATCGCCGGTGTCACACATCGCCTAGGGTTTATTAAGAATCTGAAACATCTCCAAGTTTTAAACTTGAGCCACAACAGCATTTACACGCTAACAGAGTTTGAGCTGGTCAGCGTGTCCCTGAAGGAGTTAGTTTTCCGTGGCAACCGCCTTGACCTTCTGTGGTACGGTCATGACAGCAGGTACTGGCACATCTTCTCATCACTGGGCAACCTGACGCAGCTTGATATATCCTTTAATAAACTGCGACACATCCCGGATGAAGCCTTCTGTAACCTGCCCCATAATCTCACAGAGCTTTATATAAACAATAATATGTTAAGGTTCTTTAACTGGTCACTCCTGCAGCATTTTACTCGCCTCACGTTGCTTGACTTAAGTAGAAATGAACTGTCCATCTTAACGAACAGACTGTCTACATTCACGCCCTCCCTGCAGACACTGTTGCTGAGGAAAAACAAGATTGCCCACCTGCCCTCAGGTTTCTTTTCTGAAGCCAGAGGCCTGGCCCACCTCGATTTGCACTCCAACTTGATAAGGATGATCAACAGATCCACGCTGGAGACCAGGACCGCCACCAACCTGTCTGTTCTGGATCTGGGGAGAAACCCTTTCGACTGCACATGTGACATTGGTGATTTCCGAAGATGGATGGATGAGAATCTGAACGTCACCATCCCTAGACTGACAGATGTCACCTGTGCCAGCCCGGGAGATCAACAGGGCAAGTGTATCGTGAGTCTGGAGCTCACCACGTGTGTCTCAGACACGATTGCAGCCATCTTGTTTTTCTTCACGTTCTTCATCACCACGACAGTCATGGTGACCGCCCTGGTCCACCACTGGTTTTACTGGGACGCGTGGTTTATCTACCATGTGTGCTTAGCAAAGCTAAAAGGGTACAGAACTCTTTCCACATCCCAAAGTTTCTATGATGCTTACGTTTCTTACGACACCAAAGATGCCTCCGTCACAGACTGGGTGATAAATGAGCTGCGGTACCACCTAGAGGAGAGTGAAGACAAAAATGTGCTCCTTTGTCTGGAGGAGAGGGATTGGGACCCAGGATTAGCCATCATCGACAACCTCATGCAGAGCATCAACCAAAGCAAGAAAACCATATTCGTCTTAACAAAAAAATACGCCAAGAACTGGAGCTTTAAGACGGCGTTCTACTTGGCCTTGCAGAGGCTGATGGAGGAGAACATGGACGTGATTATTTTCATCCTACTGGAGCCAGTGCTCCAGCACTCTCAATATCTGAGGCTGCGGCAGCGAATCTGTAAGAGCTCCATCCTCCAGTGGCCGAACAACCCCAAGGCGGAAGGCTTGTTCTGGCAAAACCTGAGAAATGTGGTCTTAACTGAAAATGATTCACGGTATAACAAACTGTATGTTAATTCTATTAAATAATACTGGCTGATGGGAAGTCGAGTGCGGTACCTTATTAAAAATGCAGAGCAGCTGCTCTTCTGGCTCACGATCTAACAAATTGCCCCTCGACTTGGTGGCTTAAAACAATGATTGTTTATCTGTGTACAGTTTAGGGGGAGCTTGTCTAGGTGCTCTGCTTCGGGACCTCTCACAGACTGCAATCTGGGTGTGGCCTTGGACCGCAAGCATCCTCCTAGCGAAACACCCACTTCCAAGAGCACACGTGTGTGGTTGTTGTCAGGATTCAGTTCCTCTTGGGCTGTGCACCAAAGCCTGCTCCCAGTTCTTTGCCACATGCCCCATCCCCCAGCATGCCACCAAAAAGAGAGCATCAGCCACCAAGATGTAAGTGGCATGACTTTACAGTTCAGTCACAGGTATTAATAGTATTGCCATATCTGATTTTTCCCCTCCAGAGGTGAATCATAGGTCTCAACCATAATTTAAGGGAGTGATCACCGTTGATGACCAAGGTAAAGGTTGTGTGCCTTAGTCCAGGGACAACATTGGATCACAGGGATGAAGAGTCATAATTTTCTCAGTCCTGGGAAAACAGTCTATGCCTAGGATGGCAGGCTTGAACACCAAGGTTCAGGGGAAACAGTCAATGACTAACACCACTGCTGTCGTTCTCTCAATCCAGGGGAAATAGTCGATGACCAAAATGGTGGGGTGTGATTGCCTTGGTCTAGGGAAAATTGTTGATGGTCAAGATAGGCACCAGTGGAGTAACTGGATGTGGGGGGCTGGTGCACATCACACCAGATAACACTGTCAGAGAGGATGACACCAAAGTAACTATAAAAATGAAATGCAGTATTTCAGCAGACATTTGCTATTTCTTATAAAAACAGACCCATAGGTAGTTAAACCAGCACAAAGCTATTTTTTTGCTAAACCTAGCTTACTACATAGGGTCGCTATGAGTCGCAGGCGACTCGACAGCACATAACAGCAACAACAACAGCTTACGTGCATCACTGTATCTCAAAGGCTAAAGCTCTCTGCTAATTTCCTTTTTGCATGTTCTCACACATTCCAGAATAATTGGTGGAGCAGCAGTTAAGGCATTTGGCTGCTAACCAAGAAGGTCCACTATTCCAATGTGCCAGTCACACAGTAGGAGAAAGATATGAGGGTTTGCTTCTATAAATACTTAGCCTGGGGAACCTTGTGGGGCAGTTCTCCTCTACCCTCGAGGGTCACTGAATGAGAGTGGACTCAACAACAGCAGGATTGGTTTCGGTAATATCATCCAGGGCTGTCATTATTGCCCAATTACAGTGAGGCTTCAAAGAACATGGTTCATCTGTACACACTACAGTTGTGCTCTTGGTTTTGTTGCTGCTGGTGTTTTTGTGTCACATTTTCTGTTTTAGCTCCAGTATTGTGGGAAGTAGTTCCACCAAACAGATCCAGCCCTGTATATGCTCATTCATCTATGCCAAGAAGTTTGGAAGATAGCTTACCTGATCACCTGACTGGAAGAGATTCTTTTAAAGAAAAAAAAGTGGTCCAACAGCATGCAGAATTTATCAAATAATATCATGTGCTGAAAGTAAAATCTTGCTTAAGATTATCGGCAGGGAACTTCAGGCATTCAAGCTGGATTCAAAAGAGGCCATGGAATGAGAGATACTATTGTTTATGTCATATGAGTCTTGGCTGAAAGCAGAGAATCCCAGGAAGATGTTGACTTGTGTCTTACTGTCTATGCAAAGACATTTGACCATGTGGCTCATGACAAATTATGGACAACATTGAAAAGAATAGGAATCTCAGATCACCTAACTAGGATCATAAAGCAAGAAGCAGTTTCCCCAACAGAACAAGTGACCACTGTCTGGTGTAAAATCAGGAAAAGTGTATGTGAGAGTTGTAGCTTTTCTCCATCTCATCAATTTGTATACTAAGAAAATCACTTGAGAAGCTGAACTCTGTGAAGAAGCATGTGGCTTCAGGCTGAGGAAGAGCATTATGCAGATGATACAACTTTGCTAGAAGAAAGTGAAAAGAAGACTTGAAGCACTTAATGAAGATCAAAGGCTACAGCCTTCAATATGGATTTTACATCTCAACATCAAGAAAACAGAAATCCTCACTACTGGACCAATAGGCAACTAGATAGATAGATAGATAGATAGATAGATAGATAGATAGATAGATAGATAGATAGATAGATAGATAGATAGATAGAAGACTGAAATTGTATTTCAACTTATTTAGCTACACAGTCAATACCTTTGGTACCAGCAGTCAAGAAATCAAGACGTGTGGTGGCATTGTGGAAAATCTGCTGTCAGGGACCTTGCCAAAGTGCTAGAGAGCAAAGATGTCACTTTAAGGAATAAGGTGCACCTTATCCAAGTCAGGATGTTTTCAATTACTTCCTATGCATCTGAAAGTTGGACAGTGACTAAGGATAACAGAGAAAGAATCCATGCCTGTGAATTGTAGTGTTGGTGAAGAGTATTCAATATCCCATTGACTGCTAAAAGAACGAATAAATCTGTCTTGGAGGAAATGCAACCAGGGTGCTCCTTAAAGGCCTGGATTTTGAAGCTTTACCTCTCATCTGTGAGTATGTTGTTGAGAAGGGCCAGTCCTTGGGAAAAGACATCATGCTGGGAAAGGTAGAGGATCAGTGAGAGAGGAAAAGACTCTCAATGGGATGCATTCACACAATGACTGTAATAATGGGCTCAGGTATATCAGAGTTGGTGAGGAAGGCATAGGATAGGACAAGGTTCGGATCTGTTGTTTATAGGGCTGCTAGGCATGGTAGTCGACACAAGGACACCTAAGAAGAACAGTGTTTGTGAATATATCAAGAACTCTTGAGGGGGAAGTAGTAATGAAAAGAAAGCTACAAGTAAACAGGCTTCATTTGGTTACTAATAATGTTTCCTTTAATGTCAAAAGTTTTTCAAATAAAACTTTTTTATTTTCATGTAATCTGAGAAATCATGTATTCATGCAATCTGAGAAATCTTACATTTAAACTATTTACAACTGTATCACATATTAGTGATATGTCAGGGCACAGAGATGGCACCATGAGTAACTGTAGTGGGTGACAATAATCCTAGCTGGTCCCATTGATGACATGACTGCCCCAGTTGAGGGAAAGTAATCCATAATGGAGATGGCATCTATAATGGCCTCAACCAGGAATAACCATCAGTGACTGACACGGAGCACCATGATCACTTCAGTTAAGGGAAAACAGTCGATGACCAACATTGTGGCAGTGATAGCTTCAATCTAGGAAAAATAGTCTATGGCTGAAATGGGAGTTTGTGATCACCTCAGTCCAGAGAAAATGGCCAGTGACTAAGACGAGATGCCCCGATAGCTTTAATTCAGGTGAAATAATCTGTGATCAAGACAACAACCATGACAGCTTCAGTCTAGGGAAAACTTTTGGTGACTGAAATGAGAGACCATGATCACCTCGAGACTGACTTCCTCAGTCTAAGGAAACCCCCTTCTGCTGTGACAGCTCAGTGTTGGGTAAACAGCCTGTGACTGGGACAGTGAATCTCACCCCTGGAGAGCTCATGTAGTTCAGAGTAGAACTGTATACCTCACTGGATTTTCAACGGCTAATTTGAAAAAAAGATCACCAGGCATTCCTTCCGAGGCACCTCAGGTGGGCTCTGTCAACCTTTCTGTTAGAAGCTGAGCACGTTAATCATTTACACCACCTTATGATGCCAAGTCCCAATTAGGTGTCTCCTTGTACTATCTTGTAAGTCTTGTTATATGGACAGTACCTGGATAGAAAGAGTGTCTATGAACATGTAGGTCTTCCCTCAATTGTAAGCTCCAGAGATCATGAAATGTGCATTTTCCCCGTCACTGTGCACCCAGTATTCATCGCCATGTTGTTGGGTACCATTAAGTTGTAATCAACCCATAGCTGACCCTCCAGCAGGTTTTCTGAGGCAGTACATCACACGGAATGAGTTTGTCCATCCTTCTCTAGAGCAACTGGTGAATTCATACTATGTGCCTTTGCAGTTGCAGTGCAGCTTCTTACCATATTTGATACCCGAAAAAAGGTTCTCAAGAAATAACAGTCAAATTAATGAATAGGTATGTTCGGGCATCACAGATGCATATGCGCGCTTCTCTAGAACTGCTCCTTCCCCCTCTGTTTAAGCCTTTCCCACTCCCGGGAGCAAGCATGAGGTGGTCTCTCAACCATCTCTGATGCCATGATGCAGATTCCATGAGGCACTGACCCTTGGCAGGAATAATTTACTTTCTTACTTAGATGTTGGGCTGTGGTGCAGAGCAAGCTCAGCATAAACCAAGAAGCACCCCAGGGAGGTGGTGTTGAAGAGTGTGTATGCTGAGTGCAACTGTGTAGGAGTCACAAGCTGGACCATAACAATATTTGATAACAGTGAGTCTGAAACTTGGCCAAGAAGACAGCCTCTGGCTGTGTCTACAGGGCATCGTTCAAAGAATCTGTGGTACCATTCAAAGCAGAATTTCCCAAGGTCAATCCACACCATGTTAAAAGGACTCCACCAAAAACACCATGAAGTAAGTTTATAAACTACTTGCTTCTTGCATTGTTATAGTGTGCATAAGCAAGAAACCTTTTTTTTTTTGTAATGTTTCTAGAAGTTTCTCTGGTATCAAAAGGAGCACCACACTTATTTGGCATAGATTCCTTTTCTGGAAAAGCATCTCATGGAACAAATAAGCTCTCTCACATGCTCTCTCTAGAAATGCCTGTTTGGTGGCCTGATAGAGATTTGTCCTGCCAGGTGAGTGAGTGAGTCCCCAGCAATTTCCCAGGTGCATGATGGCAGGCACTATTCTGATGTGGATGCTCTGTTTTAAAAATGAAGAATAACCCAGGCCCCCTGCAGTTCAGCCTTTATATCCAGCCCTTATTTTGGCTTCTTGAGTTCGTCTTACTAAGCCTTTAGAGGAGGGAGAATTTTTTGGAGAGAAGTGACAAGAATGCAGATTATGATTCAGCAGCAATAAATAGTAAAAATGAGAGTATTTTGTTTGTTTAGAGTAGAAGGGCTACTATTTATCTATATAACATTATTAGTCTAAAAAAGATCATTTCTGCACTTGACATAAAAAAAAGCAGATTTAATAGTCCAACTGATGGGACTGGCCTGGCTGTGGTACAATGAGCTCTCCAGTGACTTACAAGAAAGCTTGTGCTTTCAAAGACAGTAAATCCAGTGGGAATGGCTAAAACAGTCAGTCTCTGATCTTGAAACAATTTCTACCTTTGAATCAACTAATTAGATCCAGTCAAGTTTTACCCCTGGAGAAATAGGGCTTACAATGAAAACCAATAAGAAATGTGAATATATATCTGTAGAATTCATTGCTATTGAGTCAATTCTGACTCAAAGTGACCCTTCAGAACAGAATAGAATTGCATAGGGAGCATGTAGGTAGAAGAGAAAAAGCTGGGGTGAGTGGAAACAGGAGTCTTTAAAACAGTTGAGGGAAGGAACTGAATATCACCTCACCTTTACTGGTCATAAATGTTTATGACAGCAGACTACCACATCTTCTGTGCAGAAGTTAGAACTGTCAGTCTTCCCATTAGTAACCAAGCACTTTAACCATTTCTCCGCAGGATTCCTTAGATATGTGTGCAGTGTATATAAATGGATACAGCTGGAGAAGCAGTGAAAGTGTAGAGAGATGGTGATTACTGATGGCAAAAAAAATTAAGCAAATAAAATTTAAAATACATGAGGACGATGGGAGCATGATGCAATAATTTATCTGTAACTGTTTGATTAGTGCTTCATGTGAGTTCAAGAAGGTCAGTCCTGGCCAATAAAAACAAGGACAGCCTGTGCATTGCATTGCAACTAAATTTCATGTCGGTAGGATTTTTACTTGAGTAGTAAATAGGCCTTGGAAACCCTATGGGGTAGTTCTCCAGTGTTCTAGAGAATCATTACAAGTTGGAATTGGCTCGTTGGCAGTGGGTTGGATTGAGTTCGGAAACAAGAAGCATTGCCCTGTTCAAAGATGGTGCCGATGGTCACTGCTGCCGGTTGCTTGTTGTTGTTATTAGGTGCTGTTGAGTATGGCACATAGTGACCCTATGAAAAGTCAACCTGAATCCTGCCTGATGGGTAATGACACCTGAACCTGAGATTCATGGCTCAGGAGACACTGTGCTGTAATCCTCATCATCTCTGACATACTAGAGCCCATCGCTGTAATCACCATGTCAATCCATTTCATTGGAGATCTCCTTGGCAGACCCTCCATCTTTCCAAACATGATGTACCCTCCCAAGAAATAGCCCCACTTAGCTACATTTCCAGAATATGAAAGACAAAGCTTCATCATCTTTGCCTCCAAGGTGCACTCTGGCTGCACTTTTTTCAAGACCTATATGTTCTTTTGCCAGTCCATGGGATAGCCAGTGCTCTTCTCTAGCACCACAACTCAGACATCAATTTTTCTTCTGTCATCCGTATTCATTGTCCAGCTCTCAGATGCATAGCAAGTGATGGAAAAGACTATGGCCTGGATCAGGCACACTGTAGTCTTCAAACTGACATCACTGCCCTTCAGCATTTTTGAGAGGTCCCTGACAGTGGACTTGCCCAGTACACATCTCCTGATTTCTTGGCTTGGTACCAAGAGTGTTGATTGTTGATCCAATCAAGACGAAATCATTGGCAGCTTCATTCCGTTCTTCATCTATCATAATTCTGGCTGTCAGTCCTGTGGTGAAGACCTTTGTTTTCTTGATGTTGAGATGCAATCCATACCGAAGGCAGTAGTCCTTGATCTTCTGCAGCAAATGTTTTATAGCCTCCTCACTTTCAGCAAGCAAAGTTTTGTCATCTGTATAAAGTAGATTGTTGGTCTTAGTGCTGCATCCCTCGTGGAAGAGTTACAGACAACAGAGGTAGATACTATTAGTCACATAATCTGGCCTTATGATTATAAAGAGTCATTAATCTATGAATAGATACATTGATAGGCAAGAGAAACAGGCATGTGTAGGTATAGATGCAACTATATACTAGAACAGCAGACAAAATTAGAAAAATATCTTAGCTCTTTGTGGTGTTAAAGGCTTACTGTTCAAAATGGCTTCCATATCGATTAACTTATTTTGCCATGTGGATGGGTTGAAATAACAAATAGGGTGTGATATCCTATCCACAAGGGAATTAGGCTATCTCACAAATCCCCATGAGGATTGGCTAGGCTCACCAGTTCACAAGGGGATAGCAATTCACCAGTTCACAAGGGCTAGTAGCAGCATTAAATTGAGCAGATCCAAGCAGCAGAATGGGGGAGTCTCACCACCAGCAAATAAGAAGCAGGAATGCAGTAGGTACCCTTAAGGGCCAGATATTCTTGCACCAGCTAGATGTACAGCAGCTGTGCCAGCTAGACTTACAACAGCCACAGCAGTGGCCAGAGCAGAGGGCCAGAGACCTGACATGAGAGAGACCTCACCTTGGGACTGCTAATGCCCTTGCAACCAGAGCTAAGAGCCTTTGCCCAAGTTTACATGGGGTGAGGGTGGGGATGAGCCACCCTCAGTTGATAGGACTGAGAGCTTTGTAACACTGACCTAAAGCTGCAAGGCTCAAGGCTGAGGTGCCAGCAAGCACATTTTAGAAGTTGCCTTGACTGTATTCTGCTACTAACCTTAATTATAGCCTTTTGAGTTTCCTCAGTGTGGTTCCGTGTGGTCTATGAGCTATCACATCGGATTTTGGACCAAGCAAAGTAGTAAGATTGGTGTCAGTAAAAAGTGGTATGGGAGTGTGGACAACATGTCTGACTTCACGGGAATTGGTTTTGTGCTGCTGATTATATTGACAGAGACAATTCCCCTTGGTCAATCTGATAAAGGTCAAATATGGCCACCTCCATGCAACTCTTATTCTTTTTACAGCCATACACTTTGAGGGAACGAATTGGTAGGCTCAGAAGCTCGAGCATCAAGTTCAATTACCATAACATAGTCCACAAAGACAATGTTTTGTATCTTGCTTTGGTGAGTGGCCATGTAGAGTGCAACTAATTGGTCTTTCTCTGTATGGAACAGAGAGTGAAGAAAAGGAAAGACTTGGTTCAAGGGACTAATGCACCATGTGAACTTCGGTCTTCATGTCCGTGAGACCAGAAAAACTAGATGGTGCCTGGCTACCACCACAGACTTCTCTGAACGGAATCGTAGTTGAAGGTCTCCAACAGAATGGAAGAAAAATGTGGAACAGAATTCAAAAAATCTTTAAAAAGATCAGGTTTACTGGTTTGACAGAAATTTATGGAAACCTAAAACTATGGTCCTTAGTCTTCAAACCTAAAACTAAAATAATTTCTGTGATTTTTATTCAGAAAGTAAGTCTATAATATTATCAATAATAGTCCTTAGAACAATCAACCAAACAATATTGAAAAGGTAGTATCTGTTTAGGGATAAAGTTCAGAAGGTAAGAAGTAAGGAAAGAAGGATGGATGGAAACAGGAAGCATGGGGAGAGGGTGGGAAGAGAGATACTATAATGTGGAGATTGTGATCCACATCATGTGTAAGAATTAAAACTCAATTTGTATTGTAAGTTTTCACTCATATCACTAATTAAATCAAGTTAAAAAATTGTTATGCACAAGAGATTTGGTCTCTATGCAACACTAGCCTTGTGTCCACAACTGAACCCAGAACCACTTGGCATGAATTTGAAGGCCTCATTTACATGCTTTTCTTACATTCAGCTTTTAATTCTGCAGTCACTGAAAAGCATCATCTCATCCAAAGTCAGCAAACCAAGCCCTGAAAAGGGTACTTTCCCCCCTTCTTCAGGCATAGGCAAAAATATGGCCATAGGGGGTGCAGGTTTGGGCTAAGGTAAGTCTGATATTAGTGGGAAAGGGGGGGGAAGTGGGAAGGATGGTGTAAACATATAGATAAGACCCAAAAAAAATGGCTAGGGTGAATAGGAAAACCCAAAATTAGAACAAAGTTGAGGGAAAGCACTGATGATCAACTCTCCTTGATGGGTTGTAATCACCCACAAATTACTTCCTGTCTCTGTGATTTATTGCTTGACTGATACACAAGCAGATTGAGAAATGAAGAAGCAGCAGTTAATAAAGATGATCCAGTGAAACTTCTCAAAGTTTAAGATGGATGGGCAGAGGTGAGAGTTCACCTTCCATGCTTGGAGCAGGTTGTCAGCCAGTCCTGGAGGAGAAAGAGCATCATGCTGGAAAAGTGAAGAGGAAGACCCTCAGCGAGATGGCTGCGGGGATTGTGAGAGGCGCCGGATCGAGCAAGGCTTTGTTCTGTTTTCTGTACAGTCATTATGTGTTGGAATCAACTTGGCAACACCTAACACATTTGTTGTTGTTGTGTACCTTTGAGTCGGAAGCGACTCCTCTCTAAGCCTCCAGCAGGTTTTCAGAAGCTGTAATTCATATAGGAGAAGATTGTCTTTCTCCTACTAACACATTTGTTACTATTTGCCATCAAGTCGGGACTAACCCATTGCTGACACCACCACGCCCCACCACTGGGTTTACAAAGGCAATAAATCGCTCAGGAGTCTCCTCCCATTCTTCCATGGAGCAGCTGGTGGATTTGAACCACTTGCCTTTCGGGTTGCAGTGCACCTTCTTACCACTAGGCCACCTGACTAGGCTCCCTGACTCATTTAAGATACACATTTAAGGGGAGCTCTGGTGGCCTAGTGGTAAGGAGCTGCAACTACAATCCCAGAGGTGCACGGTTCGAATCCACCAGATGCTCTGCCGGGGAAGGAGGGACAATCTCCTCCTGTACCCGTCAGTACCAATCAGATCTGATTTGACGGTACACTCACACAAAAATAATAAAATAAAAAAACCACATTTAATGAAAAATACACTTCATAATAAAGCACACATTGGAAGACATACATCACACAGCGGTTAAGTATTCTGCTGGTGAAAAGTTGGCCGTATGAAGCCACCAGCTGCTCCACAGATGAGAGATGTCAGCTTCCATGAAGATGACAGCCTTGGAAACTCTAGGGCCACTTGTGCCCTGTCCTCTGGAGTCACTGTGAGTCATAATTCACTCCATAGAATTGTTTTTATTTTTTTAAATAAAACACAGTTTTTTGTTATAAATTTGTGATTACATATCCCACCTGTCTGTCCTGGTTCTGTTTTGTAGAATTGCATTTTAACAAGATCTCCAGGTGATTTGTATCCACACTAAAAGCTGAAAAACACTGGCTCAACGAACCGTTAGCATCTTAATTCACTTTCGTTCCATTCCTTTCTTTAATCTAGCCTCTACGTGGGGAAGTGTACTTGCCACCAAGTTGATTCTCCCTGATAACAACCTTGTGTATCAGTCATTGAAGATAAATACCAAACAGAGCCTTCTTATATAAAAGTCTCTGCTGTCTCCCTTGGCTTCTGAAGAGGGCAGTCTTAGCCAGCCTCATAGATAGTCCACGGCTCCTCTTTGGTTCCCCTGAGGGTTTCGATCACATTGAATCCTGGTTGTCCTTTGTCTACTGCCCAGGTTACAGAGAGTGACTTCTGAGCCTCAGCTATATAAAATATTACAGCTCAGCTTTGCTCTCTGGCATCACTCCCTTGGAGGGATAAGAACTGCCACGTCTTGGCGAGCTCTGGTGGCCTAGAGGCAAGAAGCTGCACTGCAATCCCAGAGGTATGCGGTTCAAATCCACCAGATGCTCTGCTGAAGAAGGCGAGACAATCTCCTCCTGTACCAGTCAGATCCGATTTGATGGTGCACACATAAAATAAAGGTATAAAAATTTTAAAAAAAAGAACTGCCATGTCTCAAGGGTGTTCAAGCAGCCTTAAGGAGGAATCACATGGTACAGAATTGAAACAGATGAGGGAGAGAACTGTATAAAAGGAATATATGACTAGATATTATTGGCATGACAAGAGTCCAGAATAAGAGCTGCATAATAAAGATGTCTGGGGCAGGGGGTAGGTAGGTGTATCACAATGAAAGAACATTTTTTCCAAAGAAAAATGTGAACTTGGGGGGTGGGCAGGAAGAAAAATGTATGACAATGAATGAATGGAAATCCAAGTTCTTTATAAACTTTCATTAAAGTCTCAAAAAAGAAAAAAAAAAAAGAACTGAAGCCTCTTACCAATAGCCAGTGCCAATTTGCTGGTCACATGAGCACACTGGGCCGGAGGTGGGTCTTCACGCTTTCCTGTAACTGGAGTGTTCTTGACCACAACCTCAAGAGAGACCCTGAGCCAGAACCAGTCACCCAGGTCCTGAGCTGTACTTTAGCATGATATACGAAGCCTTTCTAAAATTACTCCGGCCCGATTACAGGCCACTTTTTCTACCTGTCCTTCCAAGCCCCAGTTCTACCAAACTACTTTCTGATAGATCGCTCCTGAAAGACCACTTATCTGTCCCCTCCAGACCCGTGAGCCTGTTCCTCCCATCTGACTCTGCCTTCTCGATACTCCTTGACCCTTGGTTTCCGGTGTTCCAGCTCGACCTCGGTCAATTATTTTCATGCTCCCCCAGTGAAGTCCTATGAAGTCCTAGAGAGCAAACCCAAAAATGCATTGTAGAGGCCCCATCCCTAGTGGCAATTTTGCGGACAAAAAAGTAACCCTAGACTGAGTCAGAAACTCTAGTCAAGGCTCCAAACCCCAAGAGCTGGAGTTTTCTCATGGGCAAGGTACTGTGGAGTCAAAAGAGACTCATAGCGCACCTATGAACAATATAGATCAGTACCCTGCCTTATCCTGCGCCATCCTCACGATCTGCTCTGGCCAGTTGTTGAAAGGCGCCCTCTTTTTTATGTCCTATCTTTCCCAGGATGTCATTTTCCAACGTTAAGCAAGTACATCCCCCGACCCCACTGATAGATTTATGGAGGACGCCTTTCCACTCGCCGCGTTATTAGTGAATATGGATAAACCACATTCACCACCAGGGGGCCCCCGCAAGTCAGCTCCACGAGTCAGCACCCTTCTCTGCCAGTAGGTAGCAGCAAGAGTCTATCTACAGATTGCCATTGTAAACCCACACAGGAGGACTCTTCATTGTTTGTTCTGAAACTGGCTTTTGGGCTCAAATTCACCGCCTGCTCAATGCTCCCCGAGTTCAATAGCTGCGGATTAAATGTGTTAATACTGGGAAAGGCCGGGTCTATTCGAACTAGGGCCTGAGATCCCAAGCAATTTCTAGGTTTAATCAGTTCACACGTTTCGGTAATCTCAAATAGAAGACATTTTGTAATTGGCTCCCGATGACATCACGCTAAACTGGGGGAACTGGTTTTCTAGGTGTGGGGTTGAATTCTTTGCACCTGAAACTCCCTCCAGGAAACGCCCCAATGCCTCTCCCTTTCCGCAGAGCCTGAGCCTCCATTGTAACTCAATACAGTGCATTTACCAGAGACTTAGAAAATCCAAGAGCTAAAACTCTAGGGTAAGAGTAAGAAGAGGGGAATCACACTCAATGCTCCAGCACATCCTGAAGCTCTGATTAATGGGCCTGGTGCAACCTTGGCTGCTGGAGTTGTTGAGTTCCAACTGCTTCCAAATATGCAGCCAAGGCTGAGCATAATGACTACAAAGATAGGCACCTTTTGCTCCTGCTATCTTCACACCCACTACCAAGTTTAGATTCCTTTTGCCTTGGGTATCAAGACCAAATTCACTTCCATCAACTCAGTTCTGACTCTCCACCACCCTCCCTCGGGTTTCTGAAGCTGTGATATTACCCATGAGTCTTCCTTTAGTGGATTTGAATTGCTAACCTTTCAGTTAGCCGGCTCGCATGTTTAGCACTGCACTACCAGAGCTCCTTGACTTGGCTACATCAAAATGAAAACCTAACCTTAATAGGAGGGAAAATATTCTCCTGGGCTCAAAGGGATTGGGACCTGTTTATAAGTGAGCATAAAGCAAAGCCAGTTTGGGGTGTGTGTGTGTGTGTGTGTGTGTGTGTGTGTGTGTGTGTGTGTGTGTTTTCTCTCTCTCTCTCCATGGGCCTCCATTACCTGCACTCCCAGAAATCCACGATCCCAGTGTGCTATTTACTTTCTACACTCGTGAATGAAGTGCCTGTGTTTGCTGACCTTCAGACAGCCCCAGGCTGTCTAAAAGCCAGCTGTGTGGCGTTTCCAGTTTTTAGAGACTGGCAATCTTCTGGCACCAGATCCCTTTTGACTTTTGCAGTCCATAGGGGGATTTGCCGACTTTACATACAGCCTCCAATCTGCAGTGGGTGCTTTCAAACACAATTTGGAGCATGTATGTTCAGCGGTTGGGACCATAGTGGTGCAAACAATTAAGGTGCTTGGCAGTTAACAGAAAGGTGAGTGGTTTGAGATCACCCAGAGGTGCCTCAGAAGAATGACCTAGTGACCTGTTTCCAAAGTTATTTGCCACTGAAAACGCCATGGAGCTCAGTTCTATTCTGACACGGACAGGGTCGCCATGACTAGCAATTGACTCAATGACAACTGAAACCCATTTGGAACTCCAGAGCCGTTCAGGTTTTAGTATAGGCAGTTTCTAAGTTAAAAATGAGATCCTCTTCTGACTGTGCCTAAGAATTGTAGGTAAGTCAGTCAGACCAGGGACATAGAGTTTGTATTTAGCCTTACTTTAAACCCCAAACCCACTGCCATTAAGTCGGTTCCTACTTTTAGTGACTGTCTATCCAGTTTCCAAGGCTATAAACCTTTAAGGGAGGAGACTGCTCATCTTTCTCTCTCATTAAGGCTGGTAGGTTTGAACTGCCATCTTTTCTGTTTGTAGCCCGGTACTTTACACACACCACCACCAAAGCTCTATAGCCTGCAAATGAAGGTAACTGCGATGAGGAATTTGTTGCAGGTAGGAGTGGGTCCAGTTTGTTTTGTATACTATTAAAGGGTAAGTAGGTGTTTCTTGTCTTGTGCCAGTGGAGTCAGAACTGATTCACCGCTGACCCCCTAAGAGGATTTTCAGAGGCTGGAAATCACACCGGAGGAGATTGCTCATCTTTTGCCCTCGTAGCAGCCGGTGAATTTGAACTGTCTGTCTTTGAGGTGGCAGTGCAACTCCTTACTCACTAGGCCATGAGAGGTTCCCTAAAGGACAAGGTGGAGTTGTTCATAAATTAGAGGTTCTTAACCCAGGAACTGTTACAGCAGACATTGGAAACGAAAAGATTGGTCCTGGAAATCAAAGTACCCTCATCCCTCCAGCCTTACCTAAAAATCCATCTCCTGGGATAACCCTTTCTTGCTCTTTCTAGACCTTTCTTTTCTGAGTTTCGATAATACCTGGCTTTTCGATTTTACCATACGTTTGTGGCCTAGCAGGTATACTGTTCGAATCTCTCCACTGCTACGAGGGTGAAAGATCTGCAATCTCCTTCCGTGTGATTTACTGCCTCTGAAGATCTGCTGGAGCGTCAGCCATAAATTTAATATGTTTGGGATGAGTTTGGATGTGTGCCTGCCAGCCTTTGCTCTCTTCCCTAGGGACAAGAACAGTTTTCTCTTTCTTTTTCCTTGCTTTCAAGCAGCACATGATAACTCACTTCGGAACGTGTGAATGAATGAGTGGATGGATGCTTGAATCTGATATAGTAGCCATAGTGCTGCCCCTCCTCATAAGTAATCATGGTTTCTGAGGTGACAGTGTGGCTCAGTTAAAAGCATCTCTTGGTAGAATCATGAGCTACCCACTCACTTCCTGCACTGCACTCTGGGACCTTCAGGCAAGACCTGGACCATCTGTCTCCCCGTTGGCCCACAGAAGTCATTTCCCAAGGAAAGTGAAAGCGTAAGAATGAGCATGCCTGGGCATAGGAAGGAAGATGCTGCCTCAAGACTGAAGAGAAACAGCCATGATGTATGAGGTCGCAGCCCAACGCTGATACCACCCTCTTTGTCTCTGCAAAGCTCGAGATTGGATTTGGGCCCCGAGGCCAGTCGCTTATTTACTCTGTCTTCATTTATCAAATGTGAGAATGCCAGCTCTGTGTTCTGCTGTGTCCAGAGGCTCAGGAGAAAGGGATGAAAGGAGAGATATGGATGGCTCAGAGAAGAAAATACAGCCCATAATTAACACATGCAGGGCAGATGGGACCCTGTGCTAAGCAGAGCCAACCCCCACCCGCACCCCACCAAGGTTCACGTTTGCAATGGGAAAGCAGAAACGAACAGTGTCTTTATCATGTGATCGCTGCGTGCTGCTGACCAGCTTGTGCACAAAATGAAGGCAATGATGAAACCAGTTGCCTTCCAGTCAATTCCAATTCATGCCCCAATTGTATCAGAACAGACCTGTGCTCTGTAGGGTTTCAGTGACTGTTCTTCCCAAATGTAGATCCTCAGGCCTTCCAAGGTGTCACTGGCTGAACTTGAACTGTTAGCATTTGTGCTAAGAGTGGAGCACTGTTTATGCACTGCTCAGGAACTCTGGAAATTATGATTTTTTAAAAAACAAAAGGAAAGGAAAGAGAAAAATATACTGAAACCAACACAGTCTGAGTAATATTTCCAAGACTGCAATCTGGAAGTGGAAGTGTGCAGAAGAATACAGGAAGGAGAGCTGAGCCCTTGTGGGGGGAGCTTTGAACTGAAGAGCACCCAGTAGATCCTATGGCACTTGTTTCCCTTAAGGGATGCCGGTAGGGGGTGCTAGAGGGCTTATAGACAAGGAGTGGCAGGGATGGGGAAATAACCCTGTGGGGCAGTGTTAAGCAAGGCCGACTAGGGTAAAAGCACCCCTGACAGGAAGCTGTTGCAACACTTCCGGGATGCAACAATGAGAGGAGCCCTGGTGATACAGTGGTTAGACTGTACAGCTGCTTACCAAAAGGTCAGTAGTTCAAAGGCACCTGCCACTCAGTGGGAGAGTGGCCTGGCAATCTGCTTCCATAAAGGTTTACAGCCCTAGAAACCTTATAGACAGTTCTGTGTCCTAAAGAGTCAACTATGATTCGGAATCTTCTCAAGAGCAGTGCGTATAAAAATAGAAGCAGGGAAAATGGGAAGAAGGGAACTACTTGGAGTTAGGTAGAGATGGTAAGTTTAGGCTACTGTCTGGATACAGATAAATGGGGAGAAAGGAATCCTTTTTGGCATCTGGTGGCCCGCTCTTTTGCTTCAAGGATGATTAGACTTGTCATCATATACAGACTTGGCCTTTGAGCACACAACAAAGAAGGTGCACATCTCCCGGAAGCAGAAACGGGGTGGGGGTGGGGGAATGATTGAACTTCCTAAAAGGAACCGCTGTGACTGGCTATCAACTCATTTCCCAATTTGGGCCTTTTGTCTTTTGAATATTTCCTTCCAGTTTTGTGAGGCAAAATCAGTTCTCCGATTACGTCTCTTACATGTAAT
Source organism: Elephantulus edwardii (assembly GCF_000299155.1). NCBI lineage: Eukaryota > Metazoa > Chordata > Mammalia > Macroscelidea > Macroscelididae > Elephantulus > Elephantulus edwardii. The sequence goes on from NW_006399865.1 coordinate 5,458,421, forward strand.
TATATTGCACCCTCATCAGAAACATAATTGTAAACTCTGTGGGAAACAAACTGCAATTTAAACGAAACAAAGCCAGCCCCCCCCCACGTTGCCCCAACCAAAAAGAATAACAATCAACTCTCAATACCTCTAGATTCCCCTCTTAAATGTGGCAGGAGCACCTGGAGTCTAACTGCCTGGGTTCAAAGCCCAGCTCCCACTGGGGCTTTGTAAGCTCTGGAACCTGGCTGCCCTTCTGAAAGGTGGAGGTAACAATACCAACTCTTACCTTAATGGTGACAGTCATGTCTTCTCCCCTTGTGGTGGGCATCAACTGTGAAATGCTGAGACTGGGACCCAGCAGCCTCCACCGTTGGGAAGCCCCAGCGTGATGGGGACAAACAGGGACACTCACAAAGGGCAATGGCTGTGACAAATGGCATAACAGAAGACGTCTCAAGGTGTTGGGAGGATTTGGGGGGGACTGTGGGGTGCTATGAAACAGGTCACCCGGTAACAATCACTTCAGCCTAAGTCTCAAAAATAGCCGAGGGAACTTCCCGGGATGGCAAAAATCGTATCTTGATTGGGTTAGGGGTGTCATTCGTGTATTTTGTCGGGTCATCCAGCTGGATCCTCAAAATACGTGCATTTTCTCTTCCGTCAATTAAACCTCAAAGTTGATTTTCAAAGGAGGCAGCGAGGGAGATACTGCAGCATCCTGTCAGCATAGTGTCTGGCGGGAGGGGCAGGAAACCCAGACTCAAAGTGAGTTAGGAGGGGCCACGAGAAGACCCCAGGCAGCCTCTTGATGACAAGTCTCACCGCCCGCAGGGCTGGAGGGAAGAGGCCCAGCAAGGCCTCGGAGGACAGGAAGTCTGTTTGCTCGCTCAGCGGAGCACTGGCTTCCAATGCTTCCCATCTCCTGTCGTCTCGGCTTCCCTTCTCCAGTTGGGGTTCATGTCCTCATCCTCCACGGGCCAATCTCTCAGCCGTGTGTGTGTGTGTGTGTGTGTGTGTGTGTGTCTGTGTTGTCGGACCAGGTGATTGTTGCATGAAAATATATATATTTAAAAAACCCCTCACCCACTGCCATTAATGGTGACCCCGCAGGACAGAGTAGAATGGCCATAGGGGTTTCCAAGGCCACCATCTTTACAGAAGCAGACCGCTGCTTCGTTCTCCCTTGACGTGGCTGGTGGATCCGAACTGCTGACCTTTCACTTTACAGCCAAGCATTTTACCACTATACCACCAGGGATCCTTTGAAGTATAGGGTGCCAGGTTAAAATTCAAATTCGCAAATAATAATATATACTTAGTACAAATATGTCCCGAACATTACCTGATCTAGGGAGTGGCCATTTTCACTATGTGAACATTTATTTTTCTCAAGAGAGGCTGTCTCTAGCCCTCAGTAAACTCATTTGCCTTTATTTTTAAAAAATCACATAAACTGTACGCAAAGGTTTTCATTTTTGATCTAAACTTCGCACGAAGGCAGTACTCCTGAGTGGTTGGTAGTTGAGGCTGTAGGCCCACCTGGTGGTGGGAGTGATGGGGATGTTGGGGAAGGGGAGAGTCCCCACCTAGCAGTCTGAGGGGACAGAAGGGGCCTCGGTCAGGGTGTGAGGCTGTGCGGCAGCATGGCTGAGACTGCAGAGGAGGCGTGGGAGGCTGCCGCCAATGGAAGATCCAATCATTGGTGTGGGAACCAGGCGGTTGGCAGGCATGAGAAGGGAGGGCGGGTTCTGAGTGTGCTCTTCCCCTCCTCCTCCCGCCACTTCCTCTGTGTGACACTCTTAACTCCCAGGCTCGAAAACCACGCTGAGCTAGCCGAGGAGAGGAACTACGAGTGGCTAATCGCGGAAGCAAGATGGTACCCTGGCCCGCAGCCTACCTCATCTATTTTTTCAGACTTCTCTCATTCACGACCCCCGTGGTCCCCCTGCCTTCTGACAACCGCCACTCCTCTTGACTGAGAGGGAGGCCTAGGAGAAGTCAGTGGAAAGTTACTTCCACTTAAACGCCTGAGGGAGGGTGATGAAACCCCAGGAAACCACAGCTCCTCCCCTGCCAGGGCCCTGGGCCAGAGGGCAGGCTTCCAGGCTTGGGACCCAGCTCTGCCCCTGCTACCTGCCCAGAGACTAGGGCAACTCACTCACCATGGCCTCCTTGCTGCTTTTGCCTACCGTTCCCTCACAAGGCTGCCTGGAGGCGAGACTGAGCTAGCAGATGCAAAAGCATGGAAAGGTCACCGAGCATGGCACCTGCACAGAGGCGCAGCTTGGCCAAAGTGCTGCTTCTACTTTAAGAAAAGCAATACTAGAATATTCTCATATTCATTCTCATTCTCTCTCTCTCTCTCTCATACGCAATCTCATACATGTATTCATGGTTCCTCTAGCGCGCGCGCACACACACACACACACACACACACACACACATACACATTCTTTCACACACACACACACATACAGATTCTGGAGGAGTATCTTAACTTTGTGAACGATATCAATGTGTCATTCCAGGAGCACCTGCCCCACCTCATCGAACAGGATTCTATTCATCCAAGTGTGGTATTATGCTCACATTTTATGATAAACCAACTGAGGTCAAGCTGGTCTAATGTAGGATGACTTGACAGGGTCGATTAGGGATTGACTGACCCGCCTCGGGTGCTCCAGTTGTGTTCTAGAACACAGGCTTGCTGCAGATCTGTCCACATCATTTTCATTTAGGATTGTAATAGCCAGAGGCTTAAAAGTTATAGTCTCCCTGGTCCTTTAAGAACTCAAGTTCCTACAATTGGAGAAAAGCAGGAAGTTGCCCTCATTCTTCTTAGCTCTGTGTTTGTTTCACTTCCTTTCAAAGGTGTTTTCTTACTCAAGAAACCCAAGCCCACCACCAGAATCTAATTCAAAGGCATGCTGTGTCTGTTCCTTGTGTGAAGTTCCTTGGACAAGAAATTAGAACACGAATGTGGGCAGGGGGAAAGTAGATCATTGTAAAACAAAATCCCAGATAGAAGGGAAAGAAAATGTAGAACAAAACTCGAACTCCTAAAACTGGCCAGATTTACTCAACTGCTGAGACTCAAGAAACCCCCAAGACTATCACCCTGAGATAATACCTTTTCAAATTGGAACCGATGCCACTCCCTTGTAGAGGTTACTTTTCAGCCTAATAAAAGATTGGTTTATGAAATAAATGAGCAAAATCACCTCTTAGGCATGTGCATCCTTAAATCATCTTTGTGAGACCAAATGGTCAACATGCACCTCGAAGCAAAGACCATAAGGTAGGAGAGCCAGAGAAGCTACATCAATGAAGACAGAACAATCAGACTGGAAATAATGAGAATGTTGACACAACGTGAAAATGTGACCTGTCATTGAATGATATGTGTAGACATTGTTCAATCAGGACCCAATTTTTTGTGTAAACTTTCACCAAAACCACAGTAAAATCCTATATAAACAGAAAAATACAACCCATTGAATAAGACTTAAAATATGCAGAAACAGAAAAAGTAATGCATGCTTCTGGTAAAATGTACATGCCAGAAGATGCTCCGTTTCCTTTCTCTAGAGAGAATATATTTTTAAGCTTCTTCCTGAAAATAGTTTTATAGACCTCACATTTTATTACACAGAAAGGCTCCTGTAGTGCATATGAGATGTTTTTTAAACATAAAAATATTTTGGACACTCCACTTTTTCATTAATAGAACTGCTTCAGTACCATTTCTAGACATTTTGAGAAAAGAGTTTATGACATAATCCTACTCAAAAGAGGGGAAATGTGAGACAGAATTTCAAATTCTCATGGACTCCAGTCAGAAACCATAGAGGCTGGATGAAGTCCTGAAACTCTTACACAGCAATGATTTTTAAAACCTGAAGCTAAAAATATTTCCTGAAATCCTCTTCAAACGGAATAATAGTTCAACTTAACCAGCAGAGAATGTCTGCTTTAAGCTTTGTGCTTTTTAAAGAACTATCATCTATATGAGATCACATTGCCAAAAGGAACTTGAAAGACAGGAATCTTAAGGGGCAGTGAGTTCATACTAACAGAGGAGGAACAAGTCAGAAGAGAAGGTTGAGAATGATTGCACAACTGGATGAATGTTATCAATATCATTGACTTGTACCTGTTGAATTGCTGTGTTTAGCTGTGTATAGTCTCAACAAGAATGTACGTTTTCAAGAAAACAGATCTGCCTCAGTCTTTCACTAATGGCTGGATAGTTTCCCATCCAACTGGCACAGGATAGAGCAGGGTTTAGGGCTATTGTACATAGAGTCGCTATGAGTTGCAGGCGACTCAACGGCGCATAGCAACAATAACTACAACTGTATATATAACTAATCTAACTATATACCATGGTTAAGTCTCGTTTTTGTTCTTTCTTACAACACTATGGAGGGGGAATGGTGTAAATGTTTGTGTATGTGAATGTTGTTGTTGTTGTTGTTGTTATGTGCCGTCGAGTCATTTGCAGCTCATAGCGACCCTATGTACAACAGCCCTAAACCCTGCTCTATCCTGTGCCAATCGCATTGCCTCTGACACACCCATCCCGATTACCCGAGTCACTGAATCGATCCACCTCATAGAGGGTCTTACCCTCCTGCGCTGTCCCTCTACTCTACCCAGCATGATGTCCCTCTCCAAAGACTTGTCTCTCCTTGCAACATGTCCAAAGTATGTCAGACGAAGCCCCAGAATCCTTGCCTCCAAGGAGTAGCCTGGTTTAACCCTCTCTAGGATGAATCTGTTTGTTTTCTTGGCAGTCCATGGTACATTCAATACTCTTCTCCAGCACCACAGCTCAAAGGCGTCAATTCTCCTTCTATCCTCCTTAGTCATTGTCCAACTCTGTGATGCATAACAAGTGATTGCAAAGACCATGGCCTGTATTAGGCACACCTTCGTCTCCAAAGAGACACTGTTGCTCTTAAGTACTTTAGAGAGGTCCCTAACCGCAGACTTTCCCATCGCTATACGTTTTTTGATTTCCTGGCTGTTGGTGCCAAGAGTGTTGACTGTGGAGCCAAGCAAACAAACTACAAGTATGTGAATATGTACCGCGAAACCTGTGAAACATGGAATTCAACGGGACATTTTGTGCCTGTGACTGGATGCAGTCTTATCACTTTTCTATTGCACACTACCCGGTACACTATTTGCATTTTCCCTCTCTGACAGGTTCTTGTTTAAACACGTTCTGGCTTTTGCAGGTTTGGCCGGGTCTGATGTGTACGTGTTGTTGTTGTTTTGTGTGCTATCAAGTCCCTCCCAAGTCAGAGCAATTCTGTAGGACAAGTGGAGAACTCCCCCATGGCGTCTCCGTGACCTTTCTGGGAGCACATGGTCAGTCCTTTTCTCTCGTAGGCTCAAACCACTGACTTCTTGCTTAGGGCACTCAAGCAGTCAGTGTATTTGCCTCCTACATGACCTTATATACAACAGAACAAAGCATTGCACAATCCCAAAGCATCTTCATGATTGTCGTTATGTTTGAGTCCATGTTGCCATCCGTCCGTCTGTCTGTCATGCAGTGGTGACTTGCTTGTTGGGTTATGCTGGAAGCTGTGCCACCAGTTTTTGCATTATCCGCAGAGTCAGTCATGGTGGACAGGTTTCAATGAAGTTTCAGATCAAGAAGACGAGGAAGAAAGGTCTGGTAATCTAATGTTCTGCGTCCTTCAATAACACATGGGTTTGTGTGTAGTAGAGAGTATAAGTCACTTTGGTGGAGGTGACAGTTCATGCCACCACAAGTGACTGAGCTAGGAGCCTTCTGTGAGGACAGCTGGAAAACCTCATCCAAGCTGGAACGGAGATACATCAGAAACCTGAGTCCTTCACAGATGAGCATCTGGACAGCACCTTGTTCAAATGATGAAGTGGAAAATCCCAACGCCAAGCTGCCACCGTGTGCCTTCCAGTACGAGACACAGCACTCCTTGTTGCTGTTGGTTGCTGTTGAATTGTTTCTGACTCCTAACCACGCCGTGTACACTTGACAGAACAAAACCCAGCCCTACTGTACCAACCTCACAATCGCTGTGGGGTTGGAGCCCTTGGGGGCAGCCTCTGTAGCAAGCCATCCCCTTGAGGATTTTCTTCTTTTTCTCTGACTGAGCATGACGTCCTTCTCTAGAGACCGGCTCTTGGGCAATAGTCCTGGACCAAAGGCAAAGCCCAAGTCTGGGCATGAGGAACATGTAGTCAAATCCGAATGCAGGGAAAGTCCACAAGCAGCTGCCTTGTCTGCTTCCAAAATGTTAGTGCCGAGAGGATGACTAAGACAGCTGAGAAAGATCTCAACTACAAAGCGCACATGGGACAGGACGGCTCAGTGTGGTGAATGCGTCCAGACTGGAAACTGGACTGCACACAGTTTGGCAGCAATGCGAGATTCCTTGCGCTGATAACCAGCCTGTGGCTGGGTTGGCTAATGTCCTTGTTCTTGGGAAATGGGCACTAAAGTAGTAACTTTTCCATACACTTGAAATTACCCTCAAATGAAAACGTTAAAGCATTCCAACGACTCCAAGCATGGTGCACATTACAAATGAAATACTTAAAGGGATCCTAGTATGTAAAGGATAAGGAGCCCTGCTGATGTAATGCATAGCAGAAAGGGCAGCAGTTCAAATCCACCAGCTGCTCCACTGCAGAAAGATAGGCCGTTTCATCCTGTAAATACTTCCAGTCTCCGAACCCAGAAGGAGGGTCGTCATGAGTAAACAATGGCATAAAGGCAGTGGGAAACATATAAAGGAAAGGAAATGTTAAAGTTGCAAGAATTTAAAACAACGCTACAAACCTAGTAAGCACCTCTGTCAGACAAAGTCCCCCCAGTCCACCCGCTGCCTCCCCTGGTGGCTTGGGGTTCTTGTGCACAAGAGGATAACATTTGGCTTGTTTTGTTTGTTTGTTTATCTCAAAATTCCCTTAGTAAAAAACACCCAATTGGCAAGTGAAGAGTGTCCAGAAAGTATCAAAGACCCACATCAATTCAACACCCATAGCTCTTCCTGCCCCTGGAAGCGAGGCCTTCTCTTGGATGTGGAATGCTGCACCTGTGGATGCTGGCTCTGTGGACCCACCTAGAGCATGCTGAAAGGCTTCCGCTGCCCGCCAACTTTGAGGGTCTGTGAAAGGGAATAGTGCAGGTTTATGCTCCTGGCTCTGCTCGCCAGCCAATTACCCCAGGGCAGGGCACTTAGCCTCTTTGTGTTGGGTTCCACACTCTACAAGATGGCAATACTCCTGTACTCTGGTCACTGCCATCAACCTGGCTCCAATTCAGGGCAACCCCATGGGCAGGGGCACAAAACGTGCCATGATCCTGCGCCGTCCCCATGATCACTTGTCCAATGTGCAGGGCCCTCACCTTCCCACGTTGTAGCAGACCATGCTCTTTTGTGCGCCACAGCCTTTTCATTGGCTGGCTTCGCAGGAGATCCATGAGTCAGTCTTCTTAGTCTGGAAGCTCCGCTGAGACTTGTCCACCATGGGTCACCATGCTGGTGTGGGAGACACAGGCCGTGTACCTACCATCTTCACAGCAACGCAACACGCAAGCCGCCATCTTTTTATGTTTATTTTTTTTATTTCATTCATTCATTGTTGCCTTTTTCTCCCTGCCCACCACTCCCCCTCCTCCAGTTCGCTCTTCTCTTTGAAAAGTAAAAGAAAAATTCCTTCATTGGCATACAATCCACCACCACCCATCAGGTTCACTCCACTCTGCAACCTTAATTCTGGACTCCTGTGATAACCGTAGTACCCAATCATACATTGCTTTTAAACTGCTCCCTCCCTCATCTGTTTCAGTGCAGTATACACAATTGATCCAATTTTTCTCAGTCTCATCTCAACCCTGATGTCAGTCCCGTTCTACAACAGTGGCACTATGCAGTATTTGTCTTTTGTGACTGAGATATTTCATTCAGCATATTTTTATTTTTAAGGAGAAAATGATGCAAAGGATGAGAAACAGCTTTGACAAAGTTCAAAACACCAGATAAAGATGAGTTGTATTACATAAGCAATTACATAAGCAAAAACCTCTAAATGTAAGTTGACACTTATAAGCTATTCTTCCCCCGGCACCCCATTTGTTGTCCAATTTGCTGGTTTCCCTGAGCTGGCACCATTTTAGGCAAGCTGCTGATATAGACTAGGATTTAGGCCATGCAGACAACATGCCAAATTCAATGAATGGTAAACAAAATTCCAAACAGACTTATCCAGTGGTACATTCAGTTCTGCTGGTACCAAGAGTGTTGATTGTGGAATCAAGCAAACTGAAGCTGTTAACAATCTAAATCTCTTCACCATCTATCATGATGCTGTCAGTCAGCCCAGTGCTGAGAATCTTTGTTTTTTGATGTAAAGCTTCAATCCATATTGAAGGCTGCAGTCCTAGATCTTCTGCAGTAAGCACTTCAGGTCCTCCTCAGTTTCAACAAGCAGGATTGTGTCATATGCATAATGCAGATTGTTGATGAGTTTTCCTCCAATCTTGATGCCATAATTCTCCTCATAGAGCCCAACCTCCCGGATGATCTGTTCTGCATACACGTTGAAAAGGTATGGAAACAGGACACATCCCTGGCAGATACCCTTCCCAATTTTGAACCATGCAGTGTTTCATTGCTCTGTTGTGATGACTGCCTCCTGGTCCAAGTATGTTGTTGTTGTTGTTATGTGCCGTCGAGTCGTTTGCGACTCATAGCGACCCTATGTACAACAGCCCTAAACCCTGCTCTATCCTGTGCCAATCTCAGTGCCTCTGACACACCCATCCCAATTACCCCAGTCACTGAATCAGTCCACTTCATAGAGGGTCTTGCCCTCCTGCGCTGTCCCTCCACTCTACCCAGCATGATGTCCCTCTCCAAAGACCTGTCTCTCCTTACAACATGTCCAAAGTATGTCAGGCGAAGCCCCAGAATCCTTGCCTCCAAGGAGTAGCCTGGTTTAACCCTCTCTAGGATGAATCTGTTTTCTTGGCAGTCCATGGTACATTCAATACTCTTCTCCAGCACCACAGCTCAAAGGCGTCAATTCTCCTTCTATCCTCCCTAGTCATTGTCTGATGCATAACAAGTGATTGCAAAATCCATGGCCTGTATCAGGTGCACCTTACTCTCCAGAGAGACACTGTTGCTCCTGAGTACTTTAGAGAGGTCCCTAACCGCAGACTTTCCCATCGCTATACGTTTTTTGATTTCCTGGCTACTGGTGCCAAGAGTGTTGACTGTGGAGCCGAGCAAACTGAAGCTGTGAACAATCTCAATCTCTTCGCCATCCATCCTGATGCTACCGATTGGTCCAGTGGTGAGAATTTTTGTCTTCTTGACATTGAGCCTCAGTCCATATTGAAGGCTGCAGTCCTTGACCCTCTGCAGCAAGTGCATGAGGTCCTCCTCAGTTTCAGCCAGCAGGGTTGTGTCATCTGCATAACGCAGATTGTTGATAGATCGTCCACCAATCCTAACGCCACGCTTCTCCTCATAGAGCCCAGCCTCTCGGATAATCTGCTCTGCACACAGGTTGAAAAGGTATGGAGATAGGACACATCCCTGGCGTACACCCTTCCCAATTTTGAACCAGGCAGTGTTGCCCTGTTCTGTCCTCTTGGTCCAAGTATAGGTTTTGTATAAACATGATCAAGTGTTATGGGATTCCCATTCTTCTCAAAGTCAGCCACAATTTGTTGTGATCCACACAGTCACATGCTTTTATATAGTCAGTGAAACTCAGACATTCCTCTGGTACTCTCTGCTTTCAGCCAAGATCCATCTAACATTAGGTATGATATCCCTAGTGCCACAACGTCTTCTAAACCCTGACTGCACATCTGGCAGTTCTCTGCTGATGTGCTGCTTCAGTAGATTTTGGATCATTTTCAGCAGAATCCTCCTTGCATGCGATATTACTGATATTGTTAGATAATTTCCACATTCTGTCAGGTCACCTTTCTTTGGAATGCGAACAATATAGATCTCTTCCAGTCAATTGAACAGGTGGTTGTCCTTCAGATTTCTTGGCACAACTTGGTGAGCACATCCAGGTAGAGTCTGTTTGTTGAAATATGTCAGTTGGTATGCCATCAATCCCTGGAGCCTTGTTTGTTGCCAATTCTTTCAGAGCAGCTTGAATGTCTTCCTTCATCAACACAGGTTCTTGCTTATATGCTGTTTCATGAAATTCCTCTGTGTCTGCAATTCCTTTTGGTACGGTAATTGTACACTCTTTCCATGTTCTGTTGATGCTTCCTGGATCACTTAATATTCTGCCTATAGCATCCGTAAGTACTGCCACTTGAAGCTTGAATTTGTTCTTCAGTTCCTACAGCATCCTTAAGTACTGCCACTTGAGGCTTGAATTTGTTCTTCAGTTCCTTCAGCTAAAAAAATTCCAAGCAAGTTTAGCCCCTTTGATTGTCTTACTCCAACTCTTTGCACATTTCATAATAATACTTTGTCTTTCTGTGCTGCTCTTTAAAATCTTCTGTTCAGCTCTTTAATGTCTTGATTTCTTCCCTTTGCTTTGGCTTCTCAGCACTCTAGTGCAATATTCAGAGTCACTTCTGACATCCATCTTGGTCTTTTATTCCTCCTCTGTAATGATCCCCTGCATTCTTCCTTGATGATATTCTTGATATCCTCCCACAGCTCATCTGGTCTTCACTCATTTATGTACCACGTTTTGTTTGGGTCGGCTTTTCAATGGGATGCATTTCTGTAATTCTGAGAGTTCTCATCACTTTACCAAAGGCAGAGGCACACAAAGCATTCAGAAGCCTTGCGTCTCACTCCCCACCCCCCACCCCCCAGCCTCCTCCACACAACCTTGGGAGTGGGTGGGATATAGGGCTTTGCGTTTTTTGTTGTGTTGGGTTTTTTTTTTCCACTCTTTTTTGCTGAGGTAAAATTCACGTAACAGAAAGTGAGCCATTTGCAAGTGCGCAGCTGGGGTGGGGAGGGGACACACATGTTCCCAGTGTTGTGTGCAGCTCTCACCTCTAATTCCAGAACTATTTCAGCCCCCTCAAAAGGAAGTGCTGCACCTCGCCTGGTTCCCACTCTCCCCTCCCCAGCCCCTGGCGACCGCGAGTCTGCTTCCTGTCTCTATAGATTCACTTCTCCTGGACGTTGTGTGTGTGGACACAGACGGTGTGTGGCTTTTTGATGTGTGGGGCTTCTTTCACTTAGTGCAGTGAGTTCGAGATTCTTGGGCCTGGTAGCAGGCATCCGTAGCTGGTTCCTTTCTATGGCTGCAGAGAGCGCCCAAAATGGATGCGTAGCCTTTCATCTCTTGTCGCTTGTTGAGCTGGTTACACTGGACGCGGCTCCTGTGAGTACTGCAGCTGCGAACATGCCTTACAGGAATCTGTTTGAGTTCCTGTTTTCAAATCGCGTGGGTCTGTCTGTGTACCTAGGAGTACAATTTGCAGGCCTATGGTAATTTTTAAGATTCCCGAGTGGCATGGTTTGTGCTCAGCTGGCAACCTAAAGGTTAGTGGTACAAACTCACCCAGTGACCCTACAGAAGAAAAGGCCTGGTAATGTGCTTCCTTAAAGATGAAATTTTAAAACACAAAAAAGCCTGTGAGACAGTTCTACTGTGAGACAACACATGGGGTCCCAATGAGCTAGAATTGACTGGGAGGCAAAAGGCAATTCCATTGTAGAGCCTTTGAGTAGTACAAATGGTTAACAGCCACTAACTGAAAGGTTGGAGGTTCAAAGTTCACCCAGACAGACCTTCCAGGAGTAAAAAAAAAAAAAAAAAAAAAAAAAAAGAAAGAAATCAGTCCTTGAGAATCCCGTGAGGTGAGCTGAGGTCTAACATATATGGCACTTTGTACACAATTCTTTCGTCCCCTATAGCCTCCGGGTTGTGATTCTTAAATTGTAATTGGAATGACCATCTCAATAGTGTTTGCATGCAGCACATGCTGACTTAACTTGCTTCCTGGAGACAGCGGTGACCCCTGACCGCTGGGACCGTCATACAAGTGGACTCGGGAACCTGTAGAAGTTCCACTTGCAGAAGCAAGGTGGTGAGAGGCCCAGGCTGGGGTCAGGAGACACCATGGTTTTATCTTCCTCACACAGTAACTCACTGCACTGCACTGTGCCACAAATTATTGAGCGTCTCTGGGGGACAGAACAATCTGTCATCTCACACTGTTCGTAATGACTCCAGGTATGGACCTGGGCCTTAGCATAAAGAGGAGCTTTAAAGGCTGACAGTTCTAACTCTGATCAAGGTGTATTTGAAAAAGGCCTGGACATCTGCTTCAGATACCTCAGAGCCTTGGAAACTGGATTGAGCAGTGCTGGAGTCGCCACAGGTTAGGGCTGACTTTGCAGCTGCTAACGCCTAGCACAGCTACCCACTCCTTCAACAGGAGTGAGTGTCTCTAAGCCTCAGTTTCCCCACTGGTCAACTTCTTCTCAAGGAAAGGGGATAGGAAGGAAGGGTTAGCATCGACAACCAAAAAAAAAAAATCTTACTTTTTACTTGTAAAATGAACAATCTTATTTTACCAGAATCTCACAAAACAAATATAAAAACGTCTTCAATTCTTAGAGCAAGTGTAAGCACTAAAACGTTTTATTTCAGTTCTTCTCAACCTTTGACCTATTGTTTTGGAGGAACATTCTTCTCAGTCGGACAGCACTCTTCTGTCAATCTGCTGTACTGGGGTCATCTGGGTTGTCTGTGAAGCAGAACTTTGTGCCCTTGGGGGGGGTGTCAAATACCATAATGGCTGTCCATGGTGGACAGGGTTTGGTGGAGCTCCAAGTTGAAGACAGGTTTGGAAGCAGGAGTGGCATCCACTTCAGAAATGGCTTGCCTCTGGAAACTCTATGAACCTGGAGAAATGATGGTAGTTATAGAAAAGCTTCAGGCCTTTGGTTCATAGGGTCACTATGAGTCGTGCTCAACTCGACAGCAATCATCAACAACAACAATATAAGTAGTAGCAGCAGCAGTGGCAATAAGGACAGAGAACGTTTTCTAAGTGTCCTGTACGGTCCTAAGTGCTCAGTTCTCCCAGTAACCCACCAAGCTAGCAGCTGCAACAATCCCATTTAACAGATGAGAAAATGGAAACCAGAGAAAGATGAATGAAACTGACAAGGTGCCATGACTTCAAAATCGCTTTTAGGCCATTCCTTTCATCAGCCTCCCCTTCCCTAGTCATTCTCTCAGGATCACTTGTCCTGTTGGCAAATCAAAGCTGAACTCTGGTAGACTCATTTCTTGTCTTTTAAGTGGCCCCTCCTCCCCACTTCTATCAAGACCCTATACCCCAAGACAGGAAGGTTGGTTGTTATCAGACAAGAAAAATCCTGCAGCCGAGGGGAAATGCCTGATCCTACCGCTCTGTGGAGACATTGCTTCTTTAAGACCTTATCCTGTTCCAAGAAAGCCCTGGGGAAAACAGGCCACAAGGTGGTAGTGGCATTCTTTGTAATGCAGTGCCTGGATTAAAGGGAGGACAGCTGTGATTTTTGACAGCAGCTGAGTGCAGAGGAAATGCAATCCCTGGGCCTATAGACATGGGCTTGGCACAACGGAGAACGCAGCTGCCCACTGCAACCCACTCAGATCCCTCTGTGCGTGGAAGACTTGCAAGCGAGTCTGCAGAGGGCAGGGTGAGGGGACTCAGCCCCAGAGAGGTGAGATCTGGGCCGAAAAAAGGCCCAGGGTCCCCATTTGGAGAGCAGGATGGCAGCCACCCAACAGAGCGGTAGCTGGGGAGCCTGCCAGTCGCCTGTTTCTGTCCACCCCTCCATCTTCTTCCTCAGAAATGAGGAAGTCGGGAAGGTGCAGAAATGGGGAAGTCCGAGCTGCTGGCAGTGCCATTTCAGCTTGACTGTGACAGTTGGGTACTCCCCAGCGTGACAAAGACCCCTTACCCAGGCATGACTGGGGTGGTGGGGAGGCTTCTGATAGCATTTCCCCAGACACAGGAAGGGCAAGCCAGCACTGCTTTGCCCGCCTTCAAGTCGTCACCACTAGGCCTCTTTAGAACCGGCAGGTCTTACCTCCTGACCCCGGCTCATTTGCTACCACCGACCCTGGTATTTGTGACGAATTTTCAGTACAAGTGGGTCACTTGTACTCACAAAACCAGGTGCCATTTTGAAAACAGCTTCCCTCTGCGCTCACCTCCTCCGCAGCGCACAGATCCGCTGGAACTTACTTCCAAGTGCATTTCACAAACCTCCCAACACCCGGCTGGGGGCGAAAGTACCCGCGTGGCCACAGGGTTTGCTTTTGTAATTTTCTCTTAAGATTCGAGGGGATAATGGAATTGAACGGTCTTTGGATTCCAACAAGGACTTTGAGAATTGAGAAAAATTAAGAAGCAGGAAAGTGAGAGAATTTATTTCCTTATTGCCGGGCAGTAAGGATGCAGAGCTCCAGCTTGGCTCCCCCACCCCAAAGGGGTGTGTGTGTGCGCGTGTGTGTGTGTGTGTGTGTGTGTGTGTAAGGGGGGTGCTTTACAAACTGCAGATAAATTACCCTACACGTTGCAAATACTATCGTTGTGTGGTCTTGCTGTTCATAAAACTATAGTGACCCAATATCATGGATGTGACAGGGATGAAACTTTTTCTTTGTTAAAAAAAAAAACACAAACCACACTTCAGGAAGCATAGCTCCCACCCAAGTGTCAAGGAGAAGGGCCTCGAGGAAGACAAAGGCTTGGGGTGGGGCGGTGGCCTTCCTCCGCGGACCGCGGGCTGAGTCACTCGCCCCGGGGCCAGTGGGCTGGGCGAGGCCTTGCGGCCACCCGAGACTTGCCCGGGGGTTGTGGGCTTCAGACAATGATAGTGTCGCAGTAAAGGAATGCTGGTTCCCCAGGTCCCACCCAGGCCCGTGGTGCCCATCTACTGATCCCCAAGAGCAGGTCTCCAATGCCACTGGAAACGTCCCTTCCAATGAACCCCCAAGAGGGGGCCCTGCCTCAGGCAGTTTCATGGGGTGGGCTTTCGGTTGCTTGCTTTTCCGGCCTCCCGGCGGTTCGAGTGCACAGGGGGGGCCGCGGGCGCCAAAGGCGAGGCGCGAAAGCGTTAAACGGGCCGGCGGGTGACATCACCTCATTTGCATAGGAAAGCGGATATAAGGGGCGCGCCGAGCGCCCCGCCTGGCACTTGGCGGTCGCAGCGCAGCGCGGACGAACCTCATCCTTCTCTCACGCCTCTCCTCGGTGAGCCCCTGCCCGGAGGACCCCCCCCACACACCTGCCCCCTCGTCCCCTCACTTCCGCCCTCCTGACAGAAGCGGGGTGCAGCCGAGCCCCTCGGGGTAGTCGCGGGGGTGCTGGGCGATTTTTTGGGAAGCCCAGAGCGTTCTGCTCGGCGGGCCTTAAGGGAGAAGTCGCTTCTGCTCCTCCTTCGCCCCTCAAAGGCGCCCTCCCTGGCCGTAGGGGGCCGCGGAGTGAGCAGACCCGGAAAACCCCTTTGTTCCCGCTTCCCCAGCGCGGGGCTGCCTGCGGCCAGCAAACTCTGCGGCTGGGCGTGGGGCGCCACGGCTTTGTGTCGCAGGCCATTGTTGCGGGAGGAAGCGGCTGGGCGGTGGTCGGGGCGCCACGGCTTTGTGCACGAGGAGACAGCGCCGCGCCCTGGCCGCAGCCTCGGGGCACGCGAGCACGCAGAGCCGAGGGAGCCGCTTTGTGCGCCGTGCTGCGCGGCACCCGGAGCATTTTCCACTTCGGGGTGGGTTTTCCCCCTGAACTTGCCGGCTCTGTGCGCGCGCGCCGGGCGCCTTGCCCCTTCGAAAGCCTGCAGTGAACCGGCCGCCCTGGCCTCTGGCTGCGAGAGCTGCTCCCGCGGCCAAGTAAAACAGGGGTTACGAGTGTCTTTTCCCCTGACCCCCCTCTCCTAGAAAGAGGAAGCTCTTTGGTCCTCAATAAAATGGAAGGGGGAGGGGGGGTTCAGGCAAGAGGCCGGAGGTGGGGGGGGGCGCGAGTTTGGGCGGCCGAGAGACGAGGGGGGGTGGCTTACCCGCCCTCTTGGCTTTGTACCTGCAGCTTCAATCCGCAACCATGTCTGACAAACCCGATATGGCTGAGATTGAGAAATTCGATAAGTCGAAACTGAAGAAGACAGAGACGCAAGAGAAAAACCCACTGCCTTCAAAAGAAAGTAAGTCATCCCCCACCCCCTAAATCTTGGGTCCAACTGGGCGGGGGTTGGTGGGAGTGACTGGGAGAAGCATTCCTGGGGGAACCGATCGAGGGGAGGAGCCCAACGAAGCCTTAGGACTATTGATCTAATCCTGGAATAACTAATATATTGATAATACTCCTAAACTTAATGTGTTAAAGCCCACGTCTATTTCTAATAAGTGTTTTGTCTGCTTCAGACTTATCGAGTTTTTTCCTTCTGGGCAAGGCTATATATATATGGGTTGAACGCAGGAATGGTAACAAACGTCCATCTTTTTTTGTCTCCCTCTCTCCCGCTTACAGCGATCGAACAAGAGAAGCAAGCGGGCGAATCGTAATGAGGCTGCGCCCCCAATCTGCACTGTACATTCCACAAGCATTGCCTTCTTATTTTCCTTCTTTTAGCTGTTTAACTTTGTAAGATGCAAAGAGGCTGGATCAAGTTTAAATGACTGTGCTGCCCCCTTTCACATCCAAGAATCTAGAACTACTGACAACTGAAGGCGGCCCCTGCCGCTCCCATCAGCCTGCATGGCTGGCAGGGAAGGAAAAGACCTTGCATGTTGGTGAAAGAAGGAGCTGGGTGGGACGACAGTGAATAAAATGTAGGGTTAAAAGCAAAGGTTGTCCAAGGTGTCTTGCGGCATAAAATGCAGTTTAATCGGAGTGCCATTTTTTTTTTTGTTCAAATGATTTTAATTATTGGAATGCACAATTTTTTTAATATGCAAATAAAGTTTTAAAACCTGGCCCGTGTGACTGTCTGGTCTTTGTAAGGAACAAGTGGGTTCAACGGTGAAAGCCAGGTGGGCTCGCCTCTTGGAATAAATGACAAGTGGCTGGGAATCGTGGAAACTTCTAGAAATGGATTCCACACGGGTGGGTGTATTACCTTGCTCATGCTAGTGGGTCTGGAAGAACAAAAATGGGGCTGCTTAAATTCCAAACGCGACTCATACGGACGATCCTGGGCTTTTCTTACCTTGGAGATTTTAATGACCACAATTTTTATTTGATGTGATTAAAGAATCCTTAGTGGCCATTTTCACAGCGGACTATCTTACTTAAAATGTGGAGAACTTGATTCTTGAATCAATTCCCTTACATCAACACAAATAGGATTTAAGCAGGCAGATAAATGGGGGGTGGGGAATGGGGAATCTAGCAATTGCTTAAGAAAGAATTCGGGACCCCCGCCTAATTAGCAGGTCGTAATTTACATACAGTATTTCAATTTGCTCTCGGGAAATTTTGAGGGGCATTTAGTGTAAAATGGTTTTTAGAAAACACAGTGCTCATGACTCCAATCATTGGTTTGGCATAGAAAGGGTAACCAGGGCAATGCTGAAATTCCAGTTAGGGCTAGCCCTGACACAACACCGGTTGGAAACCATAGTGATTTCGAAGTTATATGAGCTGCATATTGTCAGTGGTCTTTATTTGTGCCAACATTACAGAGGAGGATGTTAAGGTGTAACTTGATTTTGTGAAAGTGAAATGTATTCGTAACACAGCCCCCAATGAGTTTCCATGTTCTGTGAGAAAGGGTGCAAGTTTTTTATATAAAAACATTTTTACTATGATGGTGGGCGGGGCAGAAAGCAATTGTGAAGGTCAGTTTGCTGTGAAGGTAATATTTGACAGTGCAAAGCTAAACTTGTTTCCTACCCCCCAAATTGATTGATGAAAATACCCACTTTGAAGGTCATGGACTAATAGGGTGGGGCAGAATGGTTGCTCTGCTTTAAACCGGTTCATTTCATTTCCTTTGCTCAACACTTATTTTGAGAAATGCACAGGAAACCATTTACCTGTGGCTTTGACAATCAAGTAGAACATCAGTTAGGAGCCTTTATCTGCCACAGAAGGGAGGAGGTCTACAGGCTGCTGAAGCTCTTCAACTGCTCAGTGGATCAAGCGGACTTCAATTAGCACCAAGGTCTTGGGAATCAAAGCAACACCTGCAAACTAGTCTCCAATGGCCAGCCTTTCTTGCCTTAGAGGAAGGGTGTGAACCAAAAGGAAAGTGCCTCGAAGCACGTGGTCAGCCATTCTCAGGGCAGGTTTTTGTTGAGAGTGAGTTTCAAAAGAGAAACTAGCCATGAGAAATGAACCCAGCCCCAATAATCTAAGTTGAAAATGAAAATGAGTGCTCAGGGAGGGGGTGGTGGTTCATGAGATCAAATGGTGGCTCTAAGATAAGACTTTTCTCTCCTGGGGGGGGACCGCGTGGATGAGTGGGTGGGATCTACTAACAGTTGGATTTGGTTTGGTTTGTGGGATGAATGGGATTCAGAGGCTTCTGCCCAAATCACACTCACTTTGCAAACTTAAGTCCTGCACATATGGGGGGGTTGGGGGGAGGACTCTGGTTTTTATTTGGTGTGGGAAGAGAATGCTTTTTTGCTTCCCAAGGGAGGATCTTTCCGGGAGGACTGGGGTATTTATGAATCAGTCTCGGAATTCTTTCTCCTGCCATTTTGAAGGCCATGGTCTTCTTTTCTTTTTTTTTAATTTATTTTAACAGATAAAAAGGGGATGTTAAGGCTTATGGTGAAACTGAGGGACTGCTCCAACGAAAGGTGACCCTAACCATGGAATCCTTGGCCCTCTTTTCTCTCCTAAGGATCCAATGCGCTATAGGCGCATATGTGACAGTTGAATGTCACACAGTCTGATCTGGGGTTTCTGCACAAAGGAAATGAAAGAGGCTGTGGAGGACATTTTGAGACGGAGCTGTGTTCACTTTTAAATCTCACCAATGTCTTACCAAGGCAGCCAGAACATTTCCCAAGTCTTCCAAGGAATGGAATTGGGTTTTGATTTTTTTTTTTCTTTTCTTCCAAGAGGATAGCACAGCTTTGAGCTTGCGTTCAAGGACTGAGGCAGGGATGACGGCTGTTTACAAAATCTTAACAAACGTTTGCACTTCCTCGAGACCAGGCCTCTGAAGAGGTCAGATTCTCCCCTATCCCTGGTGAGTTGCAAGTTGTCTCCTTTAGATGCAAGAAGGAGATCAGTTCAGGTCCCATAAGAGGCATCTCCCTCTTCCAGACCTAAGCACACATCGCTTGGTCTTCTTTCTAAACCTCCAGAGGTCAATGCCATGTTTACTACAGTGAACATTTAAGAAAAAACAGTACAGGCCAGAAATGAACACGAAAAGACCCTGAACATGTCTCAGTACAGGAACGCAAACTTAAGATTGTTAGCCTAACAACGAGGAAAGCCCTTGTGTTTGACATGCCCTGCTAGTCTTCTGGGCCTAGCAAGAGATCAAAAATAAACATCCTCCCCACCCCCACCTCAGACCTCCTCCTCCAGTTTTCTTTCTTTTTCCTTCTCATTTTCTGATTACGTTTTCAAGAACGTTGAAGTGTAAGAGAATGAAACACATCCATTTGGAGTTCAATGATATTTTATTTCCATGTAATGAGAAGGGCTGAAATTATACTTTTGAGGCACAAGAGTGTATCGAAGTGCACCTGGATGGGAATGTGTTTCATAGATCTGTTTTCGCTTTGCCAAGTTTTCCTCTTGGATGCTTGTGGAGTCTTCTCTCTGGCCACACAGTTGTGGTGGTAACCATACGTGTTCTTGGTAGCGGAGGCTCTCATGGGCATGGTCCATGCAGTCCATGGTTTCTGTTGGCACACTCCTGCCAGTGGCACACACTGTCTAGCAGATCAGGGCTTTGCCATGGCCATTTTTCACATCATTCCTAACCGCATTGTCATTGAGCGCTTCTCGCCTCCCTTTATTGATGGGGACTTCACTTAACAGGCATGTTGGGGGGATAGCTTTGAATGTGTTACACACCATGTTCAGCAGGAAATATGTTCAGAAGATCCGGTCATCTTCTTTTTGAAAACTCAACCATTGAAAGCCCTGTGATTTTTGTTAGGTGCCATTAAGCCAAGTGCAGCCCATAGTGACCCTATGAACAACAGATCTGAACCCTGCCCTAATCTGTGCCAGTGTTTTCACCTCTAAGATACTCAAGCCCTTTGCTGCAGTCATGGTATCATCCCACCTGGTTGAGGGTGGTCCTCCTCTCTTTTGCCGACCCTCACCTTTCCAAGGATGATGTCCCTCTCCCAGGAATAGCTTCTCCCAGCAACATACCGTAAGTATGTGAGGTGAAGCTTTATCATCTTTGCCTCCAAGGAGCACCCTGGCTGAAACCCTGTGGAGCACACACACACCGGGTCATCATGAAGCCATAACCTCACAAAGTCACCACAACAGCTCATGTAGGACACAAGTACATTTTTATGTCATAAAAATAGAAACTCCCAAATAGCTTTGAAACAGTCATTTGCCACTCTCCTGAGTTTGTAGATTTAAATCAATACTTAAAGCCAAGGACTGAGCCCACCGTTATGTATTGACTGCCCAGTATGTGCCAGGCAGGTGATTTATTGGTTACAGACATGTGGTCATAAGTAAGAAATAGTTCCTGTCAACTTGTTTCTTAAACCACAAGTAGATGACCAGACCCTTCTTCTGAGGTGCCTGCCTTTGGGTACACTAAAACTGCCAGCTTTTCCTTGAGCTGCTGAGTTTTTCACTGTTTGCACCATCCAGCGACTCCACATGCATCTTGTTATTGTTGTTGTTATGTGCCATTGAGTCGCCTGCAACTCATAGCAACCCTATGTACAACAACCCTAAACTCTGCTCTGTCCTGTGCCAATCTCACTGTCTCTGACACACCTACCCCTGTTACCCCAGTTACTGTATTAATCCATCTCATCGAGGGTCTTCCTCTCCTGCACTGTCCGTCCATGCTCTCAACCATGATGATGTCCCTCTCCAAGGACTGGTCCCTCCTTGCAACATGCCCAAAGTATGTGAGACGAAGCTTCAGAGTCCTTGCCTCCAAGAAGCAGCCTGGTCTCACCCTTTCCAGAATGAATCTGTTTGTATTCCTAGCAGTCCATTGAACATTCAATACTCTTCTCCAGCACCACAGGTCAACGGCATCAATTCTCCTTCTATACTCCCTAGTCATTGTCCAGCTCTCTGATGCATAGCAAGTAATTGCAAAGACCATGGCCTGTATCAGGTGCACCTTAGTTTGGCCAAAAGACACCTGTTTCATCCATGTCTAAGTGGAAAATTCAAAGACTTTCCCCCCCCTTTCTTTTGTTTTAGGGTGAATGATTAACCCAAGTTTTGACTGTTTTCCATATTTTACGGCAGTGTGACCACTTACCCAAATATGCCAATAATAATTAAACCCTCACTCTGCCAAAACCTCAGTGGTTAATGTCAATTGCTTTTGATAGAGGCCAACTTATTCTTAGCATCTCAATGAAATATTTTGTCGTTATAGAAAGATTGCAATGAGAACCCTTGCCTGTCATCTTATGAAATCCTTTCTAAAGAATGTGGAAGTTCGAGGAGAATAATAAATAGATAGATGCCTTCAAATCTATCTTTTTCAGACCTTCATAATTTTAAATGTGGAATTTGAAAAGAAGTACTTCTCACTGTTAAGTCCTTGACTCCTCTTCCGTTAGCCGTAAGAGACCTATCATCCTTTGAGATCCTTCCAGAGATTTAACAAACCACAAACACCTGAGCACGTCAATGACTACAGCACCTGGTTGACTGATGGCTTAGTCACAAATGCTTTGTAGGATTCCACAACGTTGAGGTTCAATGTCCAGGGACAAGTCACACTCATGGTCTATTCAAAGCAGTTGCAACTATTCTTGTCCCATTATTGTCAAACCACAGGAAATTATGCCTTTCCTTGTTACCACACTGAGTCTGTCAGCGGCTGATACCCTTTAGCTACACAGGCACTTGGTGATAGCGTTTCCCAAATCTAGCAACTCAAACCTTTTACTAAGATAAAAAAAAAATAATGCATGTGTCTAACAGCGTCTAGTTCTTAGGACTGCGAAGAATGAATGACTTGGCTGATGGGTACACTAGTAACGAACATTTATTGCGTGCCGGTGAGCCCGGGAGTAGGAAGAGGAAAGGCTTGGTGTCAGTTTAATGGAATAGGTAAACGTGTATGTGATAATAACCATAATAATAATAGTAATGAAACAACGTCAGCGATCTAAAGCGTTCTGGTGGCAGAATGGGGGTGTAATCAGCTCTTAACTAAAAGGTTTACAGCTGGAACCTACCAGGGAGTGGCTCCCAGGATACAGACCTGGCAATCTGTTTCTGCTGGAATTCCAGCCCTGAAAAACCCGGGGTGCAGTTCAACCCTGTCATATGGGGCCACTGTGAGTTGGAATGGAACTCAACGACAATAACAACAATAACAATAACAAGCTACTAACAACAGCAGTTGTGTAATCTATGGATCTGTTCATTGACCCAACAAGCTTATTCCTGGAGCTTCTATTGTTGCCAAGCAAGATATTGGGTGGTGTGATCAGCTGGGCCTAGGTTTTCAAGGGCCCTTCTGACTGGCTAAAGGGTTTGGAGATGGTCCTTAGGCAACTGGGTGAGATCTGGAGTAAAGTTGTCTTTCCTGCTTGAGGCAGCTTGGAGGCAATTTCTGAGTGAAATGTCGCTCTGCGGAGCAGGGGGAAGCAGAGTGTCCATGCTTGTCATTGAAAGAGCAGACAAAGATGGTCTGTGTTGTATGATAAGGTCGCCAAGCTTCCTTCTATTGTATATTTCTTGGTTCTGCTTTCAATAAGACGGACTCTCTAACACCTGGACATTACAAATACTTTGCATGTTCCTTTGATACCAACTCCTATACTGCTGTGGATCAGGGTTTAATAGATTTGAAATCATTATAGTTGTACTTTGTTGTAGGATCTTGGAGGTAGACAATGGCTTATTATAGTGTTAGTGCATTCAGATCAGGTCTCTCTGTGTCTCAGTTTTCTTTGGTTCCTAGAAGGGATTACTACACATTGGATGACTCACAAAACCCAAACCCGTTTCAGGCCTGTCTTATAGTAATTCTATAAGACACAGTGGCAGGGTCCCATAGGATCTCTAAGGTTTTAATCTCCACAGAAGCAGATCTCTAAGTCTCTGCTGTGCAACAGCTGGTGAGTTCTAATCGTTGACCTTTAAGTTGGCAGCCAAGTGATTTAAGCATTGTTCCACGAGGACTCCTTATATATTGAATACAAACAAGAACTATCACTATCCAGTCAATTTGGATTCATGATGAGCCTAGGGGTCAGGCAGAAGTACCCCATAGGGTTTCTAAGGCGACAGATCTCTGTGGAAGCAAGCGGCCACATTTTTCACTTGGGGAACAGTTAGTGCATTTGAATTACTGACTGGCTAGCAGTTTATTTGTTTTGACAACTGAGTAAACGAATTTCCTAGTATATTTAAGCTCCAGGTGGCTCCTTGGAGGCAAGGATTCTGAGGCTCCGTCTAACATACTTTGGACATGTTGTGAGGAGAGACCGGTCCTTGGAGAGGGACATCATGCTTGGGAGGGTGGAGGGACGGCGCAGGAGACGAAGGCCCTCTATGAGGTGGATTGATTCAGTGACTGGGATAATCGGGATGGGAGTCACAAGCGACTTGACGGCACATAACAACAACACATTTAAGCTCCTGAATGGTTTAAAATAACAACAAAACATTCTCTGAAGGCTGAAGTCTGAGACCAAGGTGTTAGCAGGATCATTCTTTTTCTCTTGCCTTGTCTCTTCAGGCTCTGGTGGCTGCGAGTGTTCCTTGGCTTGTGACTGGGTCACTCCAGTCCCTGCGTTCATCTTCAAATGGCCTCCCTCTCTTGTTTCTCAAATCTCCCCTGCCTTTCTTTCATAAGCACACTTGCTCCTGTTGCTATGTACAGTCGAGTCTGAACTGACTCATAGCTGACCCTCCAGCAGGTTTTTCAGATGCAGTAAATCACACGGGAAGAGACTGTCCATCTTTCTTCTACGGATCCCTTGTCCGATTTAGGGCCCACCTGGGTAATTCAGGACACTTCTTGCTCAGGATCCTTAATGTATTGCCGTCTGAAAAGACCCCTTTTCCAAGTAATGTCACAATCACAGGTTCCAAAGATTCCATGAGGATAGGTTGTATCTTTTTGAGGTGGGGAGTGCATCACCCACCTTACTACAAAATGAGAATGCATGAAAGTGGGAAGTCACGAGGTCTGGTGACATAGTCCATTCTCTATGTGTTAGGCTGTGAGCTAGAAGGTCAGCAGTTTGAATCCACTAGCTGCTCTGAGGGAGAAAGAAGAAGCAGAGCCCTCTCATCAAGAGTCAAATTTTTTTTGTTGTTGGTTGTGGTTCAAGAGGTGAGCTGGTTAGTTAGGTTTGTCTTCGTTAGTTAGGTTAGGGTTTCTCCAATGATACAAGGACTGATATAAAAACGGTTTTAGGAGTCAGTAGTGAGTGAAGACAAATGCACAGGGAAGAGAAGGGAAATGACTGGCGTGGAATGGGTTTACTGTGATGACTGAGATGACGACCATGGATGATCATTGAAGACAACGAGTGGACTGGTGCAATAGCTTGAAATGTCCTTAAAGCTAGTGAATGATTTCATCTAGAAACTAAGCGGCTCTCATAAGGAGTTGGAGAAGCCATCAATGAAAGTGAAAGCCAAACCAAATTTAAAAAACTAGGGGGTGGGAAAGATCATAAATAGGATTGTTTAACTGTCTGGAATATATAACCGGTAAATTTCCATTTAAAAAAATTGTACTGGTAAGGAGTTAGAAAGGCAAGGGCAGACATGAGTCCATGTATCAAACACTAGTCCTCAAACCACATGGAGACATCCAAGGTATCCCTCCACAGTGCCACTGACTTTCTCTTTCAAGACTCCACGTTGTAACAGTGACACAGGAGGATATACATGCATCAAGCCAAAACATCAACAACTCATTCTTGACCCTTTCTTCTCTTGACGCTTCTTTTCCTGAAACAGGTCATGAAGTGTTCTAACAGGAGGGTCAGAGTCTAAGAAGGAGCCCATCTAAGTTCTTAGCCCAAGTTTCAAGGAATTCTTCAGATTGCAAAACACAGAAAGCAAGGGAATCTAACCCTGAAATTCAGAGGCAGAATTTAGAAAGTTAGGTTATAATTTCTCAGACCTTTGACTAGATCAGGGCCAGTTGTCCCTTGACCTCCTACCATTTTCATCCTTTCACAGGGGTATTCAATTAGGTCCTCATTAGAGTGTGAAAGAGTTAAGGGCTTTGGGTCACAGGTCAAGTAAACAAAAAAGGCCTTGCTTAGCTAAGGAGACAAGGTTGAGGTGATTTTTCATTCACCGCTCTGCTACCACATTTTGTGCCACACCTTAAAGTGTGGTTTTTAGAACACACATCTGAACCCTTTAAGGTGCTGTGAAATGGTTCTTTCTGGCACTACAAGAAAAGGGAAGAGGGGAGCAAGTCCACAAAAATAAAACAAAGGATTGAAATGGAGTTGCACAGAAACGATGAAACTACCACCTGGGAAGGGTATCAAACTAAACCAGCTTCTGTGGGACAATCCTGATTCCTAGTGACCCTGTGTGTGTTTCACAGGCTTTTTTCAATGGTTGATTTTCCTGAATTAAATAATCAAACTGTGTTCAGAGAAGCCTCTGGATAAACTCAAAACCCCTAACCTTCTGGTTAGGGACTGAGCATGTTAACTGGGACTCTAAAACCAATTGCTGGGGAGTTGACTCTGACTCAGAGTAGAACTGTGCCCCATAGGGCTCCTAGTGGCTGACTTTCTTCTGAGGTGCCCCTGGGGGCCAATCCTTCTGTTAGCAACCAAGTAACTTTGCATACACCCCCAGGGATGCATGCGGTAAAGTATCATTTAATCCAACTTCTTTTTCAGTTGGAGTGAATGAATGTGTGTTAATTGGCTCTCACTTTAAAATCTTGTTCTCTGTGGAAGTCAGCACCACATGTGCCAAGACTTCCCAGGCCCCAACTTTTCCTTCTTACCTCTCCTCCTGCCTCATCCTGGCCTCTGGTTTTTTCCTATCCCTGCCCAGCTAAGAGTTCCAATCCTTCACAATTAGGTAGATTTCAAACAGTCCCCATGCCCTACTTCATACTCCAGCTCCCTGATTTCTCTCCAGAAGCCTGTTTGCCTAGGACTCTGAGCACTAACATAAAAAGGGACACAAGGCCCATGTGGTCACCGCTGTCACTTGCTCCTGGCCAGCCTTTATTAGCCATGTGACCTTGTGGAAGGTCTGAGCTTCACTCATCTCATCTGATAAAAAGGGGTTGAAGGCGAGTACATAAACACGATGTGGTTCTTCCTTTCAATGGAATATTATTAAGTCATAAAGAGAAAGGGAAGTCCTGATGCATGCAAGGTGAATGAATCTTGAAAACATCACCATGTCTCTCCTTAGTTTCCTAGGTACCTTATCTATGTGCCCCTTATTTCTGGAGAAGCCCAGCATAAAAGGACAAATAGTGCATGATCTCACGCATATGAAATCTCTAGAATAGACAAATAACATTGAGGTCTAAGTTGGCTAGGCTGTTAAGGGTGGTAGAAAAATCTGGAAACAGTGGTGACGACATAGAAGGTTAACTTCAGCTCGAGTCAACTGACATAGCAATTCAACTGATTTTTATTAATTGACCTGGGAGATCAAGTGAGACTTAAATATTTTATTCTTCATCAAACTTTTTTATTCAATTGCTCATTAACCATTTATTAAATGGACTTCCGGGACTGTTGCGCTGTCTGGTCAGCTGACATACGGCGCGGGGGGGGGGGGGGGGGGTGTGTGTGTGTGTGTGTGCTCGGACAGCGGGGCAAAATGGCGGCGTCAGCGCCATCTTTGCCGTCCGGCTTTTCTCTGAGCGCTGGGCTTTTTTTAGTAACATTCACAGCCAGGGGGCTTCTTTTCCAACACTGTTATCTTCCACACAATGTTCTCCTGTGGCCCACAGGCTATGAACTCGCTACTTTCTTGAAAAGTAATCTTTCGTGGGCCTGAAGGTGAAAAAGCCTCCAAATCTTTTTGACGCGTGCTCAAGATTCCTGCCTGAATCCTTCAGAAAAGGTAGATTTCTCGCCTTTTTCATTCCTTCTAACGTGACTTTTTATTTCTCTGTGGTCCACTTAACGTGTATAAGGAAATGAAAGTGCAATTTCAAAATTTACGTTTTAATAATATTAACTAGGAGAGCAACTTGAGCTCTCCTTTAAACATTTCTGAGTCAGCTTTGGGCCTGGCCCGTTTGCAGCCAGCGTTCTCGAGGGTTTTTTTTTTTTTTGCTATTTTTTTTCCTGTTTTTCTCTCCACTTTATTTTTTATTGGTTTGCATACAAAATGCATATACATTGTGTATTATTCATGTACATTGCATTTCATACATGTCCACATTCACAATGCATTTCAGATGGTCCCTCATGTACATTGTATTTAAAAAAAATTGTTTAAATAGTTTTAATGAACATTTACAGAGATTTTGGATTTCCATTCATTCATTCATTGCTGCACTTCTCTCCCCGCCCAGCCCTCTCCCCCCGCCCCCCAGTTTGCTCCTCTCTTTGAAAACTAAAAGAAAGACTCCCTCCCTGGTACACAATCCCCCGCACCCCTCCCACCGGCCCAAGTACACTCGACTATGCAACCTTAATTGTGGACTCTTGTGATAACCATGATACCCTATCATACATCACTTTTAAATTATTCACTCCCTCATCTGTTTCAGTGCAGTATACACAACTTATCCAGTTTTTCTCAATCTTACCCCAACCCTGATGTTGTTGTTGTTGTTGTTATGTGCCGTCGAGTCGCCTGCGACTCATAGCGACCCTATGTACAACAGCCCTAAACTCCGCTCTGTCCTGTGCCAATCGCACTCTGACACTCCCATCCCGATTATCCCAGTCACTGAATCAATCCACCTATCAGTCCCATTTTACAGCAGCGGCACCATGCAGTATTTGTCCCTTTGTGACTGAGATATTTCACTCAGCATAATGTCCTCCAGGCTCACCCATTTTGAATAATATTGAATGAGTTCCTTGTTTGTTTTTGAATGCAGCATAGTATTCCATTGTGTGAATATACCACAGCTTCTCTATCCATTCATTTGTTGATGAGCACTGCTATTTTTTTACAGAAATAATCGTTAGATTCATTTTAGGCTTCTGTGACATATTTGTTACAAATTATATTGACATATTACTTTAGTCAAAGTTTCTAATTCACACTAATTTATTTGTGCTATAAAGGTCTGTGGGTGTAGACAGTTGTATAAATTATAATTTAAGACACATCACCCTGAATGAATGTTGGTGCCTAGTATTCCCTCCCCGGGCCTGAACCCATGACCACCAGAAGCTATTTACTGTCTTGATAGCCTTAATAGGGCCCTCTGTAAATCAGAAGGCATGCAGTTCTAATCCACTACAGGCCTCTCCCATCCAGGGTCCAGCCTTGTAAAACCTGCTGGAGGGTTTTCTATGAGTCAGTTCTGATAGAACAATAACAACAGCTTTTATAAGAATCCCCGATGGCATGAGAGATCAGGTATTAGGCTGTTAACTGAAAGGTTTGCACTTCAAAACCAGCAGCCATTCCAAGGTAAAAGCATGAGGCAGTCTCCTCGCTGTGAAGACATACAGCTTCAGAAACCCAGTGGAAAGGTGCCGCAAATTGGAATCGAAATCAATTTGTCAAAAGTGGGTTTGGGTTAATGACTTTTATAACAGTGATTATAACATGCACTGTCGATGGGTCTACCGCATGCCCATCCAGCTTACATCTTTCATGTTGACTTTGATTACCAGGAATTCCATTGGGAGCTCCCTGGACAGGGCTAGCACTGTTGGTTGTTAGATCTTTCTGGCTGAGGCAAAGGCTTGGGCTGTTGGGGAATGGGAGGGGCCAAAAAGTGATACCATCAGCACACTCCTTTAACCAGGAACGTCCCAGGCAGACCCAGACGTGGAGGCTTGGGCATTTCCAGTGTGATTTGAGTCAGGTGTGTGTTTCAGCATGCCCTCTGCAAACATCACCTGTTCTTCTGGTTAAACACTCCCCTTGTGGCTCTAGCATGAAGAGGAATAAAAAGGTCGAGAGCTTCAAGGATGTCTGGCCAGCTTCCACTTTTGACCTGGAAAAAATTTCCTTCCTCACTTGCTGATGTTTACTCAGAACAATTGTGTCCTGTCCTATCGGAGTCTTGAGACTAGTGCTAACACAGCCAGTCGCATATCTGAAAAATGACTCACTCCCAAAGTCTTTTGAAAGCCACCCTGGCTGTGTGTTTACTAATGGAAACCAGAATGAAGTCTATGATTTCTAGGGAGCATATCACCAAAGGAGGCAGATTGTTCGGTATATAATAACAATTGTGTGTGTGGTCAGACGGAGAGGAAGTAGTACTTGTACTTTTAATTTTTTTATCATTAATTTTTTTGAACATGTAATACATTTTGATTCAAACAGCAAAAAAAAATGGAAAGTGAATTTTCATTCACCCATTTTCCCTTTTCCCCTCCTTCGGTCACTTTTTAAATTAGTTTCGTATTTTGTCTCTAATATTTATAGAGTTCCAGAAGAACAAACAAATCTGTGTTGGAAGAAGTGCAGCCAGACTGTTCCTCAGAAGCCAGGGTGGCGAGACTTTGTCTCATATACTCTGACTTTATTATCAGGGGCCCCCGTCACTGGAGAAAGTCACCATGCTTGGCAAGCTAAAGTTAGACTCATTGCTGTCGGATTGGAACTGACTCAGAGCTCACTTTTCATTGGATTTTTCAGTCCCACTCAGAGATTGCCCATCTTTGTCCCTCAGAGTCACTCATAGATTCGAAGTGCCACCACCTTTAGCTTAGCAGCTCAACATCCTACAGACTCTGCCATGAGAATTCCCAGTAAACTAAAGAGTCAGCAAAAATAGAGGGAGGCCTTCAATGAGATAGATTGATAAACTGGCTGCAACAGTGGCTCAGACAGTCACAGTTGTGAGGCTAAGAAAGTACTGGGGTAGTGTTCTGTTATATATTGTCACTAAGTCAGAACGGGCTCAATTCTTGCCTTTCCTTCCACTGTTATTTCAGATGATTTAAGAGTAATTACTGTGCCTTGGATGGCTTTGTGCAAGCTTTTACCACCCTGCCCCACCCCCCAACCCGGGCCAGGCACCTAGGGGAAAGAATAGCATTTAACTACAGCAACAGTCTATAAAAAAAATAAAATATATGTGGTTCATCTCTCCTCCTCGTTCTTGTGAATTGATGCTATAAGGTATATTTCTTACCAGTAGATGCTTTTCACCACTTAAAAGAATTCTTTTAAGAGTAATACACATTTGTATTTTTAAAAGAAAATTAAACAGCATTCGCTTCCTTTTCCTGAGGCAATGCTAATGGTTCCATGAGCCTCTTCCAGATATTCTCTAAGAGTAGCGTGACTCCCAGGAGACACTAACACTTTGCAGAGATTTGAGAGGTGGTGGTTAAATATAGACATTATTAAAAATTGTCCTTGTTAGGTGTTAAGTTGACTCCAATTCATAGGGACCCTACTTATATTCAGCGAAACTGTGCCTGGCCTATGCTGTCTTTAAATACCTGCTGTGCTTAAGTTCATTGAAGTATTCACTGCGTCAGTCCATCTCCTTGAGGACCATTCTCTCTCTGGCTGACCCTCCACTTTCCCAAGCATGATGTTCTTTTCCAGGGATTATCCCCTCCTGATCATAATCCAAAGTATATGGATGAAATCTCATCATCTTTGCATCTAAGGATCACCTTGGCTGCACTTTTCCCAAGCCTGACTTGTTTATTCTTTTGTAGTCCATGATATGTTCAATATTCCCCAACACTGAAATTTAAAGGCATCAACTATTTGGTCTTCCTTATTCACTGACTAACTTTTTTATGTATATGAAGCAATTTGCAAATACTATGATTTGGGTCAGACATACCTTAGTCTTTAATGTGACATCCTTGCTCTTTAGCACTTTAAAGAGGTTTTTGGAGCAGATTTACCCCAGGCAATATATCATTTGACTTTTTTGACTGCTGCTTGCATGTATTTTGATTACGGATCCAAGCAAAATGAAGTCCTTAAGTCTTTATAGAAACTTACAGTGAAAGAAATGGCAAAGTAAATGTAATCATCAATATAGTCAAGACTAATCATTGCCTAATTGTTGTATTTTACTACCATGTCAGTGTGGAGACTTAAGGTGCTCCTGATCCAGGCCATACTCTTTACAATTACTTGCTATGTGTCTGAAAATTGGACTTAGGAAAATAGAGAATTGATGCCTTTGAGCTGTGGTGCTGGAGAGAGTATTGAATATACCATGGACTTCTAGGAGAACAAATAGGTTTGTGCTTGAGGGTGAAATCAGGCTGCTTCTTGGAGGCAAGGATTCTTTTTTTTTTTTTTATTCGGATCTGACTGGTACAGGAGGAGAATTGTCCCTTCTTCTCCAGCAGAGCTGCTGGTGGATTCGAACTGCTCACCTCTGGGATTGCAGTACAAAGAGGCAAGGATTCTAAAACTTCATCTGGCATACTTTGGACATGTTACAAGGAGGGACCAGTCCTTGGAGAGGGACGTCATGCTTTGGAGGGTGGAGGGGTCGGCACAGGAGAGGAAGACCCTTGATGAGATGGATTGATTTAGTGACTGGGTTCATGGGGGTGGGTGTATTTGAGACGATAAAGTTGGCACAGGATAGAGCAGGGTTTAGGGCTCTGGTACTTAGGGTCGCTATTAATCGCAAGTGAGTAGTTGGCCCATAACAGTGACAACTATGCTCTTTAGGTGATTTTTATCTATTTTGTCAAATTTCCTGGACAATAGAAATATGGAAATACTACATATGTTATCTCTTTCTGACTTCTCCAAGGATTTTCACATCTCTGCTGATAGAGAATGTCAGACGGCATCCCTTCAAATGATTAGAAAATTTACTGAGGAATGTCAAGATGCAATTCAATGCTGACTGAATTATCTTTTAAAAGATTTTGTTTTGTGTTATTGTTGAGAATTTACATACACAGTTCGGTTACATTGATTACATTCTTGGACAACCATTCTCAGCCTCCTTTTCTGACTTATTTCTCCTCCATTAACGTACCAGTCCTCTTGGATTAGGGAGCTCTGGAGGTCTATTTACACTGTAAACCCAAAGGCTGAGAATTTGAACCCATGACATGCTCTGTGGGAGAAAGTTGGGCCATGTCCCTTCTGATTTACAGCCTCTGAAAACCTGCTGGGGGTCAGTTATGAGTTGATGCTGATTGAACAACTACATCTTGATTTAGGACCCACCTTACACTGGAGAAACTGCTCGTCAACTATGAAAATCTTCAAGGACCTTCTTTCTTCACAAGGCCCTTTTCACAGGTATAAGGGTTAGGACTTTAGCATGTTTTTATGAGACACAACTGTATAAGGTAGTGAAAAGGAAGACTCCTCTAGGTTTAACATGGGCTTATTAGTTTTGGTTGGTTCCAGAGCTACCCTGTCTGCCCTGAGTTTGTCTAGAGACACTGTAGGCAAATGTGTACTGCTGGAGTCAAGGCAGGTACTTACTCCCTGTGGTTCCCCCACCCCCAGAAAATAACTGAAACCACATGTCTATGGAAGATGAGCCAGCAATGCTATCTTTCCATATGAGGATCTGCCTGCTTGATGATAATTAAAACTTTCATTTGACTATTAAAATTAAGGAACAGCTATAAATTAACGTGGCAACATCAAAACCTCCAGGAATAAATCTTGAAATCCTCTCTGTAATTAGAAACTACGAGACTTAAAGACACACTAATTCTTTTTGGCACTGAGGCCTCATTTTGCAAAAGAAGCTGGTATTTTCAAAATCACAACTCCTCCAGGGTGGAGGACATATTCTGGTTGTGGCCTGCACTCTTTCACGGTGCTGAAAGTGGGGGATGCTTGAGAGGCTGGTTTCTCATCCTTTTTGGGCATATGAGAATCTGGGTGGTCTAGTTGTAGGTCAGGCCATGGCCTTTCTAGACTATTTTCCATCTCTCTAAAGTTATAAATGGAGTTATTAATCTTATCTGACTCTTCCAGTTCAGAAAGATTTGGCTTTTTATTGTTAATACCGAAGATCATCATTTCTACCACCCTGGCTGCTTAGAAACAAAAAGTGTGTGTTCTCTTTGGTGGCTGGCTTGCTTAGGAATCATTTGTATATTTTTCAACTTGTCTGTATTTTCTGAATGCCTATGTGTGTGTGTGAAAGTGAACAGGCATCACTTGCATAATAAAAGAGAGATCTATATTTGGAAACAAAAGAAGGACATTTACTAATGGCGCTCTCTCCATAAGACTTCTAAGTGAGATGAAGGCATTGTGGTCAAGTGGGCCTCCTGCCTTCACATTAATGAGAATGTTGCCAGGACAATCTGAAAGTCAAACTTGGCCTCCAGTCTGTCTTTTTCCATTTGCCAGTCTTAATATTTGCACTTTGTCTTTATAGATATTACTCTACAGTTTTTATCTCTCTTTTTCCATTGGATTAAAGCAAACAAAGAGCTTTAAAAAGAAACATTCTTCATGGTAGTTATCTCCGGAGAGCTTGTATTTATTTTAAATGGAATTTTGGCCAGACTGCTCAAGCGGGTATTCCCAACTTTTTATTATCTCCCAGTGCATTCTTCCTTTTATGTTCTTTTTAATGCTTTTAAAGAGGCAAAATGATATGGCGATAATACAGATATAGCAAGGTGTTTAGAGTTAGGGTCTGAGAAATGGACTTACCACCTGTTAGTTTTCCATTAACTAAGGAAATGCCTTTTCTAACAACATGCTGATGCAATGTCTGACGTCTTTCAGCATTAGGCTTGTTTATTGTATAACATAATACCAGCTGTCGCTCAGAGAAAGTCTGTTAGTATCATGCTTCAGGTGATGGATGAGGACATGAGAAAGTCACACAGTTCAGTTTAACTTGAAATGATAGAGATCTGCGTATGGCTAGGGCACTCTGAGTGTCACCAATCACATCTAAGGACTGTGCCATCACGTGGCCTGTTTTTTTTTTAAATTTTATTTTATTACTATTTTTTGTGTGTACTGTCAAATCGGATCTGACTGGTACAGGAGGAGATTGCCCCTCCTTCTTCAGCAGAGCACCTGGTAGATTTGAGCCACGGACCTCTGGGATTTCAGTGCAGCTTCTTGCCACTAGGCCACCAGAGCTCCCTGCTGTTTTGGTTTTTTTTTTTTTTTTATAATACTACTTTATAGATGTCAAAGAGTGTAAAGACTTCAGCCATTTTCATCTACCACTCACAACTTGGGTTGTTATAAACACTAGGTGCACCCCTAGTGTTTGTGTAGACTGACTTCATTGTGTGGACTGAACTGTACATACAGAACCCGTTTCCTTAGCAAAAACAAAAGTAGATTACTCCTTAGAGATGTGGCCTGATCTGTGAATCTGACCACTACCACTGCATCTTTTGATAATTTAATACATGCCTATATTACTAAGGAACTTTGGTAGTGTAATGTGTTACGTGTTGTGCTTTTGACTGAAAAGGTCAGCAGTTCAAATCTACCAGTTGCAGTTGGGCAGTTTTCTCCCATAAAGACTTGCAGCCACAGCAACCCAGTGGAGAGTTGCTATGAGCTGGAATCAACATGGGCTTGGTTTTTTTATGTATATTTGATATGGAACCTTGGTAGTGCAGTGGTTAAAGAGCTCAGCTGCTAACCAACAAGTCAGCAGTTTGAACCCACTAGCTGCTCTGCAGAAGGATGTGGCAGTTTGCGCTCATAAACATTTACCGTTTTGAGAATCACCTGGGCAGTTCTGCATTGGTTTGGAATAAAGTTCAGGGAGCTCCGGTGGCTTCGTCCCTTAGGAAATCCACCCGCAGCTCTGCAGGAAAAAGAAAGGCAGTGTCTTCCTATGCAGTTTTGTTGTTGTTGCTGTCAAGTACAACTCGTAGTGACCCCATGAATAGCCGACCTGAACCCTGTTCTAACCTGTGCCATTATCATCTGACGTCTTCATCTGTGCCTCATCCTCCGACATACTTGAGTTCATTGCTTCAGTCACTGTATCAGTCCACCTGATTGAGGGTCTTCCTCTCCTTCGCCAACCCTCTGCCTTTCCAAGTATACTGTTCCTCTTCAGGGAGTAGCCTCTTCTAGCAGTGTGTCCAAAATATGTAAGCTAAAGTTTTGGCATCTTTGCCTCTAAGGAACACTCTGGCTGCACCTTCTCCAAGACATCTGTTTTTTGGTAGTCCATGGGATATTCAGTACTCTTCTCCAACACCACAACTCTTAGGTATCAACCCGTCTTCTGTCATCCTTATTCATTGTCTAGTTTTCAGCAGCATAGCAAGTGACTGAAAAGATCATGGCCTGAATCAGACATACCTTAGTCTTTAAACTTCATTGCTCCTCAGTAATATGGAGAGGTCCCTGATACGAACTTGCCCAGTGTAATTGTTCTCCTTATCTCACTGCTAGTACCAAGGGTGCTGATGGAGAAAACCTCCTTTGGGGTTTCCAAGACAGCCTGTTTTTCTCCCTCAGAGCCACTGGTGGATCTGAACTGCCAGAAACACAGCTTTTTGGTTAGCAGCACGCCACTCTGTACCGCCTGTACCACCAAAGCTCCCTCCTAGGTTGGAAGACACTCAGATTTCACAATGGATTTGAGCACATCAACTGTCAGTGAAGGGAGGGACGGGGCCACAGTTCATTCTGTTATACAGGGAATACCCAAGAGTCAGAGCTGACTCATTAGGCAGGAGTAACTGACTGAAAGCTGCAACATTGAGTAGAACTCCTACAGCAGGGAAGCTCATTACCAATGGTAGACAGAGGACATGGCTTACACCAGGGGTCATTCTTTGTCATTTCCTGTTAGTGCATATGTGTGTGCGCATGCCTAACCTTATAGGATAATAGTTGATGTTGACAATCTGTAATGCCTGTACATCAAAGGAGCTCCGGGGCCGTGGAAGGTTGTGCTGCTAACCCAAAGGATGTCACTCTCCGGCAATTTGAATCCACCAGCTGCTCCGTAGCAGAAAGACAAGCAGTCTTCCTTTGTGAGATTTACTGCTGACCCCTGCCCCAAGCTTATTGAAGGGTCAGCTATGAGTTGGTTCCAGCATAACAGCAAGGAGTAGAATAGGAATCTTTGTAGGTGCTCAGGTGACACAGCAGATTAAGTGTTAAATCTATTTATCTTTAAAGGATGTCAAACTGATTAATTCAGGGAAAAAAGAGGAGGGAGAAGAACATGAGGTGCTTCTTGCCGAAGGTCAAAGACTAGAGCCTTCAATATGGGTTACATCTCAACATCAAGAAAATTCTCACCATCATGATAGATGGAGAGAAGATTGAAATGGTTAATGATTTTACCTTGCTGGGATTCACAATCAACACCCTTGGTGGCAGCAGTCAAGAAATCAAAAGACATGTTACAGGTGAAAAATCCACTGTCAGGGACCTCTCCAATGTACTGAAGAGCAGTGATGTCAGTTTAAAGACTAAGGTGCATCTGATTAAAACCATGGTCTTTTCAATTCCTATACATCTGAAAGTTGGGTATTGGTTAAGGGTGACTAGAAGAGGTAATCCCTTTGAGTTGTGATATAGGAGAAGAGCACTGAATATCCCATGTACTGTCAAAAGAACAAACAACTGTGTCTTGGAGAAAGTGGAGCCAGGGTGTGCCTTGGAGGTGAGGATGATGAAGTTTCCTCTCACAGACTTTTGGCATGTTGCTAGGATTGGCCAGTCTTTGGAAAATGTCATCGTGCTTAGAAAGGTGGAGTCAATGAGGAAGACTCCCAGTTAGATGGATTGACATGGTAACTGGACCAATAGACTTGAATATATCAGGGATGGTAAGGGTGGCAACAGGATGGGACTGGGTTCAGGTCTTCTCTTAATAGGGCCACTATGAGTTGTAATTGACTTATTGCCACCGAACGCCACCACCATCACCACCCACAATATATCAACAGGAAATTCCCAGAAATTCACGGCTTCAGAAGAAGCTGTGGCAAGAGGAATATCAAACCCATACATACACCAAAAATTTGTTTTCTGAACAGAGCAAGAGAATGCTGCCTGGTTTAAAATCAGGGAGGTTGTCAGGGTTGTATCCTGATAGACTTGTATTTTGACTTGCTGCAGAAGATCAATGACTGTAGCCTTCAATATGGATTGCATCTGAACATCAGGAAAACAAAAATCCTTACCATTGGACAAATAGGTGACATTATGATAGATGGAAAAATGATTGAAATTATAAATTATTTCATTTTACTTGAATCCACAATCGACACTCAGGTCAAGAAAATCCATTGGGAAAATCTAAGGTACTTTCCAATAATTAGTTCACTCATTCATTTTTTAGCAAAAAAGCAAGAGTATCACTTTAAAGACAAAAGTGTGTCTTATCTAAGCCATAGTGTTAAGTTTCTTCCTATGCATCTCAAAGTTAGACAATGCATAAGGATGACAGAATAAAAAGCTATGTCTTTATATTGTGCTACTGGTGAAGAGTATTGACTAACCCATGGATTATCAACAAGACAAGTCTGTCTTGGAGAAAGTGCAACGACAGTGCTCCATAGAGGCAAGGATGACAAAATTTGTTTCATATACTTTGAACCTGTTGTCATGAGGCACCAGTCCTTGGAAAAAGACATCATATTTGGAATGGTGGAGTGTCAATAAAAGAGAGAAAGATCCTCAACAAGTAGGAATTGACATGGTGATGATAACAATGAGCTTGAGCGTATCAGAGAATATGAGGACAGTACAAGATGGGATGTGGTCCATAGGATGACTGTGAGTCACGGGTAACTTGATGGCACCTAACCATAACAGTAACCCTAATAATCTCCCTTGGCAAATCACAAGGAGCCAATAGATAGAAAATATTTTTGTTAGATACTACTTTTCATATACCAGAAAAGATAATCTTGGACATCACCAAAATATGAATGTCAGTTTCCAAGAAAGCAATATAAATAGGGCAAATCAGTAATATAATTTCCTTCTGGTTTTATAATGGTCATGAGGAAAAGGGCACATATGTACCTGCATCCCTTAAGTATTAGTTCACTATCAGTCTAGAGAGCAGCACTTGTTTGATTTGTTTTATCTATGGATTCATTAATTTATCTGCTTCTTGAAGTCAAAGCCTTTCCTTTATCAAATTATCTCTTTTTCCTTTAGTTTTAGTGACAGAACTATTTTAACATGACAAGCATTTGGTTTTCAAAGGCAGCCTCTTCCTTCTTCCTCCCAGAGACCCTGTCAGCCTGGGTAGAACCACCCACCCCATAGAGTTTCCAAGGCTGATGATGTAGTCCATGCTGCTCACTCAAAGGCCGTGTCTGTCTGGTGATCAAATCCACCAATAGCTATTTGTGTGAACAGTGATCAGTCTCCTCCCATGTGATTTACAGCATCGAAAACCCACTGGAGGATCACCTATGAGTTGGTTCTACCTTGAAGGCACTAAGAGAGAGAAAATTAACTGGGAAGAAGTCTTGTGCCTTTTTCATTCATTTCTACTTCATTCTTAAAAAAATATTCTTGATAGAGGTTCATAAATAAGTATCACATGTTGTAGCTAATTTTACAAAATCATTGTCCCCCTCCCCTGCACAAAACAATGGCAGGATGAAAACAAGTGCCAATGAACTTGTGAAGTTCATTGTGATTGCATAATAATAACAGTTATGACCAGAAGGCATTAGAAGGTTCAAAGACTAAAATAGCATAAATCAACTGTATAGTGTTAGTCTTTTAGGGATAGTAATATAATTAGGTGCTCACTACCACTAGTTGATTCTCATTCTTTTTTTTTTAATTCTCATTGTTAATGACACTTCCACTGTGTTTCCGAGGCTGTAAATCACTTGGATCTTACTGTCTTGGAGCCAGTGGTGGATTAGAACCAATGCAGATGCGTAGCCTTTTGGTTAGCAGTACAACAACCTGTGGACCAGAGCTGCTTGCAGATAGGTCACTCACTCATTGCCATACTGACCCCTCAACTGGTTTCTGAATCTGTAAATTGCATCAACGACAATTACCCATCTTTCTCTTGTGGATCCCATAGTGGAGTCCACTGACCAGAGAGGTTGGCCTCTGAGTTAGCAGTGCAGCTTCCTACAGACCCCACCACCAGAGCTTTCCTCAAGTAGCCAGGCATATGGAAAAACAGGCAAAAAATTCTTATAACTAAAAACAGAAATATTTTTATAAATAATAAATTTTTTGCATAAAAATGCTATAGACAGTCATTTTGGTGTCATACATTCTGACATTGTCTCCTGGTGTGGTCCTTACACCAGCCCCAGTAGCCAGCCCTATTTCCCCCTGGTGATGTCACTACAGCTGTATCTTTCTTTGGATGAGTGACTGGAAAATTGGAACTAACTTTCTGGTTTGGAACCAAGCACATAACCACTGCGCCACCAGGAAATCAGCAGAGACAGCTCTTTTGCCAAAGGCCTTGAGCAAGTATTGTTATGTACCAAAGGAGAAATACAGATTGCAAATCTGACTCTGGTAGTTTCTGCTGAAAACTCATTCTTCTCATCCAAGAGCTGAACGCCCGTACTAGGCTTTTCTCTGAAGGGTAGAAGGGAAGAGAAAACAAACAAACCAACCAACCAAGAAACCCCCTCAGATCACCACTCTAAATTTGCTCAGGGCCTTGGAAAGAAACAGAAACTATTTCCCCTGATTGCAGACTTCCCAGTCTGCAAAGGAGGGGAGGCCAAACCCCAGAGTGACCTCGTGCTCAGAATAATGGAGCAGAGAGACACACAGTACAGGCTTTTGTCTGCTCCATATATTGTAATTTTGTTCCGAATGACGGCTTCTGGGGGTGGGGAAGGCCTGACTGTAGAGACTCAGAAAGGAAAATTCCTGAGAGAAGGGAAGCTCACAGTAGTCCCGTAATATCCAGAGTTGCCTGGGAATTTCTCAGAAGGTTTGAACCTTGGACTCCAGGTGACCCAGAGTGAGTTAAGGAATTCAAGATTTAGGGGAAAGAAGAGAGGGAGGGAGTAGGAGGCGAGAAAAAGAGTGAGAGTGAAAGGTAGAGGGACTGGAGAGATACAAAGAGATGGAGAGAAAGAGAGCAGAGAAGGGAAGGGAGGAGGTGGAGGGCAGAAACAGTGAATTGCATCAACATACAGCCAGCTTTGAGTTTCATTGTCTAGCAGAGGTCTTGGGATGTTTCCGTTAAAATGGGAATTCTTTCTTTTTTTAAATTTTAAAAATTTATTTTA
>NW_006399865.1:5500618-5516447 GCF_000299155.1 Elephantulus edwardii
TTTTACTTCTCCTGGTTGTAGATTTTTCAAAATACTTGGAAGACTGTTTATGTTGTGGATTAGGACTGCTAGAGTTCTTCCAAGCTTTTCTTTAATGAAGTTTATAGTCCTTGGTTGGGAATTCTTTCAAGGACAGTCAGAACAAAGAGTCTATTGGGTTGGTCAGTCATTTATCTTACTTTCAAATCTACCAGCTGCTCTGTGGGAGAAAGATGGGCAATCTTCTTTTGAGGAGTTTACTTTCAGCAGAAACCTATTGGAGGGTCAGCTATGAGTCGATTTCAACTAAAGCGCACTTAACAAGAACATCCTAAAGGAAATCACTTTCCATGTGTCAGTCTCTCCTACCCAGGCGGCTTGCCTGTGGCTGTGATTCTGGCAGCTCTGCCACTAGAATCTCAAATACCAGCAGGGGCATTCTCATGGTGGACAGGTTTCAACAGAGCTTCCGGACTAAGGAGGAAAGAAAGTAAGTTAGCCCATGCAAACTACATGGGTCACACCAGCACACTTGTCTGTAGTGCTGGGAGAGGAGCCCAGAGGGTGGGCAGACACATCACACAGCTTCGCAGCAATGTGAAGGAGGTGCAGGGCCTCACCACCTTTTATTCCCTTCTCGCCCACGTCCCCAGGAGTCAGAGCCGTCTTGATGACAGTAACAAAGAGGCAGGAAAGGAAAAGACTGGCTTTCAAAAGCAGAGAAAGGAAACCTAGGAGTCCTTTATACTTTTACATTCTATACTGTTTCTTTGGGGGTCGGGGTTTTAAAATCTACGTCAAAGAATGTGAGGATGGGACAGGATAGGGCAAAGTCTCGGCCTACGGTTCACAGGGTCTCTACGAGTATAGTCAACTCAGCAAACGCCAACAGTGTTGTCTGAAACAAGAAAATCACTGGTAGGTGTCATTACAAGGAGCCCTAGAGGCATCATTGCATCTTGCAACCCCTCCTTCGCATGAAAGAGCCAGGACAAAAGGGATTCACTCAGGGCCATTTGAGCCAAAGGCTTGACGTTTATTATGTCTGTCTGGAAATTATTTGGTTACTCCGGGGGTTTTGATTTTTATTTGCATGTGGTTCTGGCCCGCTTGCTGCTGGCAAGGTCAGGAAGAGGAAGCGCTGCCACTGGGCCCCAGTCCTTCTCATACTTGTGAGTGAGCTCCTGGCGAGCGGGTGGGGCCTAGCCGTGGCTTCTAGAACACTGCAGGCTTGTGAGCCAGCAGTCACAGCCCCAACAGCGCTGCAGCTGCCGCCAGAGCCCAAGGCCAGCGAGGGAGGAGAGGAGGCCAGACAGACCCTGCGCTGCCTTGCAGTTCTCCACCCTTTTCTTCGCAAGGTCTTATAAAAACGCATGGGCACGCTTTGCTGTTTTGTCTGGAAAAACAAGAGTGCATAACAGTGAAAAAGTTTCAGTTCCAGCTTAACACTTTTTGAGCAGAAAAGGAGTAATGAGAAAATGCTGCCTCTGGGTAAAAGGGTGGGTCTTCCTGGCTGCTTTTATCAAAAGAGATCCTGGCACATGCCACAGCTCCCAGTGCAGTCCAGAGACATGATTTAGTGTATCTTTATGAATCTAGTTAAGCAATGCGAGGGCTCCACTTTCCATCACTCAGTCCTTCACCATGCTAGGGACTCTGCTATCCTGAAGGTGGTAAAGACAATGTCTCAGTAGGAAGGTTTCTAGCATGTTTTTAGAATTGCACCCAGGGGCAAACTGTCTAAACAGCTCCAACAGTTCAGCAATGGAAGACTCCAATCTCTCTGGTATAAACATAGTTGGCTTAGTCCACAGTGAGGTGCACTGCTCATCCTCTGTGGCAGTTCAAATCCACCAGCAGCTACAAGGAGAAAGATGGGCATTCTCGTACTGTGCAATTTATAGCCTCAAAAAATTCTCTGGAAGGTCAGCCATGAGTCAGTTCCAACTGAACTACAATGAGAAAGAGACCTATGTATGTGAATGCATGCGTGTGTATGTGTGTACACATGTACATGGATCCCAGGTATAATGTTGAGTCTCAGACAATAATTAGGGTATTTTATCCTAGGGTGAAGCATCCCAGTGATATAGGTGTGAAGCAGGTGCAAGCCTACTAGCCCCTCACAGAGGAAACAGAAAAGTCACCTTGCTTCTGTAAAGATTATTGTTGTTGACTCACAGCAACCCTATGAACCAAAGACCTGAAGCCTTTCTGTAACTATAATCGTTTCTCAAAGTTCATAGAGTTTTCAGAGGCATGTTGTTTAGGAAGTACAGGCTTGGAAACCACGAGGCCAGTTCTTCTCAGCCCTAGAGTCCAAATGGACTTGATGGCAACCAGCTTTTGCATTATCCTGCTTTGCTAATGGTAACCTAAGAGAAATTGAGACATGTTTAACAGGGAGGCGCAGCTGCTGAACATCATGCACCAAGGCCCAGGAGGAAGTGTGTAGGTGAAATCAGAGGCTGGGTTCAGAGGTGAGAAGACTGGCTGCAGCTCTGTCTTCCTGAGAGCAGTTGCAGAGGTTGTTTTTTCCTCTGGTAGACCCAGAAAAGATCAACAGGCTGGTAAGGGACTTCCTACTCCCCTCTAAAGCCTTTAACTTGGAGAGAGACTGAGCGTCCTGCAAATTTAAGTTGGATCCAAGTTTCTCACATTTGTGGACTCTCACTCAACTCTTATCCAGAATGAGGCAAAATGTTGAATGTTTAGGACCAACTTTTCCGGTGAGGTGTCTGAGTGCCAATGCTCGTCCCATAACGTACAGTGGAAACTAGAAGAGTCAGATTTGAAATTTGTATTTTCCCTCCTTTGACTACATAACAATATTTTACTCAAGACTTTAGGCAAGAGGACAAGCCTGCTAACCTCTTGACACGAGCATCCCTCTGTGCTTTAATGATGTTTTTCATAATAACTTAAAAACTCAAACTTGAAGAAATACTAAACTGTCTTCCAGAGTGGTCGTACCATTTTACAGTCCCACCAACAGTATATAAAAGTTCTTATTTCTCTATATCCTCTCCAACATTTATTGCTTGCTATCCTGTTAAACTTTGCAACTGCTACTGGGGTGAGTGGCACCATACAGTGGTTTTTATTTGACCTACCTATTCCATTACTTAGGATATATCCCGAGAAAATCAGAACTGAGATTCAGAGATTTGTACCAATTTTCATTATTTGTACCAATGTTCATTATTCACCATCGCAGAACACGGAAACAGCCCAAATATCCAGCTACAACTGAATGAACTGAGAAATTGTGGTACATTCACACAATAGAATACTATATATGCAGCACGCAGGAGCAATGATTTCAAAAATTACTACATAACTTGGGAGAGACTGGAGAGCATTATGTTGCATAAACTCAGTCTCTTAAGGACAGATACTGCATAAGACCATGATTGTAGAAATAACTAGCAAAACATGTATGAGGATCCAAGAAGGGTAGGGAAGGAGCAGAGGGGTGAGGGTAGGCAGAGGGAAAATCATAGAGTCGCACAATTCGGTGGGTGGAGGAGGGGATAAAGGAAATGGGAAAGATCCAGCAAGGATCTGGAAAGAAAGGGCAGTGGTGGGCATAGTTCAATGGTGATTGATCTTATAAAATATAATGAATGGGAATGAGTGTATGAAATACAATGTGAATGAGGAATAGTGTGAAACACAATGTTTATAAACTTTATAAGCAAACCAATATAAATTATTTTTTTTTAAAAAAAAAAACACCTCAAATATGGTGTCCTCAAGTTGTAACCAAGTAGCTGGCCCTCCACTGGCCTTTTGGGAGGCTTTAATCGCATGTGAGGAGATTGACCATCTTTCTAACTCAGAGTAGCTGGTGGATTTGAACCCACAGAGAGGCTTTTGGGTTAGCACAACTCCCTACAGACTACACCACCAGTTTTCCTTTTATACTAGATGCTTCATGGATGTATTCAGAATGAATGAAGTCTACAAACCTCTCGCAGTCCTCTCCAATTAAATACTTGTAAATAAGCAAATAAAAAGATAAACAGAAATAGAAAATGACCTCCAAGTGAATTCAGAAAATGTGTTTCCACATCCCCCAAATGTCAAATACCTGGCTGTTGAGAGAGTTCTGAATAGTTGCTACTATTCCTCTGTT
Source organism: Elephantulus edwardii (assembly GCF_000299155.1). Taxonomy (NCBI): domain Eukaryota; kingdom Metazoa; phylum Chordata; class Mammalia; order Macroscelidea; family Macroscelididae; genus Elephantulus; species Elephantulus edwardii. The sequence continues at coordinate 5,504,736 of NW_006399865.1, forward strand.
TTCTTCCATTTCACAATGATACAATGCAAAGACTATAAACAGGGGTTTGAAAGTAAGATAAATGACTGACCAAGCCAATAGACTCTTTGTTCTGACTGTCCTTGAAAGAATTCCCAACCAAGGACTATAAACTTCATTAAAGAAAAGCTTGGAAGAACTCTAGCAGTCCTAATCCACAACATAAACAGTCTTCCAAGTATTTTGAAAAATCTACAACCAGGAGAAGTAAAATAGATGAATGGGACCTTCTAAGAATCAAATCCCTATGCACATCCAAAAACTTCTCCAACAGGGTAAAAAGGAAAGCCACAGACTGGGAAAAAGTATTTGGTAATGACATTGTCAGATAAGGGACTTATATCTAGAATTTATAAAATACTTGAGCACCACAACAAGATAAAGGTAAATAATCCAACTGAAAAATGGGCCCAGGATTTGAACAGACACTTCACCAAAGAAGACATTGAGATGGCCAACAAGCACATGAAGAAATGTTCAAAATCCCTAGCTCAAAGCGACACAAATCAAAACAACTATGAGATATCACCTCACCCCAGTCAGAATAGCAAAATTTAACAGAATAGCAATCAACAAATGCTGGTGAGGTTGTGGAGAAACTGGAACCCTTATTCACTGTTGGTGGGAGTGTAAAATGGTGCAACCACTGTGGAAGGCGGTATGATGCTTTCTCAAATTAGAGACATTTCTGACTCCACAGCAAAGTGGGTTTTGTTTTTAATTTCACGTTGATGCATCTTCTATTTGATCCTGTGTCTATATGATCCGGTGTCTATAGTATCGTTTTTCATATCTGACCCTCCTTCAGGTTTCTGAGGCTGTAAGTCACACGGGAGGAGATGGCATAGCTTCTGGGTTAGCAGTTTAATGCTCTATGGACCAGGCTCCCTGAGCTCCCTAACTCGCAATAAGGAAGCTCATTCATCTACCTAATGCTAATGCCACAATCTGCAACCCAAAGGTGAATAAAGTGTGGCGTCCATCTTCCTCAGAACTCATACCTGGCTTACATCTCACATCTGGGTTTTTTGGGGTGGTTTCCCCCTCTTTCTTTTCCTTTTTTTTTTTAGTTCAACTTTTTTTGGTGGCTTTTTTTCTTTTAATGTAAGTTAATAGAGAACTTAGATTTCCATTCATTCATTGTTGCACATTTTCCTTCCTACCCACCCCCACCACTTTGCTTTTCTCTTTGAAACAAAAAACTCTTTCATTGTTGTACAAGACCCGCCCTCGAAGTCCACTTTACTATGCAGCTCTTACTCTGACTGTCATCTCACAGTTTTTAAGGTAGCATTTTAAAGTAAAGGGTGGTCTAACAGTAAGAAGTTGCACTGCCAATTCAAAGGCATTCAGTTAGAAAAAAAAGGATACCATTTGACCCAGCAATTCCACTACTGGGAATATACCCCAAAGAGACCATCACTGACATCCAAGCAGATATGTGCACACCCATGTTTATCTCCTCCCGTGTGACTCAGAAACCTGAAGGAGGGTCAGATATGAGATATTTCTGACTCCACAGCAAAGTGGGTTTTGTTTTTAATTTCACATTGATGCATCTTCTATTTGATCCTGTGTCTATATGATCCTGTGTCTATAGTATCGTTTTTCTGGAATTAGATAAGGCAGTTTAGAACATTATCCATCTTCTTTTTCCTGTGAGTCTGAAGACTATGGGGGGTGTAGGCTGGGGGAATCCACTTTTAACTATCATGGTGGCAAAATGTCTGCAGTATCTGTCATTTCTAATTAATCACTTGCGTTTCGACAGCCCATAATAGCTAACCATTTCAAAGTACTTAGTGAAATGTAAGGAGTAATTTCATTCAACTTTATGCCTCATCATCTCTGGGCTGTATGTTACAATGATTTTGCTTGGCTCAAGAGCAGAGTATGAAGGCCCAAAAGTTGTAAAACAATTTCTCTTTCCCCATACTGAGCAAATAAATGCAATGTGTGGATAATTCTTTTACGGTAAGAAAAAGAACTACAAAAGTCAACCATTAAAAATCCTATGTAAATAAATGAAAAATAATATAAAATAAAAAAAAGGACTACAACAAAACACCAGATCCCCTGATCCCCTCCCCCCCCATTTCTGTATTGGAAGCATAACTTTTACATAGATGCCAAGGAATCCTAATTTCATCAAACCCATAATCAGAAAACCTATTGTGCTATCTGCTTTGAGGTCAGGACAGGTCGTAGAGAAGTTGACTAAGTTACTCAGGCTATGATCTTTTCCATCAGCACTTGATGTGCATCTGAGAGCTGTACAGCGAATAAGGATGACAGAAGACGAATCGATGCCTTTGAGTTGTGATGCTGGAGAAGAGCACTAAACATCTCATGGACGGCCAGTTGAACAAACAGATGTATCTTGGAGAAGGTGCAGCCAGAGTGCTCTGTGGAGGCAAGAATGGCAAAGTTTCATCTCACATGTTTGGGGAATATTGTTAGAAGAGGCCAGTCCTGGGAAAGAGACATACTTGGAAAGGTGGAAGGTCAGCAAAAGAGAGGAAAACCTTCAAAGAGATTGATCTGGTGACTGCAGCAGTGGGCTCAGGTGTGTCAGAGATGAAGAGGAGGCCATAGGATAGGACAGATCTGTTCTCTCTGGGTTCGGATCTGTTGTTCATAGGGTTATACTGTGAGTCATAGCCAACTGGATGACATCTAACAACAACTAATTTAATCTTCCTTTGCAAGCCCTAAAGGGTTGCCATAATACAGAAGTGACTTGAAGGCAATTTGGTTCGAGTCCCCACATTCCCCAGGATGCTCTCTATGGCCTTATGGCTTTTCTCTTTTACTTGTGTGTGTATATTGGTGGTTGTTTACTGTCAAGTTGAAGTGACCCATAGTTGACACTCTGGTGGGTTTTCAGAGGCAGTTAATCTCACGGGAGAAGATGACCCTTCCTCCCGTGGAGCAGCTGGTGACCTCAAACCATGTGCCTTTGGGATTGCAGTGCAGCTTCTTGCCACCAGGCCACAAGAGCTTCCATATGTATGTGTATGTATCTCTAATCTCCTTTGCTTGAATTTTAAATCCATGTTGCTGCTTTCAGTGACATCCAAGTTAAAAAAAAATAGAAAAAGGAAACTTCACACCTCATTGCCATTGTATTGGAACCAGCTCACAGCTGACCCTCCGGTAGGTTTCCGAGGTTGTAAATGTCACGGGAGGAGATGGCTTGTCTTTATCCCACAGGACAGCTGGTGGATTCTAATTACCACTTTCGAGAGGCGCCACATTTGGGTTGGCAGCACCCTCCCTACTGACTTGTTAGGTGCCACTGTATGACTGTAACTTGTAGTATGACCCGGTGTGCAACAGATTGGAACCCTGCCCTAGCCTGTGCCATCTTCATCATCTCTGACATATTTGAGCCCGTTGCTACAGTCTATCTTGTTGAGCATCTTCCTCTCTTATGTGGACCCTCCAGCTTTCCAGGTATGATAAGTATGATGTCTTTTGTCCAAGAAGTGGGACCTCCTAATAACATGCCCAAAGTATGTGAGACAAAGGCTCCCCATCCTTGGCTCCATTTGCACTTTCTCCAAGACATATTTAGCTGTTCTCTTGGCAGTCTATGAGATAGTCTGTGCTACTCTCTGCCGCCTCTTTTATACACCCTAACATTTTTGTGGCCTCCCACAGCCCAGAAATCCCCTGCTGCCATCAGGCCAATTCCTGTTCACAGGAACCCTGTAGGAAAGAGTAGAACTGTACATAGGGCTTCCTGGACTGGAAATCTTCACAGAAGCTACTTGCCTCATCCAGCCTCCTTGGTATGAAGGGTAGGTTCCAACCTCCAACCTTTAAGCGACTGAATTCTTTACCCATTATGCCTCTGGAGCTCTTTGGCCTCCAGTAACACATGACAATTGTAAATTAGGGCAGGAAGAACCTTGCAGCATTGGATTGGGAAAACAGTTTTTGATGTTGAAGCTCTGAGTCCAGGCTGTAATTCTGTAAGGACCCAAGAGTCTGAGACCCACAGGTAAGGAAGCTCTAGTTGAGGTCTCTCATTCACTTTTGTTGTTTAAGGCATTACTTTCTAATTGCTTCCAAACAGTTCTAAAGGATGAGAATGAGGTAATTTTGCACAAGAAGGTCTTTTCCCTGAGACAAAGGATAAAAAACTGTGTGCTTGGCTACTGACTGAAGGTTAAAGTTTCAAGTTTATCCAGAAGGGCCAAAGGAGAAAAGGCCTGGTGGTCTCCTCTTGGAAATGCAGTCAGTGAAAAGTTCTGCTCGGATAATATCATGGGGTCACCAGGACTGAGAATCAACTTGGCAACCCTGGTGGTTGTGGTGACAGTTAACTTCCACTGGGTTGGGCCCACAGTACAGCTTTAGAAACTAATTCCCTGTTTTCATTCTCTCAGTTCCCTTTTGCTTGGAAATAGACACTGAACCAACCTTTCCAATATTTGGTTGCTGCAAGTCATTTCACATGTTAGTATAAAGTGGAGTGCATCTGGCCGTCTGTCATGGAGTGAGAATTCTGCTGGCCACTACTTGGGAATTGATCCTTCCCAACTTTGCGGGGTCTGTCCTTTCAAGCTTGGTTTGCTTTCTCTTTTCTCACCTCTGTAGAGTCCTTCCATTTTCAGATGAGTGTAATGTTTCCACACATGTCCTTTGCTCAGAGACAGACATCAGGGCCACTGGCTGGATAGATAGACATTCATGTTTTGTTGTTGTGTTTGTTGAAACAACTTTTATAGTCTTTCAGCTTGATCTTGCCAACAAATCCTAAAAATTGTTTAAAGGTATGTTCTTCAGTGGTGGTGGTGGGGAGATTGTTGACGGGAATGGCTGACCAGTGAGTGCGTTGCCTTCTTCATGGCCTGGTAGTGAGGGGCCTCTTTATCTACAGTGACCTACAGTGAAAACTTCTCAGGTAGCTCAGCTCCCCAGACCTCATCCCTACTTCTGTTCTCCAGGTTGCTGGGTGTTGAACCTAATCCATCTCAGCTGTATTTGTTTGGGATCACTTAGAGCTCATAGATGTCTCCGGGGAAGGCTGGTGCGGAGTCGTCTTTGGGTCTAGGGCCTGTCTTGTTTCACCCTTCAAGATTAAGTGTCGGGGTCTGGATACAGAGACCAATCTTCAGCTTGAGGGTTTGGAGTTGGCGTGTCTTTCTCATGTGGTTCTGCAGCATTGTTGAAGACTGAGGATCAAAGAGATCAGGCGTGTGATGGTAGGTGCTAAGTTATGTGGGTCAGGGCTTAGCTCTGTTTGCCATGTGACTCTCGGCAGGTCACCTTCTCAGGGTTTCCTTTCTGTTTGTGAAATGACAGAATTGGATTGGGTTCTTTCCAGTGCTCCTTCTGGTCCTTTCCATCTCTAAAGGTCAGCACTGACTAGGCATGCCAGGTTTCCTGGGCTCCCCATTGCTGCCAGGCATGCGCACCTCCTCGCAGGGTGAGTTGAAAAGGAGACATGAAACCCCCAGAGTTTCAGTTCTGACTTCGTGCCTTCTGAATTTGAATGCTTTCTCATCCAGAGCAGTGAGTGGGCAGAAGAATCCTACAGAAGGAGAACTCGGGCTGGATGAGCAATGCACATCCCTTCTTGCTGGGGGACTTTCTTTCGGAACAAAACATGTCACCGTGCAAAACTTGATTGTCAAAAGTGAAAGAAGAAAGAAAAGAAATAAGAAAGAGAAGGGGAAAACAAACCCACTGCGTTGCCATGTGAAAGGCGTTGTTGGGCAAGACCTGCAGAACGTCCAGTAGGCCTGCGGCCAGGCCTCTGCCTCTGGTGCCGCCATACCTGCAAATACCAGGGTCATTTCTGGGATCGAGATTTTGACTGAGTCCTTGAGGGCAGAGGAGTTTGCCCTGGTCTCAAGATTTCCAAGACAAACAGTTCTGGCAGGGAAAGCACTGTGGGCCTCACAAGCAACTGACTTTTCAAGCAGCTCCGTGGGACCAGTACCGCTTGAACTGGGATGTGTGACACTAGTGAGTGGAGGGATGGTGCCTGGCGGTGTGCTGTGCCTCTGGCCATGCAGAAAGACATGACATGATTGCCGCTGACTGTGCTCGGGGAGAGTCTGAGCACATTGCCTCCAAGTACTGTGTTCACCGCTTTTCATTTTAGCGGAGTCCTGAGCCAGTAAGGGACTCTATAAGGTGGCACTGTAGGTTAAGTATTAGCTTACCAACTTCTAGTTCACATCTGCCAGCTGCTTCACAGGAAAAAGATGAAGCAGGAAGCCTCAGAAACCATGCCCGCTTGCTTGTAGAATCACTGTGAGCTGGAGTTGACTTGATGACAGTGGGCTTAGGGATTTGGTTTTGTTTTGTCTGACAGATGTCTTCCAAGCAAATGCTTATCTTAGTGCTTTTTCATAGAGTTCATATTTCAGCCTTTCAGTGAAATAGAATCCCAGTCTGGAAGGCAGAGAGGTGTGGACATGAGCTTGGGAGCTCATTTCTACAAGGAAAGAGAGAAGATGATGAAGGGAAATGGTAAGGATTGGACAGAGGAGGAACTAATGAGGGGAAACATATGACACTATTGCAAAGGAATTTTTTCCTTCTTTGTCCATTCTTCAATTCCTGTAGCAGTAACCACTCGTCCCAGATTTTTTCTCTGATTTTTTTTCCACATCATTTAAAAAGGAAGCCTAGAAATGACAACGTTTTGTATACATTTTTGGGATTTGTATCCAGTTCTTTTGAAAGGAGTCATGATTTATCTGCCCACAGGCGCCTTTTCCAAGCTTTCCTTGGAACTTGGAAAGAATGGGCAGATTCTCTGTTTCAGTTAACAGATTTTTCTGTTTCAATTCTAGACTCCCTCAGAAAATGTTAACAGGGTAATATGTAAGAAATCTGATGCAAAGAGCAAAGTGAAGAGAATGCCAGTCATGTGATGAGACCTGAACAAAACATGGAGGAGCATTCAAGGGCGTCAGACTTCATGATCTTATAGTGGGTAGGGAATAAATGAAGGAAGATAGCCAGAGAAGAAGATAACAAAAACACTGTTGATTTTCCCCCACTTGGGCTTAGAAAGTTTGGGGAACATTAGAAAACAATAGCCAACAGTTATCCCATCGAATGTTGTTGGTAGGAAAGATGATTCCCACATGAAACCCCACTGTATGCCAGGGACCATTCCAGATCTTGAGGATACACAATGATTAAAATACACAGAGTCTCTGTTTTCATGGAGTTAGAGGGAACAGACAACCTCCCAAGTGTGATTGAACATTTTGGAGAAAAAGAAAGGAATGAAGAAATCCTAGAGAATAGTGAGTCTATTTTGTCTAGATAATGAGATTAGATGTCATTAAGTCTAATATCCCTTTTCCATCAATTTCATACAATTAAAATGGAGAAGAAATTGCCAATGATTTCTTTTTACTTAGATCCATAATCAACACCCACAGAAGGAATAGTCAAGAAATCTTGCATTTAAAAAAAAATACCCACATGTATTACATTGGACAAATAAGTTACCAACAACCTCTTTTAAAGAGCTAAAGAACAAAGATGACAGTTTAAAAACCAGGGTGTGTCTGAGCCCAATCGTGGCATATATTCAGTTGCTTCATATGTGTGCGACAGCTGGTCAGGAAACAAGGAAAATTAAAGAAGCACTGATGCCTTTAAATTGTGGTGTTGTTGTAGAATATTGACTATCCCGTATACTGCGAGAAGAACAAACATGTATCTTGAAAGAAGTGCAGCCAGGGTGCTCCTTAGGGTCAAAGGTGGTGAGACTTCATTTCACATACTTTGGGCATATTGTCAGGAGTGGCCAGTCCCTGGAGAAGGACACCATGTTTGGAAAAGTGGAGGGTTGACAACAGAGAAAGACTCTCAAATAGATGGACTGGCATTGACTGCAACAGCAGGCTTAAACAAGCAGAGATTGTGAGGACAGAGTTTCATTCCATTCTGCGTAGGGAGGGCATGAGTCAGAGCCACCTAGATGGCACCTAACAGCAACACAGTAATTATTCCCACCCTTTCCCTATGGAGATGAAGAAACTGAGGCACTGAGAATTCAGATGGCTGGTCCAGGATCCTCCAGCTGGTTAGTGACATGAAACCACCTCCCAAAACCAAACCAACAAACAAGAAAAACTAAACAAACAAACAAACAAAAGCACAAACCAAAAAAAACAACAAAGCAAAAAAAAAAAAAACCAACCCAAAAACCACCCCACCCAACCCACCTCTCCTGCCCAAGATCAGTGCTTTCCTCCTACCTCTGCACCAGGCTTGCCTGTGGTTGCAGATGAACACTGCAGTCAGATTTTGGAGACTCTCATTTCTTCCCTTTGCAACCAGTTTATATTGATTCTCTTATGAGGGCAACGTGAAGTTCCTAAGATCGTTCCTATATCAGCTCACGCCAGCAGTGACAACCTCTAAGATCTGTTGCTGTTGCCGTTAGGTGCAGTGGAGTCGACTGTGACCCATAGTGACCCTGTGAACACCAGATCTGAACTTTGCACTATCCTGTACTGTACTCACAATCTCTGTGAAGACTAATTTACCTGTTGATGATGCGAGAGTTACCTGGAGTTGACTCAACCAACGTGATGGTCAAGTCAAGTTCTTGAGCATGGATATTGAGTGCAGCGGCTCACTGTGAAATGTACACACCCAGCGCTTCTCAAATGTTAACATGCCTGTGAGTTTGGGTGGATCTGTGGAAAATACTGATTTCATTCAAAAATTGAACCCGAGATTCTGCATTTCAAACTAGTTTCCCGCCGTTGCTATTGCTGCTTACTGGTCCACAAACCAGACTCGGAGTTGGTGAGGGTGCACCTTTGCTTGGCTCAGGGCAACTGAGAAAGAGGTCTCCAAGTTGAAGCTGGCATTTTCTGCTTTAGTTTACTCAGCCATCTACTCCCCTCCCTTGAAGGAATCTGGCTCTCAGAAAGAGAATGTTACGAAACACCAGTGCCAAACCTGAATTACAATGTAAGGCACGTAATTATCTGGGCAAGAAACAGATGTCTCAGACTGGGGGTTCCTGTAGCCCGCAGCCAGGGCCAGGAGGATCGAGCTCTTAGATGGAAATAAAGGTTAGGGCCACTCTGCATATGTAAGAGAAAGAAGGTGACTTGGCCTTGAAATACTGGGAGGTGAGACATGAGCAAAGGATGCCACTGCACAGATAATTCTGGAAGCTGCTTCTTCCCCACCAGATTGTGAGCTGAGACTCCTGCATGCTAATCTTGGCTGCAGGAGTGACTCAGTCTGTGTCTGCAAATGAAAGGTTTCGTCCTTGACTATGACATAAAAATAGCACACAGTGAGAGATGTTTGGGGGGGTTTCCACTCCAAGGGACTGCCACTGCTAGCAGCCTCCGCAGGGGCCACCCTCTGAGGAGTGACCATGAACCAGGACCTCGTCTGGACAGATGGTGGAATTAGTTTGTGGAAAGCTGAGGCCCACGCACCTCACACTCCGTGCAAGTCCTGTCTCATTTGCTCAGAGTGGCGAGCTTGTGGGAATGTTTCTCTGTCAGTAAACTGGATGGAGCCTGTACTTGGAGAATGCTGATCGAGGGGGATCCAGAAGTCAGATAATGAGGGGACAGACAGACCCCCAGACTGTGATCTGACTAAGCATGGGGGAGAACCGGACTCCCCAAGGTCCTTGTGCAAACTCTCAGAGGAAAGCAAGAGTGATGATGATAAGTTAAAACATGTCTCTACGTGGACAGAGATCATGATAGCTCCCATTCCTCGAACCCAGTACTGGCTCCTCCTGGGTCTTACTGCACTTAGAGACTTTGCACCATGTGATCTGTATTCAGTGAGACCAGGTGGGGATGTAAGGATGGGATGGTTAGTGGGCGATGGGGGTCCAACTATGGATTTCTAGTTATTGGCTGAACTCTTTAAAGCTGCTTCCCTCCTTCTGCAGCCCAGACTTGCTCTCTCTCCTCGGGGAAGTGATCATTTGCTCTACAACAGTTGAGATGCCCCTGACTGCTCTTGTTGCATGCCATTGAGGTGGTCCCTACTCAGAGCTAGCCCGTATGCAAGAGAACAAACCCTTGCCCAATCGTGTGCCGCCCTCACAATCTCAGCTGTGTTGAAGCCCTTCAGAAGAACAAATTGCATGCTCTACAGCAGCAACCAGTGGCCCAGAAGGTTGTGCTTTGGAACTCTGCAACTCTGTGAAGTTTAGTGGTCATATGTTCTAGCGCTAATGGAAAACAATCCACCTGTCAAGAGGAATGGCAAAATGCACACCAATGTTTATTGCAGCTTTGTTCACGGTAGCAAAGAGTTGGAAACAGCCAAAGTGCCCATCAACAAATGAATGGATAGAGAAGCCCTAGTATATTCACACAATGGAATACTATGCTACATTGAAAAACAAAGAACTCATGAAATACTGTACAAAATGGATGACCCTGGAGGACATTATGCTGAGTGAAATATCAGTTACAAAAGGACAAATATTGCATGGTGCCAGTGTTGTAAACAGGACTGAATGGGGATTGAGGGGACACTGAGAAAGAGGGAATAAATAATGTATACTGCATTGAAACATATGAGGGAGAGAACTGTTTAAAAGCAATATATGATTAGGTATTGTTACTTACAGGAGTGAAGAATGAAGGCTGCATAGTGGAGTGGACTTAGGGGGAGGGATTGAATAACAAAGAATTTTTCTTTTACTTTCAAAGGGAAGAGTGAATTGGGGGCGAGGGGTGGGCAGGGAGAAAAATGCAACAATGAATGAATGGAAATCAAAGTGTAAACGTTCATTAAAATGAATAATTGTGGTGCAACCACTGTGGAAGGCGGTATGGCGCTTTCTCAAAAAGTGGCAAATAGAGATACCATTTGACCCAGCAATTCCACTACTGGAAATATATCCCAAAGAGACCATAACTGACATCCAAGCAGATATATGCACACCCATGTTTATCGTGGCTCTATTCACAATAGCAAGGAGTCGGAAACAACCCAGGTGCCCATCAACAAATGAATGGATAGAGAGGCTGTGGTATATTCACACAATGGAATACTACACTGCATTGAAAAACAAGGAACTCGTGCAATATTACTCAAAATGGGTGAGCCTGGAGGACATTATGCTGAGTAAAATATCTCAGTCGCAAAAGAACAAATATTGCATGGTGCCACTGCTGTAAAATTGGACTGATATCAGGGTTGGGGTAAGACTGAGAAAAACTGGATAAATTGTGTATACTGCACTGAAATAGATGAGGGCGTGAATAATTTAAAAGCGATGTATGATAGGGTATTATGGTTATCACAAGAGTCCACAATTAAAGTTGCATAGTGGAATGTACTTGGGGTGGTAGGAGGGGTGTGTGGGGGATTGTTTACCAGTGAGGGAGTCTTTCTTTTACTTTTAAAAGAGAGGAGCGAACTGGGGGGAGGGGAGGGCTGGGTGGGGAGAGAAGTGCAGCAATGAATGAATGGAAATCCAAATTCTCTGTGAAATTATTTTTTTTAAGAAAATTTCACTAGAAACAGAATTTCTGGTGAAAACTAACTATACTGTCCAGATTAAAATCCTAAACTTTTCCCAAACAGACCCGAACACGTTTTATGAAGTTACCACTTGGACGCATTCATCTTTCTTAGTCCTATTAAACAGCAGTCCTTACTCTTAGGTATGTCTAAGTGGGTGTAACATTGGCGAGTGTCCAAAATAAATAT
>NW_006399865.1:5516548-5540044 GCF_000299155.1 Elephantulus edwardii
GATTGGCATACTCTTAGATCTAGGCATGAAATGTTCACTAGCAACACATGTTTCCAGGGACCTCTTTCATGTTAATTACCGAAGGAGCAGCTTTTCTCCTACCATGGATTGTAGGTGTTGATCTAAAATAGCCATTTTCAAAACTTTCAATTAGGTTTGCAAGGGCCCATGTTGGCGTCGTGTGCTACTTGTCAGACTGTCAGCTCAAAGGTTGGTAGTTCAAATTCGCCAGCCACTCTGATGGTGAAAGTGAGGCAGTCTTTTCCTGTAAAGGTTAACAGCCTCCGCAGTGGGCTAGAATCACTCCATCATGGATGACTGGAGGGCAGTAGGGTATGGTACTTGCAGAACTTCATATACAAACGACTATTTGCAGAATCAGGCTCCCTGGTTTTAAACAGGGTGTGCCGGGTGCATGAAAAGGGAAATTCCTATTCAAGGGCAAAGTGGTGTTGGTAGATTCCAACTGAAAATATTTAGAGTAGAGAGGTGGGTGCGGTCAAGTGGGTCTTTTCCCGTGACCTCAGGCCTCCTTGGGAACCGAGATGGATGGCTTCACTTTCCCCTTTGCTTACTGTTAACACAAAACAAGAGAGAAATGGCAGAAGTCAGGTTCACATTGCTTGACTCCCATAAAAGAGCTCAAAGGGACCCTAAGTCCCAAGTAAATATCTGCAAAAGGATTTGGAACTGAGGATAAGGAAGTTTGGAAGCCTTCTAAAAGGGAAGGAAAGGGCTTTATTTGCTGGCGTCGATTGTACTTCCTGTTGTGAAGCTCAGCTCTGTTTCATAACAGCTAGGGGCTGCAGCATTTTGGGCCAGAATGAGGAAGCCTCATTCTTGGTTCCTCCATGTTACACAAGCTAATGACCTCTGCTTCGAAGCGAAGCAGTGTAGGAAGAATGGGGCTGGTTCTTGAAGAAAAAAAAGAAAGAAAAAAGAAAAACAACCCCAAAACGCTACCATACTTATTTTTTAAACTGCAAAAATGTATTTTCGTAGATAATATGTGTGATTGAATACAACATATCCTTTATCCCCTAGTGTGGTGTTTGCGCTTCTGAAGATTAAAAGAGCTTTAAGAGATAAGCAGCCACCAGGAGGGCTTGGCCAGTAGTATGCCTTTGATTTCATAGCACAGCCAGGAGCTAGAAAAAGCCAACATTGTTCTTTCCTAACTATGAGCTTTATGTCTTTCTTAGCACATAACTTTTCTACAAATGCCCCGAAAACTAGTTTTGTAGCAAATTTTGCCTGAAGGTCAGCCAAATGATTTGGGCAACACAGTGCTTTGTTTGATGAGAAATACTATAATCTTCCTGTATCCTTTTAAAAGTGATACTGAGGTTGGATTTGCACATGGACAGTTGGATATCTGGGACAGCTCACTGGGTAAATACTAAAAAAAAATCAAAATGTTTAAACAAAAAAGATCTTTCAAGTTAGATGATAAGGGTTGAGGGCTGCCTCAGGCCTCTGGTGTTGGTACATGAGAAAAATCACAAGTGAGTGGTTTTAACAGACAGACATTTATTCTCATCATTTTGGAGGCTAGAAGTCCAAATCAGGGTGTCGGCATTAGAGGAAGGCTTCCTCTCTCTTCTGGTGCTGGAGGAGGGTCTTTATCCCTTCTGAAGTGGCTGAATGGGTTCTCATTTCTGTCTCCAAAGAGATTGACTCAAAACACACCCTCCGGTAATGGAGCCTTATTGACATAGTGAAGACAGCCCATTCCCAAATGGAAAGTAACCACAAGCAGAGAACAACACATGTTTTTTGGTGAGAGATGTGCATGGTTCAGTTGGTCACAGTCTACAACATTACAGAGTGTGCATATTCAGGGCAGAGAAGCAGAGTCACGTGCCGGGAAGGAAAGCTTGGAAGCTTGGAAACATGGGTGGTATTATTTGCACCAGGCATTAAGGTTCCCTACTGCCTCTTTCGTGCTTATTTTCCAGCCTTATTCCCCACGATAGTCCTTCAGGAAGCTTCCATGCCAGCCATATCAGTCTTTTGGACCTTCCCGTCTGTTTTCCTAGACTGCACCATTTCGTTCCCGAGGTTCCCACCTTGCCATCCATCCTACTGAGAATTTTTCTCTTCACAATCTTCCTACTTTGAACTCATGCACTGAAAATCCAGATGCTTTTTATTTGAAGGGACTTTAATCTCACTTACATGAAAAATGATGAACACCTTGAAAATATGAGCTAAATCCTAGGTTGTTGACTCTCTTGCCACTCACGGTACCATACTGAATACTGAACACCTCAGCTCTGTACTAATAACAGTCTCTGTTCATGTATTTCCTGCCCCACATCATCACTCAACCTTTTGGGGTTGGTTTCGTATCTCTCCTTTTGATTCTGAGTGCTCCTCAATCAGGGGTAAACTTTGGATTTCCAAAGATGTTGCCCAAATCCACATTCCACATCCTGATACTTGAAGAGTCTTATGTGTAAATATATTATTGACACTTGGATTAGGCAAGTTGTCCCTCATGCGGAGGCACTATGGAGAGGGCCACCCGTCTTCAGTCTTGGTGCAGTGGCAGGTGGCAATCTGGATTCTTTGCCTGGGCTTTCGCCCTCTCTCCATGCCGTGCCCTTCACATTCTGCTGCTGACCAGACTGGAAGTGAAACCTGAGGCTCATCTCTCACTGTGGTGCATAGTGTACAAGGAAGTTGGGTTGGGGTTTTTAAAAAATCCTAAGAACAGACTTGTTTTGTTCCTTTCCTTTCAGGTGTGGTGGGTTGGAGAGTTTGAGGATTCATGGTGCCATGAGTAGAAATTGACTTGTCAGCCCACAGCAGCAGCAGCAGAGTATGAGGCCGGCAGCGAGCAGTACATGACAACATGGTAGATGTCGATGCCTAGTGACCCTGTGTACAACAAGAAACCCTTCCTGGGTCTATGCCAGCCTCCCAATACCACTGTGTTTGAGTCTCCCTTTTAGGAATGTGGCTGCTGTACACCTTTTGCAGGGTAACGTGGGGCAGCCTCAGTTTGAGTCAGTCACCCAGGAAATGTAAGGAAGGTGGGCTCCTCACCTCTTGTGATGGATGCTGGGCCCATGCAAGGAAGTCTGTGAGGACTTGAGTGATGGCTACGATTAGTGTGGCATCTTCTTATGTCTTCATCTCTTCTGGATGAAGTTCATGCTCAAGGCAAGAGGTTCATTCATAGAGGAGAAGGTCTTGTATTGCTTCACTTAACAGTTCGCTAGCCGAGCTATTCACAGTGTGAGCTTAGTGTGAACCTCTCAGGTGTTCTTTCTGATGCAGCCTCTTGGTGAAACTGGATGGTTTCCTTTGTCAAATCACTCAAATTGACTGGTCTTCCATATATTCTTGGTACCTTGGAAATAGTGCTCTTTAGTTCCCAGCCTTTTCAAGGGAAAGCAAAGCCCAGGCCTCTGTGGCCACCTCTGCCCTAGTGGGCATGACCTTTCAGTCTACTTGAAGCCCCATTCTCCTAGGACAAGGACACCAACACATCCACGAAGCCTCCCTAACAAGTCCGTTTTCTTGGAGACCTTTTATTGGAGGACAATTTCTCCCATGTATTTTAATTTTCCTCTAACTTCCCTAGTTGTGTCTAGAAGTAATTCTTTGTAACCCATCGAGAATGGTAAGACTTGAGGGGGACTTTCAAAAAGATTATGAGAGTCATTTGAACAGAATGAGCATATTCCACCTGCTGCCTTACACAGTGCTTTGACATACTACATAGAAAAAAAAATCAACTTTATGATAGTGTCTAATGAGAAAAATATGTGCTTTGGCTTAAGTAAATCCACCCCTAATAAATCCACTCCTCTCAACAATTGCTATTTCAAAAGAACACTGGCCTAGGAAATCAGAGATGACTCTTGGTAGCAAATATACTAAGAATTTTCCCCAAACAGACATTCCTATGACAACCAAACAAGAAGAGAATTCGGAGAAACTCCCTATCTTAAAGGCCTCAGCTGGTATGGCCTGTTGTAGTGCAATATCAATTCTGGTTACGATTTTGTTACTTTATGACTGGCGTGAAGATTGTCCCTGTGTTTAAACACCCTTTCTATTTCACCTCTGAATGAGCGATCAGTAGAAATTCTATCTTCTAGTTCCATCTAATGACTACATTGATGAAATGACTTCGTAAATGGATGTAATCAACTAATCTTTATGTCCAGCAATCATTTGGACTAGTCACACAAACCAGTAATCTACATCCTTTCCTCTCTAGGCTATATCTCTCTGTGGTGCAGTGATGAATGGGTTGTTCCAATAGGGCCAAAATGATCACTGTTTCTGAAATCTCTGTCAAAGTAACTTACACTTAAATGCCACTGATTTATGACTAATCATGCAGTTCCAAAAGGAATTTTACATTCATTGTGCTTCAAGTGCTTCAGTTCTGGAAAAAACATGAACAAAATAAAAAGACTCTATTGCTTTCAAATTGATTCTGACACATAGCAACCTAACAGGACAGAGAAGAACTGCCTTATAGGGTTCCCTTGAGGAGCTGTGGTGGTCTAGTGGTATGAAGTTGCACTACCAACCCAAGGGCGCACAGTTTGAATCTACCAGCTGTTTCAATGGAGAAAGACAGGCAGTCTCCTTAAGCAACTTACAGCCTCTGAAAACTTGTTGGAGGGTCAGCCAGTGACCAGTACCATAAGCTGAATACCTTATGTCTCTGTTGTATTTCCTTTTTCTGTATGTTGTTAAAAAAATAAATTAGATTTTCTACAGTAAACTCTCCTCCATATGTGCTTGTCCCTGGGGTAGTCTAAAAATCAGAGCTAGGGGCATGCATGTCTTTCACTCCATATATCACCTCAGAACCAGCCACTGACAGATAGAATCTTACAATCTTGGGGATGCATCTTTTGTTTCTAAGGAGTGGCTTTTAAGCCTGGGGCTGCCCTCTCTGTTATCAGAAGACACCACAGCTTCATGTAGTAGCTTTTAATTAACTCACCAATGGCACCATCTCTTTCAGTGTGATTCTGTGTGTGTTTTCACACAAAATTTACAATTCCTCACCATTTGTTTTGGTTCAGCTAAGCTGTTCTGTACAAAGAGTTCCTGAAAGAATTTTCAGAATAACTGTTATGAGAGAAAATTTGACATCACCCACATAGCCAATTAAAGGATTTTGGTCAGATAAATTAGAGCCCAGCAAAATGAAATATCAAACATCTATTTAAAATGAAGAGTTTGAAGAGGATTTTATTGCCATGGAAAGTTTATAATGCAACAGTGAAGATTCTTGCACCATATCATCCATAAATATTTACTAGGAATTCTGTAGGAGACATTCCCAGGAATGTAACTGTTGATTGAAAAAGTTACATTTTAGTAGATCCTAGACAGGGCTCTGTTGTTGTTTAGCACACTGAAAGCATACAGAATAATTTTATCATCACACAACAATAATCAATCAGATGATCCCTCCACTAAGGGACTTTTTAAAAAAAATTTTTAAATTATTTTTTTTTGTTTGTGTACCATCAGATCATATCTGACTGGTACAGGAGGAGATTGCCCTCCTTCTCCAGGAGAGCAACTGGTGGGATTTGAACCATGTATCTCTAGGACTGCAGTGCAGCTTCTTGCCACTAGGCCACCAGAGCTCCCTTAACTGTCTTATTCTAGGAGTGACCTGGAATATTGTAGAAGAAACTCTAAAATACTAACTGGATTTGTCACTAACATATGTGTCATGTTCCTAGAAAAATTATTAAGAGCAGAAAGATCAACTAGCAGCTAAATATAAAGTAATTTTATGTCTTTTATGTTACTAGATTAGCCCACTTCAAATTTCACTTGTATTCTGATTGTAGAATATAGCATATTATTATAGCCAATTTGGAAAATAAAGGAAGGCAATAGAAAGAATTAACAATAAGCCATGGAGACTAGATAAACCTCTAAAGTAATTTCCCTCAGATAGTCTTTAAATCTTCGACCAAGAACATTATGCTGAGTGAAATATCTCAGTCACAAAAAGACCAATACTGCATAATGCCTCTGTTATAGAATAGGACTGATATGAGAGTTGGGGGGAAACTAAGAGAAGAGGGGATGAATAATGTACATGGGATTGAAACAGACAAGGGAAAAAATTGTGTGATTAGGTATTACTGTCATGACAAGAGTCCAGAATAAGAGTTGCATAGTAGAGTGGTCTGGGGTGGGGATGGGGTACTGTAATAACAATGAAAGAACTTTTTTTTCTAAAGAAAAAAAGCAAACTGGGGCAATGAGGGGACAGGGAGGAAAATGTGCAACAATGAATGAATGGAAATCCAAGTTCTTTATAAACCTTTATTATCTAAAAAGTAAAAAATCTTTGACCAAAATTTCCCTTAAATTCTTCTTAAAAGCAGACAGTAGTTTAGATTATTTGGTTTAAAAAAATCCACTTGGGCCTTGTTCTTTTAAAAAAATATATTTAACTTTTAATCTTTTTCTTTACAAAGAGAGTAAAAGTGTGTATATCATGTGTTTTGTTCATATACATTTTTATTTATAATATTTCAATTACAATCTCATTAATTAATTCATGCACATTTTGATTTATAAGATAATTATATTTTCATAGGTCCATTCATACATTAATTGCCATCAGTTAATGTAATTCATTAAAATGTATGCTCAAATTACTGTGTTTTGCCTCATTGTTTATTGTATATTGCCTTACCCTTTACCCAACTTTATTAATTTTTAAAAAATTTTAAATTTTCTCATTTGAATGAAAATTTACAAGCCATACATTAACTATTACTAATTTTTTTAAACTTTTTACAAATATTTTACATGAAAGTTTACAAGTCATACAAACTGTAATTATCATTGACTCATTGTTGATTGACAACAATGTACTCTTTGTAAGGACTATCTGGCTGGGATCAGATTTACAAACTTCTACTCTAAAAGTTAGAAAGGAGCATTACAGGACCTTGAATTTATGTCTTTGAGGGAGGACAGATCAGACGAGCAGGGTGGAGTCGGTTGCATGATGAGAAGAATGGAATCAGAATCCCTGAATTGTATTTGTAGAAACTGATGTATGTTTTGCTGTGCTTATCTTCAACAATCATCAAATAAATGCAATTAGAAAAAATTAGGGCAGTGCTGTAAGATAAGGCGGCAAGCATGCTGGGGTGCCATAGCTGTCCTTTCCCACTTGTAGGGTTTCTTCCATGCCATTCAATATTCTTCTACAAAAATGTATCATTTCTGTATAGCTGGATTGTGCTTACCTGTCCCTTATTTTGCCTTCTTTAAGCTACTGCCAGTTGAGGTGGTTTTAAATACTGCTGTGACAAGCATTCTTTAAGATAACTCTCTGGTTATTTCCTTAGAACGAATCCCTAGAAAGTGGAATTGTCAGGCTAAAAGTTGTGTGCCGTTCTGACGCTTTCAGCAGATGTTTCCAGATGGCCTTCTAGGTTGGAGCAAATTACATTACAGCCAAGGTGATCAGAGACTGACTCCTGTGCTCTTCAGATTCTTGATAGATGAAAAGGGTTACTTGTTTATTTTTTTTTTTAATAAGGGTCTCATACTTTTGGGGTTTATAAACTGCCCATTTGTAGTTTTCTTTCTTCCTTTCCTCATGCTGTTTTCCCGTTTTTAACACATCTATATAAAATGGGGCCAGTCCTTGGAAAAAAGACATCATGCTGGGGAAAATAGTGGCTCAGAGAAAGAGAGGGTTGAAACAGAGACTGTGACAGTGGATTCGCCATGGAGCCCGTGAGGATGGGGCCCGATAGGTCTTGCTTCGGATCTCTTGTTCGTAGCATTACCATGAGTCATTGTCAGCTCAGTGACACCTAACAACAATAACCTCTAAAGATATAAGGAGCCCTGGTGGCACAGTGTGGAACATACTGGGTTGCTAACTGAAAGGTGGGCAGCTTGAATTTTTAAGCTCCTCTACTGGACCAAGAAAACCAGTCTCCTCCTGTAGAGATTCACAGCCTCAGAAACCTGGTGTATGTAGAGTTGCTTTGTGTAAGCTCAGCTTGGCAGCAGTTGGTTTGAAGATTTGGATAGAGAAGCAGCGGGTGTGGCTTGGTGTCAAACATCAGGGATGGGTAGGTGAACCCCACCCCCCAAGGAGCCTCACATGATAAAGAGCAAGAGGAAGGTGACATGACCACCAAACATTAAAGTCCCATGATCTCAAAGCAAAGCCCAGGATGACTTAGAAGAGCTGCTGCTTGAGAGATGATTTCCTGGCATAGCTGATGATCAAGCTGCCAAACACTGTCCCAATGCCAGCCCCTCCACCAGCCTCACCAACTGTGTTGGGCTCAGAGCCAGAGCACTTGGATGCTGTGGCAGTGTCCCAGGAGACAGCACTGGCCTGCAATTCTGTCTGGCCACCTGGAGTCGGGAGCCGCTGTAGGAAGGCTGTTTAGATGAATCCCTGGCCAGCACAAGAGTTGGGCAGACATAGGCCCAGTGAGGCCTCTGGGGCCACAGCAGACCAGAGCTGGAGGGAGGAGCGAGTCTGTACCCCCACTGCACTGCAGCTCCAGCTGGGACTGGAGCCCTTGCTCCACTCACCTCTTTAACAACAAACACACCCCTCTGAAGACAACCTGTGGTATTTTTGCCCATCTCATATACATGGGAAAGCTACATAGTGAGAAAGACTGAGGAGTTGATGACTTTGAATTTAGTGTTGGCAAGGCATACTGAATTTAAATATTCTATAGACTGCCGGAGAATAGACAGATCTGTCTTAGAAGAATTATACCCAGCATGCTTCTTAGAAGGGAGGACTTCTTAGAAAGTCTCACATGCTTTGGGCTTGTTATCAGGAGGGACTAGTCCCCGGAGAAGAACATCATGGTCTAGTAGAGAGTCAGTGAAAAAAAGGGGACACCTTTAACCAGATGGATTGGCACAGAAGCTGGAACAGTGTGCTCAAACATCGCAGTGAACTGGAGGTTGCCACAGGACGACAAAGTGTTTTGTTATGTGTAAGGTCCCTGTGAGCTGAGACTAGCACTATAGCACCTAACAGCATCTCTATTTAGAAGTCCCTGGGTGGTATAAATGCTATTAGCCACAAGGTTGGAGTTCAGAATCCATACAGATGCACCAGGAAAGAAAGGCCTGGCAACCTACTTCTGAAATAGAAAACCATTGAAAATTCTAGAGAGTATGATTCTACTCTGACACGTGGAATATTCAGGAGTGGAAACCAAATTGAGGGGAACTGAAAAAAATCTATTTGTTTTGTATCACAGTTACCTTATGATTTTAGTGTATACTCTGCAATGATTTTTCCAGGCTTGACTAATGACCACTCTTTGTTGTTGTTGTTGTGTACCATAGAATCAGAATTGACCCATAACTGACCTTCCAGCGGGTTTTCAGAGGCTGTTAAATTGCTCAGGAGGAGATTGCCCATCCTTCTCCCACTGAGCAGCTGGTGGCCTCGAACTGCATGCCTTTGGGATTGCAGCACAGCTTCTTGCCAGTAAGCCACCAGAGCTTAGTCATTGTTTTATGAATTCTCTCTCCCCCCCTTTCCCTGCCCCCCCCTCCCTCTTCCTCATTGCTTTCAAATCAGAACTGACTCATAGCTCACCCTCTGGTGAGTTTTCAGAGGCAGTAATTGTTTTATGCATTCTCTCCCTCATCCTCTTCCTTTCCCTTTCCTTCTCCTTCTCCCTATCCCCTTACTCCCCTTTGCTATCAAGGCAGAATGGACTCATAGCTGACCCTCTGGTAAGTCTTCAGAGGCAGTATGTTGCACGGGTGGAGATTGCCCATACTTCTCCCTCAGAGCAGCTAGTGGATTCGAACCATATGCCTTTTTTTCCTCTCTCTTTTTTAAAATTTCATTATTTTTTGTGTGTACTGTCAAATCAGATCTGACTGGTACAGGAAGACATTGTTCCTCCTTCTTGAGCAGAGCATCTGGTGGATTGAACCATATGCCTTTGAGATTGCAGTATGGCCTCTTACCAGTAGACCACCCAAGTTCCCTCCATTAAAATTACAGCCAAGTTGATGTCCAGTTGATTTCAACTCATGGTGACCCCATGTATGGCAGAGTAGCTCTCCATAGGATTTCCAGTGGCCATTTTGAGAGGAGTGGATTGTCAGACCTTCCTTCTGAGGCTTCTCTTGGAGGACATGAATTCCCAAGGTTTCTGTTAGCAGCCCAGAGAACACAAAACATTTTTACCATCCATGGCTTCCCTAGCCTAGCTAGATCATGCCAGGTTCTCTGTTCTAAGGGAGAGTCCTCAGTTATGCCCAATTGAATATCTAAATTTCAACTTACTTTAGATTCTCTATGCTGTCTGCTTTAAGATTAAGGGTCTGTTAATGTTAGTTTTGTGTTTTATGGTATTTACAGGCTGCTGTGCTTGGGAGCACCGCAACAAAGACAAAAATGAATCCTGGTGAGTTCCTTTCTCTGGCAGATAGCGTTAATAAGCTCCCACCGGGTGGGCTTTTGTGGCCTGGGGATAAATTGAAATTGGTTCCCTTTTCTAGCCTAATGAGGGACCAATACCAACAGATAGGTTAGTTTTGAGAATCATGTGAAAATAAGTGTGTAGAGTTGACCTGCAACACATACTGGTTTCTGTTTGTCCCTGAACACTGCCCTCGTCAGCCTTTCAGTCTGAAATGTGCAAGAAGCTGAGACATGTGTTTTGATTCTCTCTAAACCTACTCCATATTTAGAATTTTTCTTGCAAATCACTTGAATGTTCTGTGTTGCCAAGTAGCAAAGAAAAAGGTTTGCTCTTTCGTTCGTTGTTAGCTGTCTTTATTGTTGCTCTGTCTTCCAGGAAAGCAGTTTGCTGGCCAATTTGATTCCTTAGTCTTTTCCAGGGGACCAGAATCTCCTCTTTCCTAGATTGTTCCTTGCATCTGGTCTTGACTTGCATCTGCTAAGACTGCAGGTTCAGCTCTACCCCGTAAAGTGAGATTATTCAATCTCTCTGAGTCAAAATCTTCATCTGTAAGAAAGACTGATTTAGAATATCATGTACCTCATGGAAGTTTATATATGAACATGATGCTGTTTGTAAGGCCTTGGGCAAGTAGGTGCCAAATCCATCTCACTACTTAGGGTTTGTTGGGGTTTTTTTCTTAAAGTTTTATTAGCATACAATCACGTTTCTCAGTTGGCCTAGTAGACAGAAAGTGATGCTACCAAGCCAAAGATGGATGACTCAAATCCGCAGCCTTCAGGCCTGTTTTTAATTATTTTTGGTCAAACATTCTTCTAAGTGGTATAGCACTGGTCTGTCCATTTGCTGTACAGAGGTAACTCGTGGTGACTGTGATGCTAAACACTATGTATGATACCTTTATTTTTTTGCATAAGTCATATAACTGTTTCTATGCATATTGAATAAAATCTATAGCCTGCATTGTTGTATAGCCATGTTGTGTCCACTTGCCATACAGAGGTAACTTGTGGTTGCTGTGAAGCTGAACACTGTGACACTGATGTATCAAATGTGAAAATGGTTACCCATGGCGGACAGCGTTTGGTGGCTTTCCCCAATTAAAACAAGCTTGGAAGCAGGACTGGCATCCACGTCCAAAACAGCTTCCCTCCGGAAACCCTATGAACCTGTAGAGAGGATGGAAGTTATACAAGTGTCCAGGGCTCTTATTCGTAGGGTCACTATGAGTTGCCTACGACTCGACAGCACTTTACAAGAACAACAGCATGGCTGCTTTGAGCTATGCAACTGAATGGAGAGTCTGCATGGTCTGAAAATGTCAAAATATTTGCTTTTTGGTTTTTGTAAAAAATAAATTTGCTGATTCCTTGTAAAAAGTTCTAAAAATAGACTGCACTGAGCTAATGAATGTCTTTCATTAATTATTTAGTTTATTTACACAATCCGTAAGTATTTCTTGAGCATATGTGCCAAGCATATGTTGATGATTCATAAATGACTAAGACATGGTCCCCACCCTCACGTTGCTCAAAAGATGTGGGGATATAGTTCAAGTCTGTTTTGTAAGTGCTGATCTAGAAATATCCAGACCTCCCAGATAGTGGGAGGGTGGAGTGGGATGAGGTGATATGATACAGGTAAGTGTGTGTGGTGAAGGAAGCTCCCAGTAATTGATGACCTCTGGAGTGAATCTTGGGCAAGAAAATCATGGGAAACCTCTGGTTTATGTTAGCTGACACTCACTAAATACAGCTTGGAAAAGTCAGGCCAAGATCCCTGACCTTACAGACAATACATCCTAAGTTTGATAGCCATTAAGTCACCCAGCTAATGAACAGGATTGTTTACAAGTGTGATGGATGCTCTGAAGGATCAAAACTGAAGTAGTGCACTCCAGAACACAGTAGTGGGCTGGGCTTGTGTGCATTATATTGGATGGTCTGGAAAAATCTCACTGCAGAGATGGAGAGCTTGAGCTGAGACAAGAATGGCAAGGGAACCACGCCGGAGTAGACTTGAGGGCCAAGAAGTCCCAGGCGAGAAGCTATAGATGCATAGACTCTGGGGTCCCATGGATGGAGAGAAGATCTACGTGTGGCTACTGCACAGAAGAGTGTTGGTGATGGAGAATGAGGTTGGTGAGACTTGGTCCATGGGTTTTGTATCTTTTGGATCTTGTTCCATGCAACAGACAGTGGAAAGTTCAAAGCAGGGCTCTTGATCTGATGGCTCAAAAGGACCACGTTCTAATATAACCCACATGAGATGCACTACCAGTGCAAAGGTATATGGTTTGAATCCACCAGCTGCTCCATCATGATTATGAAATCTGCCTCTGAAAACCTGCTGGAGGCTCAGCTGCGGGTTGGTTCTGACTCAACAGTACATAACAACAACAACAGTAGAAATAGGAAGATACTTTGGATTGGGGGTCTAGACTGGAATAGGAGAGTCAATCCAAGAATAGGTAGAGATGGTGGGACTTGGCAGGGAGAGTGGGAATTGAAGTCTTGGCCACAGGAGAGCTCTTTGGGCTGTAGGGTGGGGATCCATTTAAATCTCTTGCTCTTGTGTTTACTTTGCTTCATAGTCATCACTCCTCTGCCCTTTGGCCTTCATAAAAGATAAGAGAAACTTGAAAGGAAACACCCATAGGCGAACAAGGACTGTTTACCTGAAGTGGAAAATTCCTTGGTAAGAGACTTGCCAGCTCACAAGGATTCCAAAATTATGAGCTCAATCTGTATTTTAACATGAACAAGATCACAATCAACTAAACAGGACATTAACCCTGAGTCTGAGAGTCCTGCTTTTAGTGCTGGCTTGTTCTGGTTTCACCTTGGAGCTGAACTGGTGCAGCTCTCACCTCTCCGATCACTGGAGGCATCTGATTCCCATCACTAGGCTCACTCCACAAATCCTACTCTAAAGGTGTCTCTACTCTGGAGCCACATGGATCTAGTCAGTCAAAAGACAGGGAAGTCTGCCAAAAGAATGCTTTAGTATCAAGTTCATATAGAAGCAGAGGGCTGTGGGGGTTCAGTGGTAGAATTCTCACGCTCCCCGTGGAATACCTGGGTTTCGTTCCTGGTTGATGTACTTCATGTCCAACCACCTTCCCCATCATCTGTCAGTGGAGCTTTGTGTGTGGTTACTAGACTAAGATGAGGTAGGAAAAAAGGCCTCATGATCTACTGCAAAAATAAATCAAGAAATGAACCAATGAAAACCCTATGGATCACAGTGGGGGCTTCAATGAGTGAGATGACTCCCTGGCGAACATGGACAGGAGACACACTTAGGAAGACTTTAATTGTGTTAATCTTTTTCTTTTCTGACAGTTGTTTTGCTGTGTAGAGAGTTTTAGCTAGCCTCGGTTTGTGTTTTTCTCTTTTCCTAACTAACTTTCCTTCTTTGCCTTCCAATTTGCATGGTGGGTTCATTTTTTATATTCTTCTTAATAGGGTCTGGCTACCTGCCACGGAACCTTTATGAAATCTTAAAACTGCAGAAAATCTGAGGAGACCGGAGTCTTGCTTCAGTGTTAGATGTGGAACAGCTTCCCCTCCCCATCACTGAATGGTGTTGTGGATCCCCTTCCCAGGGTAAGTGTGAACAGCACTGCATCTTAGGAAGTGCTTTACAGTGCCGAGTGGGTCTCCATGATTGATTGCACAGTGCTGGGCAGGTGGACACAAGCACATATAAAATTCACCAAGTTTGGTGTGATTATGCAGTTGTTGACCAAGCCCGTGTCCCTGCTTCACACTCGGCAACCTCGGTGCAGAATGGTGTCTCCAAGGGACGGATGAGGCCCTTCCTGTGCATTGTAAACATCTTGCCTTTTTTCCTCTCCTCATGGCTCTTTCCACATTTCATCCCAATTGTTCCTTTTTCCTCTCCTCCAGGTGAGAATAGGAGGATGCCCTTTTCCTTTGGCCAGTCTTGAAATGAACATGATCATTTGGTGGGGGCCGGTGGGCAGGAATCTACCCCTTTAGCCTGTGCATCTGGGGGAAATGGCTTGTTTTCCTTTGCCTTTAATAGACAGCTAATGAGTTTTCCATCCCTTCGGATTTCAGCAATGGTGGTTGGCAGATAAGTTGTCCGATGTACTTGCTTTCTTCCAGGGCAAAAGAAGACTTTCTGAACTCTTGGAAATGGTCTTTTATGAAGGTTTAAGTGAGGTTTGAAAAGAATTTAAAAAGAAAACATTTTTGTCACAAGACCACAGTGCTGATGGTTGGTCTGATAAGTGGAGGAGAGGGTGACAGAGTTTAGAAGAAAGCCTGGGCTGCCAGGGAAGGGAGCTGGATCTACCTTCTCACTTGAACCTCCATGGGAATCTGCTCCTAACGGTGCAGGGGTACACAGGTCACAGCATGGCAGGGCGTGAGCATCCCTCATCCTATGCCATCTTCTGCAGATCATGGTTGCAGGCTATTGTACAAAAAATGGGAAAGAGAGACAGACACCGATTTTGACATAAGAAATCTAGGAAACTGTCTTGTCTTCAAAGCTAACTAGTTGGTTTTTGTTAGGTGCTGTTGAGTTGACTCCGACCCATGGTGACCCTATGAACAACAGATTGAAACTTTACCCCATCTTGTACCATACTCACCATCTCTGCCATGCACTGTTGAAGTTATCACATCAGTTCATCTCATTGGCAGTCTTCCTCTCTTTCAATAACCCTTTACTTTTCTAGCATCAAGTCCTTTTCCTTAGAGGCAAGGAAAATACAAGTTGGGCTAGCAGTAACAAATCGTTGGTGGGATGCCAAAACTGACTTGCACTCAAGAACTTCCAACACGTAGGCACAGGTTTGAGTCTCTTTAAGAGAGGAATGGAAAATCCATCACTTAAATCTCTGAACTCAGGGTATTTCCAAGGAAACAACCCAACTTCCCCATTGTCTTAGATTAAACACAATTAACAAATTTCCTAACAGCCTCAGAGATCTTTTGACTGATGAGTTCAGCAGCCCTCTAGGTCCTCAGCGTCTGAGACTTAACCCCCTCCAACAGGGGGACTCTTCAGACTTAGTAATATAGCCAAGTACAGAGAACAAAGCAAAAATCAAGACCCATATCTGCTGATGCAGTTAAGGACCTAAGACTTTCTCAGAGGCAAAGAATTGAACGCTCTCAGTGTCCCTGAAAAGAACCCATTACTCAGCCTTTCCTCAGTTCCAGCCACAATTCATTCTTGATGTTTTAAAAATATGTCCGCTGATAAAAATAAGAACTCCATGTGTTCATAAAACGCAGGTTTTGTTGTTGCTGTCAGGTGCCATCAACTTGGCTCTGACTCCCAGTGAGTGACCTTATGCACAATAGAAAGAAACCTTTCTCAGTTTTAAGCTCAGTTTTGCAGCCATGGTGTCAGGCCGTCTCCTTGAGGGTCTTCCTCCCCTTCAGTGACCCTCTACTTTCCCAATCAGGAAATCCTTTTGCAAGGACTGGACCCTCCTGATAACATGCTCCATCGTATGTCAGACAAACTCTTGACTTCCTTGCCTCCAAGGAGCACTCTGGATGCACTTCTTATAAGACAGATTTGTTTGCACTTTTGGCACTCCAAGCTATAGTCAATATCCTTTGTCAACACCACGATTCAAAGGCATCAGTTCTTCTTCAATCTGCCTTATTCATTATCCAATGTTCACATCCACATGGAACAATTGAAAATACCATGACTTGAGTTAAGCACACCTTAGCCTTTAAATTAACATCTTTGCTCTTAGCACTTTAAAGAGGTCCTTGACAGCAGATTTGCCCAGTGTACTAGGTCTTTTCGTTTCTTTGCTGCTGCTTCTGTGGGTGTTGTGACTTAAATAAAATTAAAGCGTTGACAACAACAATCTTTTCACCATTCATCATGATGTTACCTGTTGGTTCATTGATGAGGATTTTAGTTTCCATAATGTTGAGATGTAGTCATGTTGGAGGCCACAGTCTTTTGTCTTCTTCGCTAAGGGCTTCAATGCAGCCTCATTAAACAGGGGAAGAAGTGGAGACCCCTGGAGAGCCAACAGCAGTCCTGAATTCTAGAAGATGACAAGGCCGGGATTCAAACCCAGGACCTGACACTCTAGACTTAAGTTTTCTCCTTAACAGTGTCACCTTCACTGGACTCACTGGGGAAAGATGGTTCCACATGCAGTTTTGCAATAATAAGGACATAAGGAGGGGCCGACGACATAAATGGGCCCAAGAGTACCTACAAATGAAAGACAGTTTGTTGACATGTCAAGTCCTAAGATCAGCAGGGTCCCTGGGAGAACTAGTAAACCAAAATGCACATGCAGAATACTCAGGCACAATTGACTACCTTCTTCAGACAAAAAAGATGTGAAGGAGGTGATGGCTACATAGAGAGAAAGCCAAGCAGAAAAACTTGGTGTTGGATGTCAGGCAAAGGTTAACATTAGGTTTCTTCTTCCTTTAAGCAGTTATAGTACAGGTTATAGCATAGCCCTCCATGCTGTAGTCTTCTCAGTCAGATTTCCCGGGCCTCCCAGGACCTCAGCACCAGCACCTTTGGAGGAGACTTAGAAGCAAATAGAGTTGCCTCACTTGAGCAGGACTTAGAGAATGAGGTCATTCTTCTTGGCACCTCGCCCAGGTGTTACGCTTCTATGTCCATCTGTCCCAGAAAAGAGAGAGTGGCTGCCATCATCTCTGCCTCCAGTGGCAGGAATTGAACTGACAGGTTTTAAATGGGTGAGGACATGCACCCAAACCCCCAAGACAGCCACAGTATGTTGGTAAATGGCCCAGCCCAGTCCCAGGCATAAATCTAGACCCATGAATGGTTGCATTTGACTCATTCCAAGTGTGTATTGGTTTGATATTGGAGATGAGACAGAGTTGAGTCAAACTACAAGTCAGCCTGAGCCAGATTGTCTTACTCAGAAACTGTGGGACAGAGCTTCATTCTACAACCAGAGAGGGCTGGCCACACACCTAACATGAAGTGTCCTTGCCTTTGGCAGAAGGAGGTTTGGTGGTAGTTAAATGTTGGACTGCTAAGTGATTCAAACCCACTGGTTGCTCTGTAGGAGGAGGATGAACATTCTGCTCACATTAAGATTTACAGCCTCAGACACTGGAGGAAGAAGGTTCCCTGGGAGTCAGAATTGACTCCAAGACATGAGGCTTAGGTTTAACAGATAAGGGGAGCAACTCTGTGCTAGAAGAGAGTACCTTTGGAGACCAAAAGCTCCCTTCCTGCCTCCCTGACTTTGATTCCAAGGTGATCTGGCGCCAGTCCCAGGCCTCCTAAACTTTCTGGGCAGCTTTATTTCCTGTTCCCACTACTTTTGACCCTAGAGCTGGGAGTGGCACTGCTTGAACAGCCGGAATGGGAAAGGGTGATTGTGAAAGCTTCTGACCCAGTAGCAATTGTGAAAATAAAAGTTGGGAGATGTGAAAACATAGCACTTTCTACAGAGAATTTCAATCACCAGTGTTTTAGAAATCTTAGGGCAAGAGTTACAACTTAACCATTTATAACACAAAACTACTCATTCAGCACCCATGAACTACCAAAAGAATAAGCAGCTATGTCTTGGAGAAGGTGACGCTAGAGAGCTTCTTGGAGGCAAGGTTGGCAAAGCTCTGTCTCATGTACTTTGGGCATGTTTCTAGTAGAGACTGTTCTTGGAGAAGGACATCATGCTTGGAAAGGTGGAGGGGCAGCAAAAGAGAGGAAAACCGTCAGCCAGATGGATTGACACAGTGACTGCAGCAGTGGGCTCAAGTGTGTCAGAGATGATGAGGATGGCACAGGACAGGGCAGAGTTCAGATCTGTTGTTCATATGGTCACTGTGAGTTGTACTCAACTGAGTGGCACCTAACAACAGCAACAACTCTTTACTTGGAAGCCAGAATTGACTCATAGCTGACCCTCCAGCAGGTTTTCAGAGACTGTAGGTAACAGAGGAGACTGCCCATCTCTCTCCTTTGGAGCCACTGGTGGCTTCGAACCACCTTTGGGTGCCACCTTCGGATTAGCGGCAGAACTCCTTATGAACCAGGCCACCAGAACTCAAAATAAAACTAGAGATTTATTTTAAAAAAAATCCAAAGGGAGTCCTCACATCACTTAGTTGCACCCCTATTCTATAGAGGAGATGATGCAGAGTTCAGGGCCCTCTGACAGCAGAAGAAGGTGGGTACCGGGAGGCTGCCGTCCTGGCTCGGGATCTGTGCAATTTCCTCAGAAAATTGGAGGGAAGTGTAATTCCAAATACCAGGCCTTTCTGACGGGAGCATCACTGAGTAAATTATACTGCCAAACTTGATTTTTTAAAAAAACCTCGGTACAAGAATTAGGCCTTGATAGCAAGTCTTAAGTTCCTATTTTAGGTTCTACCTAAATGGAGTAGGGAATAGTCAGGTGTTGACAGGGTCATGTGAATAAGAGGAAAGAATGAATGTGGGTTGACTGTTTCCTTTTTTTTTTTTTAGAGAGCTTCTTAAATTTTTCATCCTTTCTTTATAGGTTGTTGTTGTTGTTGTTATGTGCCGTCGAGTCGTTTGCGACTCACAGCGACCCTATGCACAACAGCCCTAAACCCTGCTCTATCCTGTGCCAATCTCATTGCCTCTGACACACCCATCCCGAGTACCCCAGTCACTGAATCATTCCACCTCATAGAGGGTCTTCCCCTCCTGCACTGTCCCTCTACTCTACCCAGCATAATGTCCCTCTCTAAAGACCTGTCTCTCCTTACAACATGTCCAAAGTATGTCAGGCGAAGCCCCAGAATCCTTGCCTCCAAGGAGTAGCCTGGTTTAACCCTCTCTAGGATGAATCTGTTTGTTTTCTTGGCAGTCCATGGTACATTCAATACTCTTCTCCAGCACCACAGCTCAAAGGCGTCAATTCTCCTTCTCTCCTCCCTAGTCATTGTCCAACTCTCTGATGCATAACAAGTGATTGCAACAAGCGATTCTTTATAGGTTACCTAGACCATTTTTTATTATGAAAACTGTAGAAAGTTAGTAACTGTCACAAGCGGAGACCAGACTGTGGCACAGCCAATTCTCCACAGAGTCCTGTTTTGCAGAGGTCTGAATATACTGCTGGGGTCTCTCTTCACACTTGCTGGGTCAATCTCAGCAGATTTTAGTCCACAGTCACCTTTCCCTATATTTGTTTGTAAACTCCTCACCGTTCTTACAGAATATTTTGCGGTCCTTAGAGTATTCTTCAGCTAGGTTGGCCTGGAGAGGGTGTTCAGGCTGGGGGTCATTCACCAGTGCTATGAGGGACTGGATCACTTGGTCAGTCTTTGTGATTGGCTTCCAGTTTTCAGCACAATTTAATGGGAGACAGACCTGCCCCTTTTCATTGATGTTCAGGGGGAGGGGGAGTAGATCTTAGGTGTTTGGTTTCTTTTTAAAATTAATTTCAGTGAACATTTACAGAGATTTTGGATTTCTGTTCATTCATTGTTGCACAGATCTTAGTTTTGAATGTGATTTTCAGTGGTTTGAATGGATACTCTGCTTCATCAACCTGGATGTTACGGAAGTTTTTCCATCCACATTTGTGGATTTCGTCAAGCTCCTTCATCATCCTCCTGCTGACCACCATCTTGGATCTGATGCTTGACTGTTTACTTTTTGAGAGGTTTTCACATCCATTTTCTCTTTTCATCTTCACACTGCCCCATGGGTAGGTGACAATAGCATCATTTAACCATAAAAGCATCCAGAAGTTCAGTAACTTGATTAGGGCAAATGTCTGTTCTCCTAGCTTCCTCTTGAATTGGAGTCTGTTTGACTTTGAAGCCCAGAGTGCTTCATACTCTGCTGAGTGCGTGGCTGTGACTCTACTCTGACTCCATGGGCCTTCTCTGCTGGTGGTTGGTGTTTGAACAGGAAGTACTGAACAGACCAGACCACAGAAAGCTAGTAACTTTGACCTTGGGAAAGCACACTTGCAGATTTCTGGCCCTCCTGACCTGTCAAGGGTTTCTGAGAATGTGTAACTTTCACTTCTCCATGAATCAAGCACTTACAAGGAGAAGGGGCCATTCCATGGCGCCAGTCCTTTGGGGGAGGGGGGTGAGGAGGCTTCAGAATCAGAAACTATAAGGGGTCAGCCAGTAGTCATGACATTTAAAGGAAATATGCTCACTCTCCAAATAAGGAAGTACAAGTAAGGCGAGCCAGGAGCCCTGATGGTCTAGGAGGGTAAATGTTGGATTGTCAACTGAAAGCTTGGTGGTGCTCCTTAGGAGAAAGATGAAGCCCTTTCCTCCTGTTAAGATTTGTAGTGCTTCAAAACAAATATAAGATATCATCTCACCCCACTAAGAACAGCAAAATTTAACAGAACAGCAACATCAAATGCTGGCAAGGTTGCAGAGAAACTTGAACCCTTATTCACTGCTGGTGGGAGCGTAAAATGGTGCAACCACTGTGGAAGGTTGTATGCCGCTTTCTCAAAAGTTGCAAATAGAAATACCATTTTATCCATCAATTCCACTACTGGGAATATATCCTAAAGAAACCAGAACCACCACCCAAGCAGATATATGCACACCCATGTTTATTACAGCTTTGGTCACAATAACAAAGAGTTGGAAACAACCCAAGTGCCTATCATCAAATGAATGGATAGAGAAGCTGTGGTATATTCACACAATGGAATACTATGCTACATTGAAAAACAAGGACCTCATGAAATATTATACAAAATGCGTGACCCTGGAGGACATTATGCTGAGTGAAACATCTCAGTCACAAAAGGACAAATATTGCGTAGTGTCACTGTTGTGAAAGAGACTGACATCGGGATTGAGGGGAGACTGAGAAAGAGTGGATAAATAATGTATACTGCATTGAAACAGATGAAGGAGAGAACTGTTTAAAAGGGATACATGATTAGGTATTATTGTTATGACAGGAGTCCAGAATAAAGGCTGTATAGTGGAGTGGACCTGAGGGAAAGGATTGTATAACAATGAAAGAATTTTCCTTTTACTTTTTCAAAGAGAAGAGCAAATTGGTGGAGAGGGGTGGGCAGGGAGAAAAGTGCAACAATGAATGAATGGAAATCCAAAGTTCATTAAAATTAATTTAAAAAAAAGGAAAGGGAAAAAAGTGAAAAAAAATTTTAAAAAGGACGAGTGAATAAAGAACAGTAACAGTTAATACTATACCATATGTGATCTTGAAACAATGGTAACAAACAACAATTTGTGGGTGAATATGTAGATGTGTATATTACATAGACACTAAAGTTTGTATGTTACTACCGCTGCATTCATATGTTGGTATGGTTGTGGCTTTTTTAAAATTTATTTTCATTTTATTTTTTTATTATTTTTTGTGCATGTACTGTCAAATCAGATCTGACTGGTACAGGAGGAAATTGTCCCTCCTTCTCGGGCAGAGCATCTGGTGGATTTGAACTGTGTACCTCTGGGATTGCAGTGCAGCTTCTTGCCACTAGGCCACTAGAGCTCCCCTGGTTGTGGATTTTTGCACATATGAATAAAAAAGTGCTGTATTAAAAAAATATTTATAGTCTTGAAAACTCGGTGGAGGGTTACTAGCAGTAGGTTTGGGGTATTTTTTGTTTGTTTGTTTTTTCAGTTTGGGTGAAATTCAGAGCCAAAACAATCAACCCTACTTGAATCTGAAGATACCAAGTGTGCAGAAGCCTCTGTAATTTTGGAAACCAGCACAGGCTAAAATTGGGCTCTTCAACTCATCATGACTGGTTTTAAAGCCTCAAGGATTTGCCATTTATAGAGGAAAGAATTCCCTCAAAGAATAAATTGCAAGAAATATGGCAGCCCCTTTCCTAATGTCCATAGTAAATAAACACTAAAACCTAAAGAATGTGTGTAAAAGTAATTTGGAAGAAAGATGAGAAGAGGTACAGAAAGGAGCCCTTAGACTTTTGAGTGGTCCCAGAAAATGCTGCAGGGTATGAATGTTTGACTCCTTGTCCTTTAATAATTCCTTAAGAATAAGATCAACATAGTAGTTTGTTTTGCCTCTTATGAGTATTCTTTATGAATTTTTCTCCTGTATTTAAAAGTAATATTAAATTCTAGTTCAGGTGTTTATTTTGAGAGCTGGAGCTTGCTCCCTTCTACAGTTTTTATTTATATCAGATATCAGTGTTGGTATTCTAAGAATGAGTCCATTTCCAGCAAAGTCAGTGAGCATAACAGAGTTCAGAATTCATGTTCTGCATTCTAGTGAAGTGGGGTTCAATGAGTGTACCATGCTTAGGCATATATACACGAGAACTAAGAGTAGTAACACGAATAGGTATATGCATATCCATGCTCACTGCAGCATTATTTAGAATAGCAAAGAACTGGAAACAACCCAAGTGTCTATTGACAGATGACGGAATAAACAAACTATGGTACATATGCACAATGGAATGTTACACAGCACTATGAAGCATCCTCAAAACACTGAATAACATGGATGAACCCAGAAGACAATATGCAGAGTGAAGTCAGTCAGTCACAAAAGGGCTATTACTGCATGACACCAGTAGTGTAAAAAAGAGGTTTGATAATTGCATAATTTCATTTCTGTATACGGAGGGGTTTGGGTTTTCTTAATGCATTACTTATGATGGAGGTGAATCATGAATCACCCGTACATTTTGTGTTAATACCTCCTTTCCTGTCCTATCAGCACCAGGGTGACCATAATAGTGTTAGCTTTCCGAGGATTTTGTAACATAACGAGAAGTGCAGAGTCTTGTTGCTTAAATACTATATCCTAGACAAAGTCCATTTGTTTGAAAAGGTGGTGTGGTTATGACTTTCGTGGAACAAAGACAGATCAAACTTCCAGTTCTCTCCAAACCTTGAGAACATGTAGCTGTGAAAGATCATAATTGAAGTAAGCCCGGAAGTTTTAGCCTGTTAGAGATTGCAACTCAATGCAAAATCTAATATTAATATTGAAACGGCTAAGGAGGAGCCAAACTTTTGAGTATACAAGTATTTTCACTTTTGTATAATGCTACTTCAGATTATTTTTGAAAAAA
>NW_006399865.1:5541954-5561421 GCF_000299155.1 Elephantulus edwardii
CATTTAAATTTATTATTAATTTCAGTAAAATTTTCAGAGGCTTTGGATTTCCATTAATTCATTGTTGCACATTTCTCCCCTCCCACACCTCCCCCAGAACACTACCCTCTTGGAAAAGCAAAAGAAAAATTCCTTCATTGTTTTATAAAACCTCCCCCAGGTCCACTCCACCATGTAGCCATTGCTCTAGACTCCTGTCATGACAGAAATACCTAATCACATGTCTCTTTTAAACAGTTTTCTCACTCCTCTGTTTCAGTGCAGTATACATTATTGAACCTATCTTACTCAGTCTCTCACCAACCCCAAGGTCAGTCCTCTTTTACAACAGGGTTGTGTCTATTTCTATGGACATATGTGTGAGTGCTGCAGGTACAGCCATACATAGTAGAGGACATAGAGCTCACAGTATGAAAAGTTCTCAGACATAACCAAGAACCTTATAGGACTGAGCTACTCATCTCGAAGAGTAAAGACCATAGTCTCAGGGAACATCTCGGTCAAACGGCATAATACAGTACACAACAATAATATTCTCCATCTGAATTTGGTCAAGAATATCTGGGATTGTAAAAGCTTAAGAGTGCCCATGTAAAATACAACTATTGGTCTCTTCCCATCTGGAGAGAAGTATGAAGAAAACCAAAGACTCAAGGAAGCAATTTATCCATAGGACTAATGACCCACATGTATCATAGCCTCCTCTGAATTGATCCCAGAAGGACTAGATGATGTCCAGCTACCACCATTGACTGCTCTGACCAGGAACACAATAGAAGGGCCTGGTTAGAATGGTGAAAAGGCAGGAGAAAAGAAAATAAAGTGAATGACCTGACTTACTGGTTTGACAGAGACTTGGAGGAAACTCAGAGATACCCTTTTATAGACAGGTCTATAACATAAACAATAGTACCTGAGAGGAGTGTGCTCCTTAGGTGAGTCAACTACAAGACACTAAAAGGGCAACATCTGCTCCAAAGCAAGGGTGAGAAGGGGAGGATTACAACAGGGAGCCCAGCGTGGAGAGGGCTGACATACAGTGAGGATCCACAATGGATCCTTGAATGGAAAACTCTAATGTGTAAACTTTCACTTGAAACACAAAAAAATGGATTGGGGTGTGGGGAGAGAAAGAAAGAAAAAGAGTAGGAAAAAGGAAATTTTGTGAGATAACCTATTTTATATTTAAAAAAAGTTTGTGAACAGCCATACAACTATTACAAGTAGTTGTAAGATACAACTGTTGATTTCTACTTTCCAGGAGTAAAAGAATGAGAAGGTAACCAAAAGTCCAGAAAAGAAACACGTCTGTTATGTTGTTGTGTTCTGCTGAGCTTCAACCCACTCATAGTTGACCAGTGGGTTTTCAGAGGCAGTAAATGACATAGGAGGAGATTGCTTCGGTTTCTCCCAAGAAGTAGCTGGTGGGTTTGAACCTTGTGCCTTTGGATTGACAGTGAAACTACTAAGAGCTCCCTACAAGGCTGATAGCCCAAACAAATCATGACTTCTTGCCTGAGGTGGCAAGACCTAGGTGGTGCCTGGCTACCACCACCAACTGTTCTGATTGAGGTACATGGTTCTGGATAGAGTGGGGGGGAAATATAGAAAATAAATATTCTTTTTTTTAAAAATAAATCAGACTAGCTAGACCAGTAGAGCAGAGAATTCTCTAAGACTATCAGGCATTCTAAAAGTTGAAACACCTCTGTCTCCCGAGATCACATTTTAGAGAAATGGCAGAATGGTACACAAAACAAAATATTACCCTTAAGATTTGGCCTTTAAATTATTGCTTTTAATTTTAAAAGCAATATATGATAGGGTATTATAGTTATCACAAGAGTCTACAATTAAGGTTGCATTGTGGAATGTACTTGGGGCGGCGGGAGGGGTGTGGGGGATTGTGTTCCAGGGAGGGAGTGCTTCTTTTTGAAAGAGAGGAGCGAACTGGGGGTCGGGGGAGGGCTGGGCGGGGAGAGAAGTGCAGCAATGAATGAATGGAAATAAAAAAATCTCTGTAAATGCTCATTAAAATTATTTTTTTTAAATTTGGCCTGTATTTAAAAACATTTTTGGGGACCAAAAGTCAACATCCAATCAAAAGCAAAGATGATAAGCCAACAGGGGCACTGGAGAGCTCTGGGAATGGAAGACTCAGAACACAGCTAATTGTATGTTAACATTTTATGGAAAATGTAACGAATGTCACTGAACAATTTGAATGGAACCTGTCAGGTGGGATGCTAACCTATTGTATAAATGTTTACCAAAAATGTTGTTGATTGCCTTCGAGTTGAGCACGACTCATAGTGACCCTATGAACAAAAGGCCTGAAGCCCCTCTACAACTGTCACCATTTCTCAAAGTTCATAGAGTTTCTGGAGGCATGTTGTTTAGGAAGTGGATGCCACTCCTGCTTCCAAACCTGTCCTATTATGTTATTATTATGTGCTATTGAGTTGCTTGTTATGTATAGCAGTTCTATGTACAACAGCTCTCAATCCTTCCCTGTCCTCAGCCTGTCTTACTAACTCCGACACAACAACCCCCATTGCCCCAGTTACTGTATCAATCTGTCCACCCTTCTGCGCATGATGTTCTTCTCCAAGGACCAGTCTCTCCTGGGCACATGCCCAAAGTAAGTGAGGTAGAGATTCAAAATCCTAGCCTCCAAAGAGAGACTTGGTCTCACCCTCTCCAAGACAGACTGATTTGTTTTCTTGGCAGTCCATGGTATGTTCAAGCCTTGTCTCCAGCACCAGAATTTGAAGGCATCTATTCTTCTTCTGTCATCCTTAGTCATTGTCCAACTCTCTGAAGCATAACAAGTAATTGAGAAGACCATGGCCTGGATTAGGTGCACCTTTGTATCTAGACTTGACATTGTTGTTCTTCAGCACTCTGGAGCATGACAGCAGATTTTCCCAATGCAGTGCATCTTTGGATTTCCTGATTGCTGGTGTTAAGAGTGTTGATTTTGGATTTGAGCAAGCTGTAATTGCTAACAATCTCAATCTATTCTCCATCTCATATGGTGCTGCCAGTTGGTCCAGTGGTGAGAATCTTTGTCTTCTTGATGTTGAGCTTCAATCCATATTGAAGACTATAGTCCTTGACCTTCTGCAGCAAGAACTTCAGGTCTTCCTCAGTTTCATCAAGAAAGGTTGTGTTATCTGCATATTGTAGGTTGTTAATGAGTCTTCCTCCAATCTTGATGCTACACTCCTCCTCATAAAGCCCTGCTTCCTAAATGATCTGTTCTGCAGACAAATTGAAAAAGATAGGGGGACAGGATGCAATCTTGATGCACTCTTTTCCTGATTTTGAACCATACAGTGTTTTCTTGCTCTGTTCTGAGGACTGCTTCTTGGTCCAAGTAGA
Source organism: Elephantulus edwardii (assembly GCF_000299155.1). Taxonomy (NCBI): domain Eukaryota; kingdom Metazoa; phylum Chordata; class Mammalia; order Macroscelidea; family Macroscelididae; genus Elephantulus; species Elephantulus edwardii. The sequence goes on from NW_006399865.1 coordinate 5,545,339, forward strand.
GGTTTTGTGTAAGCATGATCAAGTGTTCTGGGATTCCCATTCTCCTCAAGGTTAACCACAATTTATTGTGATCCACACAGTCAAATGCCTTTTCATAGTCAATGGGACACAGATAGACATTCTTCTGGTACTCTCTGCTTTCAGCCAAGGTCCATCTGACATGGGCAGTAATGTCCCTAGTGCCATGACCTCTTCAAAACCCAGCCTGTATTTCTGGTAGCTCTCTGTCAAGTCTGTTCAAGTCTTTTCTGGATAATCTTCAGCAGGATTTTGCTAGTGTGTGATATTAGTGACATTATTTGATAGTTTCCACACTCTGTCGAGTCACCTTTTTTTGGAATATGGATCTTTTCCAACTGACTGAAGAGATCCACGTTTATAAAAAATACAATAGAATATTATTGAAAAAGAAATGAGCCATTTTTATTGGTTGGAACTTCAAACCATGCTCATTGAATTTCTATACATAACAGCTTATTGATTTCTTGTGTTCCATTCTTTTTCTTTGACCTTCTGCCTTGCCAGATTTCCTATGTACTGATTATACCATTTTGTTACAATGTTTTCATAGCTCCCCAGAATTCTTCAAGTATTTTTCATTTGTTTTCTTTTTTTCCCCATTAATTACACTTCCACATCTCCCATTTTCTGTCATGGGGGTTTTTGCATAGTAAGTGGGTTTCTTTACACAGGATGAAACATAGTTCAGGGATGGCATGGACAGTAATCTCTGGAGGTTCAAGTTTGTTGAAGTAGCAATTAAATATTATGAAGGCCAAGGGGATTCACTGTGAAAATGAAGTAAGTGAAAATAAGGGATTGCTTGTTTTCAGTTATCTTTAAGGATGTATTCATTCTGTACTTTTAGAAATGATTAACAAGCCTTTGTTTGACCTTGAGTACCAGGGAGGAGGCTCTGGCCTAGTCTCCAAGCGTTTCATTTTGTTCTACACTCTTTCATTTCTGTAGCTGGATCTGTAAAGTTAAAGACTTGCCCAACACTGGCAGGCAGCATTCTTTGAAAGATGTGGGCTAAGACTTTCTGCAACTTGGGCTTGCTTTGCTGTGGTGCTGAGTTCACCATCATAATAACATCGTTCATGAAGTAAAAAGAACAGGAAACCAAGACATGAAGAGCACACCCTTTTTATTGCTTTATATCCTTTCCACACAATTCCCCTCGCATGTCAACTACCTGCCTACACCTTTGCTCTGCTGGTTTCCAGAAGGTCCAGGAGTCTGAGGACCACAGCTCAGTGTCTGCCTGCCAGAGTACTTCTTCTCTTTACATAATGAATGAGTGAGAAAACAACCAAACTGATGCTCCTAACCTACGTATAGCATACCTGTTTCCTCCACCATGAAACTTCTCTAAATCCTGTTCCACCTTCCTGGTTCTGACTACAAACAGCATTGCTAAGTATGAATTCCAATCTATTAATACTTATTAATACTTTACGCATCCCTGAGGATAGAGCAAACCATTAACACACCCTGCTGCTAACCAGAAACTTGGATATTCAAGTCCAACAAGGGGCAGCTTGGGGAAAAAAAAGTCTGGCAATCCATTTCTCAAAAGGAAAAAAAAAACAACAACCCACAACACACAACAGCTTTCGGAAACCCTGTGGGAACAATAATACTCTCATACCCAAGTCATAATTGATTCAACAGCAATTAATTTCAGTATGTTTTGTTTTGAGATTGGACCCATGAACAAGCAGATGAGCTGTTCTGCCTAAACTACTGGGTTTGAAAACTTAGGGATCCATAACTGTGAGTCAGAATTTTGTTGACAGCAATGAGATGGAGCCTCAAAGACTGCATTGGCTCTCATGTTGAAGGCTCTTCATCCATCTTGGTTTGGGCCACCCTCTGCCTGCTGCTTCCTTGTCTGCTTGCATCCTTACATCCTCGTCACCTAGAAACAAGACTCACTGGGAAGCTCCACCACCACCACTTGGCATTCCATCTATATGTGGCTCTACAGGACGATTTCTGTTACTGGCTTGGAAGCCATATTCCCAGGACTGGTCAGCCTGCTTTTATGTGCAGCAATTTTCAGTAGCCCAGAATGTGTCTCTTAACTTCTGATACTGACTTGCCTCATTTCTCCATAATCCACTTGGTACCAAATTAGCCAGTGAGACATCTTGGGCAATTTTAAGCCATCATTGCCTCAGGATTCTCTCTACATTGAGTTTAGGATGTGTAACAGTTAAGAAGGAAGACAGATCTTGCATAGAGCTTTGTGGAACCAAGCTCACTGCTTTCAGTCCGGTCTGTATCAGTGTGCTTTGCAAATGCTTCATCAGGTTCAGGTGTCAGTAACTCAACCCGTGCTCGACCATAATTGGAAACACACACACAGAGGCAGGGAGAGGGGGAGAGAGAAAGAGAAAGGAGCAGGATTCAGTTAAGAATTCAGTGCCATCTCTTTTCCCTCTAAAGAATGTCAAGGAACAATTTTCCATCTTTCTGTCACAGAGCAGTATGAGCTGTCAGGTGGAGACAAATGACGATGGCAGAGCTTCTCCTTTCATGCACACACCTCGAAGCAAGCCAAGGAGGAGTCTGCTAGGGGACACTGGTATGGGGTATCTCTTTAAAGACCCCAAGCATCCTTGTTACAAAGCCCTAAAGAGGTGCTTCTGAACTGATGGAGTTGTCTCCTTTCTCAGTCTTGCAGAAAGAAAGAACCCAAGAGACAAGTCCTTAAGCCTTTGGCAAAGGAGGAAGTCTATTTGAGGCAACACTGGGTTGAGGAACTAGAAAACTAGAACGTGCAGTTTTTACATGGGTTTTGTGGACTGCCCAAATCAATTGGGGTGAACATGGCCCTTTGAGTTTTCTTTTTTAAAAAATTCTTTTTAAAAAAGCCACTAGAGGTTATCTGCAAAAGACCACAGGAAATGTTTAAGCAAATTTAGATGCTCTTTCTCAAGAGTTACTCAGATAAGCACCCAAATTTAGAGACTTGGGTTCAAACAACAGGAGAACCTGACTGTCTCCCTCCTCCAACACCCTGTTCCAGCTTGTTATGTAAATTGGTTAGCAAATTATAATAGCACCTAATAACCAAAATAGAAATGAGAAAGGCTTTTTAAATAATGTTCACTGTTTCATTAGGAACTAACTCTTAAATGAAAAGATAGGTGTTACCAGAAAGGACCAGCCCCTGAAGAAGGACAGCATGAAGGCCAGTAAAAAATGATGAAGACTCTCGGTGAGATGAATTGACAAAGTGGCTGCAGCAGTGGGCCCAAACATGAGAGGAGGCATGAGGATGGAAGAAGCCTGGCAGCGTTCCGTCCCATTGTACACAGGTCAACGGTGACTCAGTGGCACGTAACAATAGCAGTCACAGAGTGAGACCAGTCGTCTAGTGAGCTTGATTCCATCAAGTAAATTGCACCCAGTTGACTTCATGGGTGTCAGAGTAGAACTTTTTTTTTTAATGTGTATATTGTGTTTTGTACAATCTCTCATTGACATTGTGTTTCATACAATCATTTACATAAATTATATTTTAGAAATTTAATTACTGTTGACTTAGGTCTAATGTTACCCTATCTTTTCAAGTCCCCACTGGATTGTTTCTGTTCCTTCACCCCTCCCATCTGCTCCTTAAACGCTGCTATCCTAGCCATTTCCCCTTCTCCGTTTTCTGCCCCTTCCCCCTTCCCCCTTTGGACTTTTATACACATCTTACTAGTTATCCTTCAGTTTTTACAATAATGGTCTAATGCAGTATTTGAACTTAGGAGACTCTGTTAGTGCACTCAGCATAATGTTCTCTAGACTTCTTCCATGCTATATAGTATTTTATGAAATTGTTCCTTAGTGTGGCATAGTATATATTTCATTGTATGAATGGGCCACAATTTCTTTATCCATTCATTTGCTGATGGGCATTCGGGCTGCTTCCATCTTCTTACTATCATAAATAATGCTGCTATGAACATAGCCATACGTATCTCCATCTGTGTCTCTGTTCTGTTTTCCTTGGGAATTATTCCTAGCAGTGAAATGTCTGGGGTCATATGGGCTTTCTTTGTGTAGCCTTTAGAGGAAACGCCAAACTGCCTTCCAGAGTGGTTGTACCCAGAGTAGAACTTTGATCCATAGAACTTTCCATGGCTGATATTTGTCAAAAGTAGATCACCAGGACTTTCTTCTGAGGCACCTCTGGATGGACTTGAGCCTAACTTTTTGGTTAGCAGTTGAGCATGCCAACTGTTTGCACTCCCTAGGGACTCTTAGAGGGATGGGTGGATAGACGAATATGGGATAAACAAGGACAGCTTAATGTCACTGGTAGAATCTAGGTGGTGAGAATGAATGTTGTCTAGGAAACTCTTTAAGCTCTGCCCTTTGTAATTGTTTATAATAAAATGCTGGAAGCCACTTACCCCTTGTTTCGAAATAATCTAGAAATCCAAGATATGACTCTTGGTCGAAGGACTAGAAATACCTGTGCTGCCATATTCTGGAATCGAAGTTAGCAATGTAACCTCTAACAGCCCATCAAAACTTGCTAGTTTATCCAGTGGAGCTGGTACTGTAGGAGATGGAGTTGTGTTGGAGATGCTTGAGCGCTTGTCAGTAATTGACATTTCATGATTTTCTCTAGTTCTTAGCAAAAGTTTTACTTCTGTGCAACAGCAAGTGTTCAGGTCTGGCTGTTTGAAAGTAAATGCAGCCATTCATCTCTTCCAGAAAGAAGGCTTCTCCAATAGACTTCTCCCTCTGCCCACCCCCTCACCCTAGCTCATAAATCCTAAATGCCACTCTCTGTGCTATTCACCTTGTGGGATCTATTTTGGCCCTTCTCTCTCCTGGCCCTTGACTTTTGAGGATCCTCACCAGCTAGAAGATACTTCCCTCCAGAGCGAGAACAAAGTCGTGGTCATCTTTGCTTTTTCCTACACACAGTACCTTGCTAGGCATGTAGTGAATGCTTCATTTGTCTACAGGAAGATGCCTACTGGGCGTATGTGTCAAGGGTACATTTGTCTATAGGTGGGTTTGTGCTGTGCACACACGTAGTACCACATGCTTCAAAAGACAGAGTCAGCACTCCAAGTACACGATGTGGCCTGGACCTTAGGACATTAAAATGTCCCCCAGGCTATAGTTTAGAGCTTTATATGTGCTCAGTAGTTTGGTTTTCACTTGTTTGATTCTCCGAACAGTCTACTTACCTTCCAGGGCAGAAGGTTATCATTGAAGTCAGTGGTTCTCAATTGGAGGTGATCAAGTAATTTCCAGGAGATAGTGGACAAGGTCCAGAGCCATTTTTGTTTGGTGTAACTATAGAGTGCTACTGGATCTAGTGGGTAAAAACCAGGATGTGAGCTGAAGCTTCAGCATCTTGCTACCAAGGAGCACCCTGACTGCACCTTCTCCAACACGTCTGTTCTCCCGACAGTCCATGAGATCTTCAGCACTCTTCTCCAACCCAACTCAAAGGCATCAACTTTCCTTCTTCGTCCTTATGTTATATAGATGAGTTTAATGACAATATTTACAGTGAAGGGTCAAGGTCAGCAAACTGTAGCGATGGGTCAAATTGACCTGCCATCTCTTTTTGTAAATAAAATGACCAATTTTACCCAGTGCATTCTGGTTACTCCCTGCATATCATTCAGAAACTACCAGGAAAAGAGCTTTGGTGGCCTTCACATGATCAGAGCTGGGGGGCGAGGCACCTGAGCCTTAACCTCCTTGGCTCTTGAAGTCTGTAGTGCTGGCTCGTTCGCCTTCATCTCTGCTAAGGTCAGCTGTAGCCCTTTCACTCTCTTTGTCCATGAGGTCCACGGACCAGTTCCTCTTACACTATTTCCTGTCTTGGATGACTACATTCCCATCCACTCAAATCCCCAAGCCGAGAATCTTGTCATCCTGGTTGACTTTTGACCCTTGCAATTATGCATTCCTGCTTCACTAAGTCCTTCCTGTTTCCAGTGACTTACCCATTGCCATCTCTAGTAAGTAGGTCTCTTCGCCTCCATAAAATGTTAAGTCCTAGCCATACTCTCTTAATACAGCACGAGTCACCGTCTTTACTCTTACCAGGTAATTTTTCCTCTTCAGAGTAAATCTGAAGCTAAACTTGCCTTCGTCTTTTCTGAGGGCCTCATTTTAAGGACGTTTGTTGAGCACATTCATGCACAGAGGTGACTTAGCTTTGGCACACTTTTTGAAGACAGAGAAGTTTAAGGGGAAAAGGAAATATTTTTATTTCTGCCTCTATCCTATTTTAATGTGAATTAAAGCTAATAGCTCCCGGACAGATTGGAGGTTCAAGAGAGAGGGCGAGGTTACAAGAAACTAAAAAATCACACAGTTTCCTGTTTTTGAAGATGGATTTCAATAATATCACTGAAGGCTTCAAAGACAAAAATGGCTGTTTGCCAAGGCCAGACAAACTCCAAGGGCTTTTGTTTGCTTTATTGTTTGCTCTGAAGGGTCACCACCATTGTGTTCTTCCCTTTGCCCCCTGCTATTTTTTGTTATGCTTTCAAGATTCCTGCTGAAATGAAATTACGCTTCCTAATTTCCTTTTTGTTTATCCAAAGAACTAATTATAGAGAAATTAGTAAAAATTTGCAACACTGGGCTATTTTCTAAGGTTGCTGTTGCACTTGACTACACACAATGAGAGTGGAACAATAGTTTTGCAAAGGGCGATTTGTACTAATTTTCCAGCCAGTATTTGTACAGCTTGGCGTTAGAATTTCTTGTCTTTGCCTTATACTGAGAGAATTTCTTTTATAGACATTTGAACACGAAAAGGTGCCTCTTCTGCCCTCTGTTCTTCTTTGCTCAACCTGTCTACCACATAACATATGTCTTTCATATAATTTTCAAATTATGGTAGCTGCCCACATAACTCGTGTAATCCAACTCCAAGTTTAAAGCTATACTCTCAGACTGCCTAGCACATCACTGCCACTTGCATTCACAACCTTGGCTTTGGTGTAATTGAAAATCCTTATGCCCAGATGGATAACCTTACATAGCTCCTGGGCCAATTCAGAAGGCCATGGTAGATTTCTATTAACACTTTTCAGTGTTTCCTGTATCTAGATTGGAAAGGGTTAAACCGGGTGGTTCCTTGGAGGCAAGGATTCTGAGGCTCCATGTAACATACTTTGGACATGTTGTGAGGAGAGACCGGTCCTTGGAGAAGGACATCATGCTTGGGAGGGTGGAGGGACAGCGCAGGAGGGGAAGACCCTCTATGAGGTGGATTGATTCAGTGACTGGGATAATCGAGATGGGAGTGTCAGAGACAGTGCGATTGGCACAGGACAGAGCAGAGTTTAGGGCTGTTGTACATAGGGTCGTTATGAGTCGCAAGCGACTCGATGGCACATAACAACAACAGCAGATGTCAAGGGAGTGGGGGCTTGAGTAGAGGAGTTTCCTGAGATAACTTTGTGTGAATTCAGACTGTTTAAAAGAAATAGTTACACAGCTGATCCACTGATCTGAGCTTGGGGTTGAGACCCACATCCATCATAGACTCAAATGGTTTGGCCTCAAATTAAAGTGTTAAACTCTTAAGGACAGTGAGAGCTTCTGTAGTGTCCTTGGGATCCCAGGACATTAGTGCCTTAAATATGTCCTTCAAGAACCATTTTGAGTTTGGTGATTGCATTGTCTGAATTAAATTTGGTAAGCATGCAGATAGATATCCATAGAATATTCTAAATGCTCTTCTCTCTGTTTGCTGGTAGGTGTTGTCAAGTCACTTGCGACTCATAGCAACCCTGTGCACAATAACTCTGAACCTTGTCCTATCTTGAGCTAATCTCATTGTCTCTGACACAACCTATCCCCATTACCTCAGAAACTGAATCAATGCATCTCATCCGGGCTCTTCCTCTCCTATGCTGTTCCTCCACCCTTCCAAACATGAAGTCCCTCTCCAGGGCTTGGTACCCTCCTGCCCATGTGCCCCAAGTATATGAGATAGAGCTTCAAAAGAGCTTCAAAATCCTTGCCTCCAACAAGCAAGTTGGTTTCACCCTCTCCAAGCCAGACCTGTTTGCCTGGCAGTCCATGGTATGTTCAATACTCTTCTCCAGCACTACAAACTCAAAGACATCAATTCTTCTATCATCCTTAAGCATTGTCCAGCTCTCTGATGCACAGCAAGTAATTGTGAAGACCATGGTCAGGATCTGGTACACCTTAGTCTCTAGACTGACATTGATTCTCCCTGAGCCATAATCTATTTCAGACCCTTCTGTGATGTCTTGCTCCTGAATCTCCTATGAGAGATACATTCCTTAGGTGTGGTCAGCTCCATCTAGGTTGACTGTCAAGAGCTGTATGGTTGGGGTACCAATTCTGAACCTGTGATACCTCACTGAATGTCTCACAGTGGAGACAGACCTCCTTATTCGACTTAGCACAGAAGCCCTCCAAGTCAGTGTTAGAATGAGTGGTCCTTAGGTACCTTCGAGGTGGGACTGACTCATACATAGCTGCCCCTCCAGCTATTGAAAGGACCGATTAACCCTGTAGCTTGGTGACCTAATCTGGAAATACTCAAGCTGAAATGGAGCAATTAACCTTTTTATGGTGATCACATCCCTCATACCTGCCTCAATATCCAGCAAACACAAAATGAATAATCAACAGTTTTCTGTATTTACCTAAGGACATCTCACAATGTTTTCTTTGAAAGGTGCATGATTCATAGAGGTTTACTAGACACTTTAGAATTTCAAAGACTTGATTACAAGGTTGTTAGCCTTCATCAGTGTTTACTGTTGAACTGCTTCTGAATCACAGAGATAATATTCATGTACCTACTTGAACTTTGAACCTGTATGACTCCATCAACACAAGAGGAACTGATCTCTGACTGCTACTATTCACCATGGAAATTACTGAGGTAATCTTAAAACATATCAAAGTCAGGAGGGTAGAGCTTGGCCCCATAAAATCAGAAGTGTAGTGCATTTCAAATCAGCAGTGCTCTGAATCAGCATAATCTATTCATTAAGCTAATTGTGAGCAGTAATTACGCACTCTGAAGAGTTCCCTGAATATTCCACAGATTTGGTCTTAAGATACAAATCAGTGTTTTCTGTCTAATACAATCCCCGAGATTTAAAAAAATTTTCAAAATATTCTAAAAAGAATACAGATTCAGGATAAAAAAGCAACAATTCAGTCCTTCTGAATGGTGTTCCTCAGAAGGATGTTTGCACTGCCTTAAGGAAGCTTTCAGGATATTTTTATTGTATACATAGTCTATACTTGATATTAGTTGATACTGTGCTCAGCACCCCTGTAAAGTGATGGCATACCATCAATTTCTGGTTTGGCTTTGTTTTGTTTTCCTTGTTGTGTACCATCAAAGCAGATCCGACTGGCACAGAAGGAGAGTGCCTTTCCTTCTCCAATGGAGCATCTGGTGGATTCGAGCCATGTGCCTTCGGGATTGCAGTGCAGCTTTAATTTCTGGTTTTTATAAATAAGATCACACTATATCCCTGAATTTCCTTTTAAAAAAACCCCTAATGATGTACATTGCACATCTTTATGTGTTACCATTTTTATAATTAGACGTTATCCAATCAGGATTGGAGAAAGTCTCAGCAGCAGCATGAAATACGCAGGTGATAAAACCTTGCTTGTTGAAAGTGAAGACGACTTGAAGCTTTCACAGGAGGAGGTCAGATCAAATTATACCTCAACATCAAGAAAACAAAAATCCTCCCAGTGGGACCAATAAGCGACATCATGATATATGGAGATTAAAGTGAAATTGTCAAGGATTTCCCTTTACTTGGCTCCACAATCAACACTCATGGAAGTAGTAGTCAAGAAATCAAAAGATACATTTCCATTGGGAAATTATACTGCCAAAGACTTCTTGAAAGTTCAGAAGAGCAAGGATGTCAGTTTAAAGACTAGGGTGTGCTTGGTCCAAGCCATGGTGTTTTCAGTTGTTTCATATCATGTGGAAGTTGGATGATGAATAAGGAAGACAAAAGAGGAACTGATGCCTTTGAATTGTGGTGTTGATGAGGACTATTGAATATACTTGGGCTGCCAAAAGAAGCAAATCTGTCTTGAAAGAAGTGTAGTCAAAGTGCTCCCTTAGAAACCAGGGTAAAGGGATTTTTGTCTCACATACTTTGGGCATGTTGGCAGGTGGGAGCAGTTCCCAGAGAGGTGCATCTTGCTTAGAAAAGTAGAGGGTCAATGCAGAGCGAGGAAGACGCTTGAGGAGATGGCTAGAGCCCGTGACTGCAGCACAGCAGGGATTGTGGGATGGTGCACGTTTGGATAGGATTTTGTTCTGCTGTTACACAGGGTTGCTAGGAGTTGGAGCCGACTCGATGCCACCTAATAAAAATGATATATATCATTTCCGTCAATTAGATCCTGACTCCTGGTGATCCCGTATGTGTCAGCGTACAACTGTCCTCCACTGGCTTCTCAGTGACCAAGTTTTCAGATGTGCATCCCCAGGCTTTTCTTCTGACCCACCTCTTGGTGGATTCCAACTGTCAACCTTTTGGGCAGTAGCCAAGCTCTTACCCATTTTTGACACTCAGGAATATCATTCCATGGTATCTGCCTCTTTCATTGTCGTCGACCTGGAACTGACTCATACCTGACATTCTGTTGGGTTTCGAAAGCTCTAAGTAGCATGGGCGGTTGCTCATCTTTCTGCCAAGGAGCCGCTGGAGGATTTGAACCATCAGAAAGCTGTGACCTTTGGGTTAACGGCACAACTCCCAATGGGCTGCGTCACCAGAGCGTCTTAGCCCGTTGTATAGAGGGCACCTTTTTTTGCCAGTTCCTTCCTGGTGGCTGTTTAGGTGGATTCTAGATTGTTTTCCTTTGCTGGTATAAACATATTTTTATGTCATTGCTGCATTGTGTAGATTCCTAAAAGTAAAAGAATTGAATCCACAGATGACCTCTTTAAAAATCTTGTGAGCTGTTGTCCTTTGCACTCCCTCCAGTTGTCCCAGTATAAATGTCCACCTGTGTGGAAGGAAAGGCATCCTCAAACTTAGGAAGGTAAAGCACCCGGGCTGCAAGAGGTGTTCTGCAGTAGTTTAGCATTTGCTGTGACTGGCTGTCTCGTTCCTATCTAAGCTCTGTTTGTGAGCACAGCGGAAGACATTTTGTCCTTCTGACACGCCGGAGCAAACTGCACGCTCTGACTGCAGTGGACTTCACCCCGACAGACAGCGTTCAGTATGAGTCAGAATCGACTCACTGCCAGTGGGCTTGGGTTTTGGTTTTGATTGGGGAAGGTCTGTACATACACATGAAACTTCACTTTGTGAAGACGGAGCTTAATAATTTCATGAAAGCAGAGAAGACAAGATAAATGCTTAAAATTGCTGTGTAGAAGATGATCGTAGCTCTGCTGTTTTAGCATGTAAATGTAGACTAGTAAACCTTGCTACTGGTATTATGATTCCTCAGGCATGCAGTTGCCTTAAATTATCTAGTGTTCCTTAGAATGCAGGCCGTTGAGTGTATGTGTTGAATGATGTGTCTTCTACAATGTATAGATATACCAATTCAGCCTCTTGTTTATGGTAGAACCCAACTCTGAAAATCTTAAGCAGAAAATTGATTGGAAAGGCATGTGGTGCTTCATTCAACTATCAGACAAGCTAGAGATCAAGTTCAGAAAAGAAGAATCAAAGTGAACTTGAGTCCAAAGCATGTCTGAGATCATAGTACCCTCTGGTCAGGGCCTCTCTGCTGATATTAACCCTGCTGGTCACTTCCTATACCTTTGGGCTCTTGATGGCAATGCTACCACCAAGAGTAATCTCTTATCTCCATCCCATAAGACTTAGAGTCCTAGGAGACTATCTGATTGGGTGAGTCCAGGTCCTGTGCTCGAGCCTCAGCTACAGAACATTTTGTGAGAGGTAATTCTCTGATCTCTCTAGCTTCTCCTTTGAGAAATTTCCTACTAAGACCCCTGCAATGAGTGTTCAGTGCCTCACAGCCCCAGAATGAGACGGACTCATGACCTCAAGGTCTCCACTTCTGCTTCTGGAATGACATTATCATTTATTTATGATTCTCTTTATTGATGCCTCTGTAAAAGGAGCAGCTTGTCTCCATGTTCCCTCATCTCACCTTGGCCCAGGTCATTGTTTATATGACTCTTAGCAAGAATGATAGCCCTTCCAAGTGACCCAGTGTTTGGGTTTTCCAAACCCTTTTCCATGTAGGGCAGCGTTTAATGACTCACCCCAGTGTAGCAGGAAGAACTCCTCCCTGTCATCTTTGCTTTTTTCTGACATGCCTTTCCCCTTATCCTGGCCTCCCCCACTCCCACCTCAAGCTCTTTCCCTGTCCGAACACTAAGCTACTCATTCCCATTTACCTCCTCGGCAGCAGTGCAGAGCTCCATAATCATCTTTGAATTAAAAACTTAGCTCTTTGTGGATAACAGAGACTCTTGATCAGAGACTCTTTCCATTAAAAGCTCAATAGAACACATCCTACTCCTCTCACACAAACAGGGTCACCAGGAGTTGAAGCCAGTTGTACAATAAGTAGAGAAAGTCTTCTCTTGCTACACACAGGACTCACAGACAATCAGCTTTGAGTAGCTTCTTCCTCATAGTGACTGTATAAGACAGAATGAGCTCCCCCATAAGGTTCCCAAGACTAATCTTTACAGAAGCAGGCCACCACATCTGTCTCCTGAGTGACTGACTGTTGATCGGTTCAAACCTATTGGTAGCTGAGTGCTTTAATCTATGCACTTCCAGAACTCCCTCTGCCAGACCTCTTAAGATGGAGAATTTTGAAGGTCTGGGAGAAGATTCTCCATCCAATTGAAATTGATCAAGGGATATTTGTTTTGCTTAACAGATGCCCTGCTGTTTACTTCCTTGGGTGTTAGGCCTATGTACCTTGGTGTGAGGATTATTTATAGTTTCCCTGTTAGCTCTCAGAGGGGATGGGGATTTGGGTGACATGAAGGTGAGAGGAGTGAGGGGAAATGTAGATATTGACTACATCGTAGGCTCCCAGAATGACTCAATCAGCCTTAGAAGAAGTACACCAGATTGCTCCTTAGAAGGGAAGATGGTCTGGCTGTGAAGGTGGTAAGAAGAAGCCCCTGAAGCTGGCTAAGGAGATGGACGAGGAAGATAAAGCTTTGAGCAGAAACAAAGAGAAGAACAGAAGAAACTGGGCAAAGGTCCCCTGGCCACTGGTGGAATTAAGAAATCTGGCAAAAAATAAGACTGAGGGAATGATGAACCTTACTTCCGTTCCTTTTTAAAACATCTGGATTCTCTGCTATAACATCTGTTGCCACCTATAGTTAAAATGAGGTGTTGTCTTGGAGCCTGGTGTACATTTAAGAAGAAACCTTTGTGAAACAGTGAAGAAGAAGAAGAAACCCTATAGTGGTCCATCTTCAGTTCTCACTCAGCCATTCTGAACTTAGCTGAGCAAAGTCAACGCAATTCAGAGTCCTGTCATAATCTCCTCTTCATTCTTCGTCATGCCCGGAATTCTGTACCACCTGGAATTAAACCAACTCACTTGAAATTAAAAAAAAAACAACCAAAACTAACAACGGGAGATGGTAAGACTTTGTCTTGCTTACTTTGGGCACACCCTCAAGAATTAGAAAACCCCAAAGAAACCATAACTGCCACCTCAGCAGATATATGTACACCCATGTTTATCGCGGCTTTGTTCACAGTAGCAAGGAGTTGGAAACAACCTAAGTGCCCATCAACAAACGAATGGATAGAGAAGCTGTGGTATATTCACACAATGGAATGCTATGCTGCATTGAAAAACAAGGAACTCATGCAATATTATACAAAATGGGTGACACTAGAGGACATTATGCTGAGTGAAATATCCCAGTCATAAAAGGACAAATACTGCATAGTGCCACTGTTGTAAAACAGGACTGACATCAGGGTTGGGGGAGACTGAGAAAGATGGGATAAATGATGTATACTACATTGAAACAGATGATGGAGAAAACTGTTTAAAAGGGATATGTGATTAGGTTTTTTTGTCATGATAGGAGTCTGGAACGAAGGCTGCATAGTGGAGTGGACCTGGGCGGAAGGGTTGTGTAATAATGAAATAATGGGGTTTTTTTACTTTTCAAAGAGAAGAGTGTACTATGGGGGGGAATGGGTGGGCAGGGAGAAAAGTGCAACAGTGGATGATGGGAAATCCAAAGTCTGTAAATTTTCATTGAAATTAATAATAAAAAATACTTAAATATTAAAAAAAAAAGAATTAGAAAAGGACACAATGCTTGGTCAAGTAGAGGGTCAGTAGAGCACAAGGGCAACCCGTAATGAGGTAGATGGACACAATAGCCAAAACGATGGGTTCAGTCATGAAGATGAGGCAGGAACAGGCTACAGATTTTTCTCTTGGCCATAAAGTTGCCGAGAATAGTAGTCAACTGGATGGTAACTAAGACAGACCAGGATGTAGAAACTGGATGGGTGCTGGAAGGACTCTTAGTTATAGGAAGGCTGGGCAGTGGGGAAGAGGCAACCCCAGGCGATGAGCTCTGCGCTAAAAAGCTCTAACTGTGTTACATTGAGCCCATCGGAAAGAAATCACATGATCAGATTTCTGGTGCTATTAATGTGCTCAAGACTTACAAACTCTGTTGCTTGTTATTTTTTTTTTTAAAACCCATCTCCCAGGTGACACACAGAGCCTTTCTGAGGCCATGTCAATTTGAAATGGGAATCTGGTAGCTATCTTTCTTTTCACATTTTTCTTGTATGACGAGATTATCGAAAAATCAGAGACTCCATGTTTACACTTCCATTGTGCTGGCTTGACGAGTTTTCTTTTCAGTCGGCCTCTATTGAACTGGTGCACAAATCCTGCTCCCTGTCAGAACGTGTCGGCCCCTTCCCAGGCTGGCCTGGCTGCTTCCTGCCTTTGATTGCCTTGCTCTGCTTGGCCAGTCCAAGAGTTGTCCTCAGACCTTTAGCAGCAGGATCAGCCAGAGTAGAAATGGTAGTGGCAACTTCTTGGCTGTCTCCCAGAGCATCTGAATTGGCATTTCTGAGAGTCAGGCCCAGGAACTGATTTTATTTTTAACAAGCATCCCAGGAGATTCTGAGGCATCCTGAGTTTGGAAACTGTCGCTTTTACCTTAAACCCAAGGATTGCCCACCTCATCCACAGGGAATTCTCCAGCACCCTTATCGTTTGTCTTATCTGCCCAGGAAGCCCCCTTCCCAAATACACATGCATGATGGCATCTCCTTGTTTGCCTTCTTAAGGTTGGAAGGCAGAGGATAGAATTTTCATCAAAGCTTTTTGTTGAATGGGAAGAAAGCAGGTTTGTTGGTGTTTTGGGGTTTGGTTGGGTTTTGTTTGTTGTTGTTGTTGTTTTAAATCTGAAGCCAAGAGGTTATATCTTGAGCCTCAGACAGAAAACAGGGTGAGTCATCAAAGGCCAGGGTGAAGAGGTCATTTAGCATGTCCTGATCCTTGTGAGTCACACCAGACTTATGGTTTAATAAATATTTGCTAAATGAACAGGATGAGTTACTGATAGCTAAATAGCAATATTTGTCACTTGAATGATTTACTAGTATGCAGGTTGTAAGCCCTGGACTCCACATGTTAGAGTGAAGTAGATTGTTTGCCCTCCAAGATGACTGGGACGTGGCCCTTACTCTGACTCTGATAACTTTTATTTTATGCCCAAGTCCGAGAAGATTGGTTATCTGATTTCTCAGATCACTGAAAATAGAAAAGTATCTGATTAGAAGCAATTTGGAAGAACAAGGGGAATATGCAGACACAGGCAGCCTGACTGAAGCAAAAGTGACAGAACTTTTAAGAGTTTCTGGAATATTCCATGATGTAGAGCCTATCAGCTGTGAAAACTAGGCCGGGGGCTGATTGTGGAACAGACCACCAATTACTCATATGCAAGTTCAAGCTGAAGCTGAGGAAAATGAAACCAAATCCACAGGAGCCAAAATATGACTTGGAATTCATACCACCTGAATTTCAGAATCATCTCAGGAACAGGTTTGAGGCCTTGAACACTAA
>NW_006399865.1:5563247-5593435 GCF_000299155.1 Elephantulus edwardii
GAAGACCCTCTATGAGATGGATTGATTCGGTGACTGGGGTAATCGGGATGGGTGTGTCAGAGGCGGTGCGTTTGGCGCAGGACAGAGCAGGGTTTAGGGCTGTTGTGCATAGGGTCGCTATGAGTCGGAAACGACTCGATGGCACATAACAACAACAACAACAACAGAGCCTATCATTCTACGATTATGAAGTAAAAAAGTCAGGTGGGACTGCAGTTATATCTCTAACAATCAACACTTTTGAGGTAAAGATTTTACCTCAAGCATCTCTTAAAACACTCCAGTGAAGAAGCCCATTCTAACTCAGAAAGCCTATAGGACACAGTAGAATTGCCTCAACAGTTTTCTGAGGCTGTAAATGTTGGTTTTCTTGTCAAATATTAAAGATGCAGCTTTAATCTTATACCAGTTACTTTATTTTTCAAAGTAGACCTCTCTTTTCTTCCTCAGTTCTTTTGACTAAGATTTGTTCCTGACGTCTCTGGGGGTGTCTTGGGATACATTTCTGAGACTGCCTTGCATGCTGAGCTGAATAGCGCCATGGAGATCTGCCTCTTCGTCTTCTATGTCAGTTTTATGGCATCTGATTGCCAGAGCCCTCTGCAAATCATCTTCATCTAGCATTCCTCACCCTACATTTGCTTCCAGCACTCATCCCAGATATGTTTTCTGGACTCTTAGATCTTTTAGTTGGGCTAATTCTTCTCCAGTAAGTTCTGGTCACTGCATCTTTTGGACCCTGATCATCTGAAGGAGTCAGTCAGATTCACAATCTGGAAGTTCACCCTTAACCACAAATACAGAATCACCTTCCTGTTGTAATTGAGCCAAGAAAAGGGCAAGGTATATGTCTGGTAATTCATTCTGGACCCGTCAAGTGAGAATTAAACTACTGTTTTCCTATTTTTCAGACTGTAAACCAATGTTATTTATAATTGCTATCCAGGGCTTCTGATACTCTAGACTGTTGAACAAGACTAGTTCTAAATCCCAAACTTTCAAGGCATTGCTTATAACTTGGCTGTAGGAATAAACCATGGTCATTTGTATTTCCAGAAGTCTGCTGTAAAAGTGTCCAGTAGTCTTGTACCACCACCTTTTGCCATTCTCGTCCTCTTCTCTTCGTACCTGCTGATGTGCAATTGAGGATTGTTCAGGTAGTGCCAAGCACAAAGTGCGTTGCCTGTTTCTCGTGGAGGAGGGACTCCATGTTTATCTGTAAGGCTGGAAATCTTCATGGAAGCAGACAGTCTCATCTTTAACCTTTTGATTTGCAGTCCAGCACTTAACTCACTACACCACCAGAGCTCGTAAGCATCTCTTAGTCCTTTCAAACAAGCAGGCTCTCGCCACTCAAGTCGAATGTTTACTACTTTGGGAATGAGAAGTTGAGATAATAAAACAAGAAAGGCTTTGCCTAGGTCAGGAAATCGAGTCAGTAATGAGCCAGAGGCTTAGCCAGATTCCAGACAGTGCTCTCTGGATTTATAGATTTTATTTCATCACAGAAAAATGACAGCCTAAAAATCTACGGTGAACAGCTCGTCCATTTGATTGACCTAAATTTCTCCTAGCTTTGGCTGATTACCAAAGCATTACATTAGCAAAATGCTTCCCGCTAGCGTACAGACATTTTAGCCGGAAATACAATACCCAAGTAATTAGAATCAGTGTTCCCTATACAAGTAGAAGTGATAGCCCAGATAGTTCTCTGCACATAGGGCAGAAATCAAATCAAGGTCTGGCATAGTTCTGAAAACATTAGCTAATTTTAGATTATTCCAACCAAACCATAGGAAGGTAGAAGATGTAGAAGCCCATATTCTCGAATAAAATGGAACACTGTTGTGCCCAGTTTTGTTAGCCCTTACATTTGAGCCCGTTCGCAGAGAACACTCTTTGCTGTTTATTGTCATCTGAGGCAACTGCTGAAAAATTCTGGCCATAACAACCATTGTGTTAGAGGGTAGCAGTGATTCTGGTTGAGTTTTGTTTGAAGAAGAGTAAGATGCCAAGAAGAGCACATGTGGTGATAGAAGCAAGGGAGACTGTTGGCAACAGCTATTGGGGAGTTTAAATTTTAAATCCAAAAAGAGAACGTGCAAAATTCATCTCAGGCAGAGAAACAGCTTTTCCTCCAACTCTTAAGAGACCGGAAGCCCTCCCTAACTTTGAATTCTACTTTTTGAATCAAAACTTACATGCGCAAGACTGCACCCTTCCTTGGCTCGCAGTTTCTCCATTATTAAACAGAGCTCATTGCTTGTGATCTCGTTGCCCTCCCAAGGCTAAGAGGAAAGACAGCAGACTGTTTCTGAGAGAACTGACAAGACTGAAATAGATTTGGTAGCCACTACCACATAATCATGCTAATGTGAAACCTATACCTAGACTAAGAGGCTGTTGTGTGAACAGAACAAGGGAACACTCCATGGTTCAAGATTAGGAAAGGTGTACGTATCCTGTCTCCACACCTATTTGATCTGTATGCTGAGAAAATTATTTGAGAAGCTGAAGAAGAATGTAGCCTCAGGTTTGGGTGGAGACTCATCAGTAACCTTTGTTATGCAGATGACACAACCCTGCTTGCTGAAACTGAGGAGGACCTGAAGCGCTTGCTACAGAAGATCAAAGACTGCAGCTTTCAATGTAGATAGCATCTCAACATCAAGAAAACAAAAATCCTAGCCAATGGTCCTATAGGCAACATCATGATAGATGGAAAAAAGATTGAAACTGTCAATGACTTCATCTTACCTGGATCCACAATCAACATACTTGGTACTAGCAGTCAGGAGATCGGGAGAAAGTCTGCATTGAGAAAGTCTGCTTTCAAGAACCTCTCCAAATTATTGAGGAGCAATGATGTCAGTTCGAGGACTAAGATGTACCTGAGCCAGGCTATGATCTTTTCGGTCACTCACTGTGCATCTGAGAGCTGGACAGTAGCTGAGAATGCCAGAATAATTGTTGCCTTTGAACTGTGGTGGTGAAGAAGAGTGCTATATATCCCGTGTACTGCCAAAAGAGCAAACCTATATCTCGGAGAAGGTGAAGCTAGTGTGCTTGTTGGGGGCGGGCATCGATGATGAAGCTTCATCTCACATACGTTGGGCATGTTGCAAGGAGAGGTTGTTCATGCTTGGGAAGGTGGAGCGACAGCAAAGGGAGGGAAAATGCTCAGCCATGTGGACTGACAGTGACTGCAGCAATCGGCTTGAGTGTGTCAGAGATTGTGAGGTTGGCACAGGATAGGACAGGGTTCAGATCTGTTGCTTATAGGGTCGTTGACAGTTGTACTTGACTCAGTGTTACCTAACAACAAGTACATGAGACTAGAGTAGGTAACTACTACTCCCTGGTTGGTGGGGGCTTTCATGTGTCTGTGGTGCTGAACAGGTTTCAGTGGAGCTTCTAGGCTAGAAAGAACAAACTAGTGATCTGCTTCTGTAAATTCACCAATGAAAACACTCAAAATTACAACAGGCTGAGCAGAAACTGATCCTGGTGATGATACAGAACCAAGGAGCGTGTTGTTCCCTTATCCATGGGGTCACCGTGAGTCAGGGACTGGCTCCAAAGCGGCCCACATTCTACACCACCGCTAAGATCTTAGACTAGGAGGAAACGGTGTGTACTTTTCACGACAATACTTGTTTGATAGATTAGAAGATGGGGGTCAGGAAGGTTGAGGGGTTCCACCCCTTGTTTCTTGTCTTTCCTCTATTTCAGGACAATGGTCAGGTTGTTTTGCCCTTGGTTCTGGGAGTGCCTTTGAGATAGGAGGTATAGATAAATCATCTTAATGTCCCTGTTCCAGCAGAGTGCCAAGAATGCAGCAGATGTTTGCCGTTTGTTAAAGCAAGTCAGTAGAGTCAAGTCCCAGGAAACTAGACTCCTGACCAGCCCTCCTTTATGAAGTCTCCATTCCGAAAATGTTCCGGACAAAGGTCAGTTCGGAACATTGTGGATTCCCTGCGGGATTTGTCTCAATAGCATCTCATTGAAGTGAAGTATTTAATGTCCTTTGCTGAGAGTCCTAGCTGTATATTCCCATTGGACCTGTTATCTGTGATCTGTTTCTCAGGATTCCTTTTACCCAGCTGGGTTCCTTGAGGACCATGCTTGATGCACAGGAGTGTGCTTGTGAGTGTGTGCTGGGTAAATGGATGTTAACTAAGTGTGACGGCAGTGTGGAAATGAAGGGGACATTGTCTGACCTCCTAACTTCTCAAAGGAGAAGAAGCCTCAGCAACATCAGGAGCCCAAAGCTGATTCCTCTGAGGTCAGACGTGCTCCCCACATTCCAACACTGGCACCAATTCTGTTACCAGCATCCCTTCCCTTGGCACTCACAACTTCCATGTTGGGTTCAAGAATTCATTGCAGTAGCCACAAAGAACTCACAGGCATACTCCCAGTTACAGGATTTAGTAGGGGCCGGTTACAGTTCAGGATCAAGGACTCGGAATCCAGTTCCTTGATCAAGACAGCCTCTTTTCTTCTTGTTAGGTGCCATTGAGTCGATTATGACTCCTCACGCCCCTGTGAACAACAGATCTGAATTCTGTTCTATCCTGTGCGATCCTCACACACTTGAGCCTATGCTGCAGTCACCCTGTCAGTTCATCTTGATGGGGGTCGTCTTCTCTTTTGCTGACTCTCACCCTTCCAAGTGTATGTTTTCCCCAAGGAATAGTCCCTCCTAGCAACATATCCAAAGTATTACAGATGAAGCCTTGCCATCCTCGCCTCTTTCTTAGCTATGCCTAAAGGCAGTCCTCTCTCCAACCTCTTGCCTTTCAGATTTGGCCTCTGCTCTGCTTGGTTAAGTATCACAAAGTTCTTTTAATTCTGCCATTTTAAGAAACTCCAAAAGCACCCCACTCCACTAAGCAAGCCGGGGTAAAAAAGTGCTTGGCTCTAGCTCCACAGATGAGAACTAAATTTTAAGTTTTCTTTCACGTGTCCAAGGTACCCACTCTGTCAGAGAGACTTCTGTACCAAAGGTAGTCACCCTGCTCTCTCCATGGGCTGGGAAACCCATAGCCTGCCTTGGGCCATTCTTTTGGTTCTGCTGCTTCTGCAGTTCACTTCCTGCTGAAACTCCCCATTTCCTGAACTGAAGATTTTCAGTGCAGACGGTCTCAGATCTAAAGGCCATGCATCATTTATGGCTCATCTTTCTTGAAGAACATAAAAGTCCCTTTCTCCACCTCTGTTATTTGTAGGTGCCCCAGTCAGCTGTGGCACATACCTGCTCAGAGCACAAGAGAATGAAACACTGCCCAATCCTGCACTGTCTTGATAGTTCCTCAGGTGCTTAGGCCTCTTGTTCAGTCACTATGTCACTCCGTCTCCTTAAGGGTCTTTCTCTTTTTCAACCCTCTGCTTTTCTGAGCATCATGTCCTTTTCCAGGGGCTTGTCTCTCCTGACAGTGTGTCCAAAGTGTGTGAGACGAAGTGTCACCGTCCTTACCTCTAAAGAGAACTCTGATGATACTTCTTCCAAGACTGATTGGTTTGCTCTTTTGGAGTCCATGGTATATTCAAAACTCTCCACTGACTCTACACGTCAGACTCACTGATACTTTTTCTGTCATCTTTATTCATTGTCCAACTTTCACAAGCTTATGACTCAACTTAAAAACAAAACAATGGTTTGAGTCAGGCACATGTTAGTCTTTCAACAGATATCCTTGTTTTTAAGCACTTCAAAGAGGTTCTTGACAGCTGGTTTGCCCAATGCAAAGGGTCTTAGGATCTCTTGACTGCTGCTTCCATGGGTGTTGATTGTGGAACCAAACAAAATTATATAGTTGGCAACTTCCTTTTTTCTCAGTCTATCATAGTGTTGCCTGTTGGTCCAGTTGTGAGGATTTTTGTTTTCTTGATATTAAAATGTAATCCATTCTGAAGGTTGTAATCTTTGATCTTCAGTAAGTGCTTCAAGTCCTCTTCACTTTCAGCAAGAAAGATGTGTCATCTGCTTATCACAGGTTGTGGATGACTCCAATCCTCATGTCATATTCTTCTTCATATAGTCCTATTTCTTTAATAGTTGGCTCAGCATGCAGACCCTGGGATAACTCAATGTAATCCTACTGGAATGGCAAAACTAACCAATTCCCATGCTCTCATCCTGTGCACATTATTCACGTGCTCCCACTCAAACAGACGTGCTATACACTCTCTCTGTTATTAGCAAGCTCTCCAGATATTTTTGGTGGGTCATATATACCTCATATTTGCATGATTCTATCTAGTCACAGGGTGGAGACCACAAAAATAATGACTTAGAAGAGCCATACCATTCACAGCATTGCATTAAGATTTCTTGAAAGGAGCCTGGGTGTTACAACAGTTGAGCACTTGGTTGCCCACTGTGAGGCTGGCAGCTCCAAACTCTTCAGTGGCTCTGCACTTGAAAGACCTGGTGAGGAGTTAGCATAAGGACTGTAACCCAGAAAACATGATGAGGCACTTCTGTTCTGAAAATAGACTTCATGGCATCTAACAAGACCTGTTGATTATGAACCATGCCCTAGGTATCTTTCCAGAGCACTTTGCTTGATTAAATTTTTGAATCTTTACAACATTGCTGTTTAATAATTATTCCATTTTCAGTTTTGTGGATGAGGAAACAAGCACAGAGAAGTGAACTGAGGTCACACAGCTAATAAGTATAAGAGCTGAGATTTGAACTTTAGAGAGTCTGGGTCCAGAGTTGACAGTTTCTCAAGGTTTTGGTCTCAAGTCCTCTTTGCACTCTTAGATTTGTTGAAGACCCTTCAAAGCCTGTTTATATGAATGATGTCTCTCCAAGTTAGCCACAGGAGAAAGTAAACTTGAGAAAATTTTAAACATATCATCTAATTGAAATATAACCATAATAAACTCATTGGATGTTACCATAACAGATTTTTATGGAAAATATTTCTATTTCCTAAATTAAAGAATGCAGTGGGAATGGTGGCAGTGCTTTACAGAGCTGCAAATCTCTTGAACGTCTGGCTTTCTTAGAAGACAGCTGTGCTCTCCTTTCAGTTCAGTGAGTTGTGTTTCTGGTAAATTCCACTAGCCACCTGTGAAAGGAGGCAGGCGCAAATGGCGTCTTAACATACTGGCATTACTGAGTTACCACCTATCTGTCAGTTTGTCATATTGTAGTGGCTTTTTGAGTTGCTGTAATGCTTCCAGTATTTCAAATACAAGCAAGGTTACTCATAGTGGACAGATTTAGTGGACTTTCCAAACTGTAGTAGACTATGAAGAAGGGCCTGGTGATCTGCTTTCAAAAATTAGCCAGTGAAAACCTTGTGGATCACAGCAGAACACCTACTTTGGACCTATCATCAGGCAGGTTCAATTGCTAGAGAAAGACATGATGTTTGATGAAGCAGAGGAGCAGCGAGGGCAAGGGAGATCCTGGGTGAGATAGCGTGGCACGGTGGCCACAGTGATAGACCCGAATATGCCAGCAGTTCTGAAGACGACATAGCTCTGGGCAGCATTTCTTTCTCTTCAGGTCACAAAAGTTAGTGCTATATCATGTGTCCACAAACCACTTTTACATGTCTGTTACACACGTAATGAGCATAGGGGATAAACTGAGGGGGGTTGCAAAAGTTATATAACATGGAAGTTCTTAACAACATACTTGTCTATCATAATAACAATCTGTATGCTGAGCAAATTATTTGAGAAGCTGGACACGCTAAGAAGAATGTGGCATCAGGACTGGAGGAAGACTCATCAACAGCATTTGTTAGGAAGATGATGAGGACTTGAAGCTTCTGCTGCAGAAGATCAAACACTGTGGCTTTCAATATTGATTGCATCTCAACATCAAGAAAACAAAAATTCTCAACACTGGTGGTAAGAAGTTGCACTGCAATCTCAAAGGTACATGGTTCTGATCTACCAGCTGCTCCACGGGAGAAGTACAGCCAGTCTCCTGTGCGTTTCACTGTCTCAGAAAACCCGCTGGAGGGTGAGCTACGGGTCACTTTCAGTGCAAAGGTAAAGAACAGGCACCTCCAGGTTTTCCCTCTTAACCATCTTTAACTCTGCTAGGAGATTTCAGGTGCCATAAGAGTGACTCGTGTATGACTTTCTAGAAAGCAACCATCTTGAAAGGTCATGCTCCTGTGATGACCAAGTACATCACCTGGAGATGGCCATACTTAAAGCCATGTGCACATGTTTCTAAAGTTGGCTGAATCATGCATACTCATGACCACCTTGATCATCTGTACATACTCCCCACAAAACCTAGGAAGCATGTCCAGTGGGCAGTCATACTGAAAAAACACCTGTGCATATGCATACTTCTAATATACCTCTAATCCTTTCCAGTGGACCAATCCCGAATGACTCCAAGCTCCTTTTATGAATAAACATGACCATCTTTTCCTTTTGCTAGGTTAACTCTTAAAAAAGCCCACCACTCATGAATAAATGTGAATCCCTTCTCTACCTCCAGAGCCTTTAAAAGGATGTTGTCTTCCTTTGTTCTCGTCATGGGCTTGTCTTTCTATGTCTTCCTTTGTAGAGTATTTTCTCTGGTAAACCTCTTAATTTGCTTGTATAGTAAAACCTGGGCTCCTGTTTTGCTATTCTTAATATAAGGAAGAACTCAGATTTAAGGAGTGCACTGGAGACTTTTTCTTAGCAACCCCACCTGGGCAATAGTCAGGCTACAAGGTACACTCTTACCTGGTGCGGTTGGTGTTGCGCTGTAGTCTTCCAGAACAGCTCTGTGTGCTCTCTCCTCATGCCCCATGTGTTCACTGTCTCTGCGCCTGTCGTCTTCCCCTGGGCTCCTGCTGTAAGTAACTTAATGACAACTCCATCTTGGCCACCACCACATTAGCAGCATCTCCCTACACCTTCACTTCAGATGGAGAGCTCTCCGATTCAGAGCCTTTAACGTTGCATTTCTAGTGAGAAGGGCAGAATCACAACAATGTACTGCAGTGCATGGGAGTAAAATAACTATTGGACTTGGAGATTCCGGAGACTTCCTGGACAAAGAGGTCTGGACCTAGTCATGGGACAGTGGAGTAAGGCCATTTGAACAGTTTGAGCTGGAGCAAGGACATCTCTGAAAGAGAGAAAGACAAATAAGCTGGTTGATGTTACCAGAGGGTCTGTGGCCAAGGGGCTGGTGTAGACAAAGCTTAGTCAGAAAGTTACTTGCATCCAGAAGTCATTTCTGTGATAGGGAATGAATATACAGAGTCAGGGAAGTGAAAAGGAGTCTTGTTAATGTAGTGAGTTAAGCACTGGGCTATACTACAGAAAATATTGGCAGTTTGAGCCCCTTAGTTGCCTCTTAGGAAAAAGATAAGGCAGCCTGCTTCCGTTAAGATTTATGGCTCCAGAAACACTATGAGGTTGTTCTTTTCTGTCTTTGTTGTTATTTAGTACCTTCGAATCAGAACTGACTCACAGCTGACCCCCCAGTGGGTGTTTAAAGGCTGTAAATCACATGGAAGGAGACTCTCCATCTTTCTCCTGCAGAGCATCTGGTGGGTTTGAACCGCATGCCTTTGGGTTGGCAGTGCAGCTCCTTATCCACTAGGCCGCCAGAGTGCCCTTTTGTATTATAGGATAGCTGTGAATAGGAATCAATTTGATGGTTTGCTTTTAGGGGAGATGAAACTGCTTCTCCTGGGCAGAAGTCAGTAGGACCCTGCTGATGGCAGACTGCCTGCTCGCCTGATCCTGCAGGAGCAAGGTCTGAAGTGGACGGAACACACAGCCACAGGATGGGTAAGTCTGTTTATTCTCACGAACGAAAGCATGGCTATCGCATGATTGCAAGAGAAAGTGTTTGTAAACTAAGTTACACAAGTGGGAAATAGCATTCTTAATGGAACAAGGCATATTTTTCATTGACAGCAAGAAATACATTTTTCCATTTGTACTTCAGCTGCCATTGTGGCTAGTTTTTATTACTTTGGAGAGAAACAAAGCCAAAAGTCTGCTGTAGATGTAATTTCCCAGCATGCATCGTGTTTGAAAATGTATACATACATCTTAACCTTGATCTTTTTCTTGGAGACATTGAGTCTATCAAACCAGACCCACGGCCAACTCGCAGTGCCCATGTAGGACAGAGTAGACCTGCCGTTGACGGTTCCCAAGGCTGTATGTAAATCTTTAAGGAAGTGGACAATCTCATCTTTCTCTTGCAGAGTCACTAGTGGATTCACACCACTGACTTTTTGGTTAGCAGCCAAGTGCTTAACGATTGTGTCATTAGGACTCTAGATATTCACCTTAGCACAACTGAATGCATTATTACTAAAAGCTTAAAATAGTTTCTAAAAAGTATTGTTAAAATGGTGCTTGCTGAAGTAGACAAAAGAAAGTTGCGCAGTCTCCTCCAGGGTGATTTATCTGAAAACCCTCAGGACGGTCAGCTATTAAGTCGGTTTCAACTTGAGAGCAATGAGGGGTTTTTCTGTTGTTACTGAGGTACACTTTGAAAGTTCACAAAACCAAAAAAAGAAATGGCAAAAAATCTTCCTCTTTTATAATTGCAAAACTCCACTTTCTGCCCTATTGTGATTATTTTCTAAGTTGGCCATCATCAACTCCTGCCCTCCTGACATGCACAAGCTGCTCTTCTTATGGAGAGGTGGAATCTGCTTCTCATTCCTTCATCTAGGATGGCCTTCTGAATTTCTTTGACCTCTAGAAGCCTGTAAGAATGATGCTGTGCCAATTTTAGACCTGGCTATGTCAAGAGACCTGGCAACTTGGCTTTCCTCTAGCAACCAACCACCATGGACAAAGTCTGACTTTGTAGAGATACCATAGTGTGAGGAAGCCCACATTAGTGTCACGGAGAGGTCTCATGGAGGAAAACTAAGGAGCCTGCCATGCTTGGAAACCTTGAACTTTAAGTTCAGCTAAGGAGATCAGCTGAATGATCTCAGCCCATTCCATGTAGAGCAGAAACCCCTCAAACTATAGCCAGAGAGCTCTGGTGGCTTAGTGGGAAGGAGCTGCACTTCCAATTCAAGAGCTTGCTCTTTGAAGCCCCCAGTTGCTCTGCAGGAGAAAGATGGGTAGTCTCCTCCTGTGTGATTTACTGCCTCTGAAAACCCACTGGAGGGGCAGTTATGAGTTGGTTCCAACTCAACAGCACACTACAACCAGGAGTCCCAGGGTGTGGAAATGGTGAAGCATTTGGCTGTGAACCTAAAGGTTAGAGATTTGAGTCCATCCAGAACCACTTGAAAGACCTGGTGATTTCTGAAAAATTCAGCCATTGTAAACCCAGGGGAGCAAAGTTCTCTGTCTGCTCAAGACAAGTGCCTCTCGGATAGGAAGCAGTTCTTGACTCTCATAAATCAAGTGCGTCTGCAAGGTTTTGTGTGGTTTTTTTTGTTTGTTTTCTGTGCACATGAGAATTATGAACTGTCAGTTTCTATAGACAAGAGGAGGGGTGTGGGGGTTTTTTTTGTTTCAAGACCAGCCAGGTCACAGGAGCATGAGAAATAACAAGGCAGCTTAGCCTTATGGCAGAGAGTTTGGCAGGGTTACTATAAAGCAGCAAGTGATAGTTGAAATGGCCATTCTGTTTCAGGGTATTTTCTCAGCATCTTTTTTTTTTTAAAGTTCTTTTTAAAATTTTATATTGGTTTTCATACAAAATTTGTATACATTGTGTCTGCTCATGTACTTTGAGTTTCGCACATTCCTACATTCATGGTGTGTTTCATACAATCACTCACAGATACTGTGTATTAGAAAACGAATCACCATTGGTTTATGCCTATTAGCTGGTCCTTTCAGACCCCTATTGGATCTTTCCTAATTCCTTCATGTGTTTGTTCACTATCTGAATGTCGTCTTTGGTGAAGTGTCTGTTCATATCATGTGCCCATTTTTCAATTGGGTTGTTTACCTTTATTGAGTATTTTATAAATTCTTATCTGACATGTCATTACCAATTATTTTTTCCCCAGTCTGTGGCTTCCGTTTTTACCCTGTTGGAGAAATTTTTGAATGTGCATAGGGATTTTATTGTTAGAAGATCATCTATCTTATCCTCTCCTGGTTGTAGGTTTTTCAGGATGCTTGAAAGACTGTTTAAGTTGTGGATTAGGGCTTCTAGAGTTCTTCCAAGCTTTTCTCTGATGACATTTATAGTCCTTGGTTTTAGTCCTAGGTCCTTGATCCACTTTGAGTTGGTTTTTGTGTATATAGTGAGGTGTGGACCTTGCTTGAGTTTTCTGCAGATAGTTTCCCAAATTTGCCTACACCATTTGTTTAAAAGTCCGTCATTTTCCTACTTAACTGATTTCATCTCCTTGTCAAAAATCAGTTATCCATAGGTAGATGGGCTGATTTCTGGGTTCTCAATTCTATTCCATTGATCTGTGTGTCTATCATTGTACCAGTACCCTGGTGACTTGACCACCATGGCAGTATACTAGAATTTGAAATCAGGGAGTGATATGCCTCCTATCTTGTTTCTCTTTTTAAGGAGTGCTTTGCTTATTCGGGGCCTCTTTCCATTCCAAATGAAATTGGAGATTGACTTATCCATCTCATTGAAGAATGGAATTGGTATCTTATTGGGATTGCATTGAAGTGTAGATTGCCTTTGGTAGTATTGTCGTTTTCACAGTATTGAGTCTTCCTATCCATGAGCAAGGGATATTTTCCCATTTCTCCAGGTCTCTTTTTGTTTCTTGCAGTAATGTTTTCTAATTTTCTTTGAATAGATCCTTTGTATTTCTGGTTAGATTTACTCCCAAGTATTTAATCTTGTGATTAGCTATTGTGAAAGGTACTGTTTTCCTTGGCTCAGGATCTGTATTCTGTTTGTCACTGTAGAGAAAGCCAATTAATTTTTGTATGTTGATCTTGTATCCTCCCACTTTGCTGAATTGGTCAAATATGTCCAGTAGTTTTCTTGCTGAGTCTTTAGGGTTTTCTAAGTATACTATCGTATCATCTGCATAGAGAGATAACTTTACCTCCTCTTTGCCAGTTTGAATATCTCTTAATTCTTTCTTTTGTCTTATTGGTGTCGCTAAGACTTCCAATACAGTATTGAATAGGAGAGGTGATAGTGGGCATCCTTGCCTAGTTCCTGGTCTCAAAGGGAATGCTTTTATTCTCTATCCATTGAGAACAATGTTGGCTCTCGAGTTTGCATATATACTTTTTACTATGTTGAAGAAATTCCCCTCTAATCCTGTTTTGTTGAGTATTTTAATCAGGAAAAGGTGTTGGATTTTGTCAAAAGCACTTTCTGCATTAATTAATAGGATCATGGAGGAAAGCAATGGGAATAATCTGGTATGAAAAACAATGTATGTGCACTTTTAAGTAAACCAGTATATAATAAAAATTCATTAAAAAAGAATAGTGAAAGATAGAACCCTGATGCATACCTTTCCTAATTTGGAGGGGGTTCAGTCAATCATTTATGCACATTTTGTTTTATAACATTAGTTGCAATTAATGTAATTAATGAATTGCAATGTGTGACCAAACCCTTATTATGCATTGTTTTTCCTTTTGCCCAATTTAGTAAATCCTTATTTTCTATTTATTAATTTCTACTCCTCTTTCCCATCCCTGGTAACCAGATACATTTTCTGATTTTAAACCATGCGGTTCTGTTGGAAGAACTGCAAAAAAAACCTGGCCAATTTTAAAAGAGGATTATTAAGTAATTTTCACAGTAAGTACATTTTATTTCAAGGAGTTCATGGGAATAAGCAGATTTTATTGGAAGCACCATTAGCATGGCCATTAATTTTCACGTAATTATAGATCTCATTTCCATGGTATTTGTGTTAGACTCTACGTTCATCAGAAAATTATTGCAGAAAAATGTGCCAGCCACACCATGGCACCACCACAATTATAAAAAAGGTTGAAGTCAAAAGTACCATTATCTTTTTGGGTATTATTTGAAAATTGTGCCATGAGAGTTTTTTAAGACTGAATTTACAGAGCATTTTATTTTTTTATTTGATTGATATAATCATCAGATTATCCAACTTTGTTCTTATTCTTTCAGTTTGTTCCAAATACATGGATGCATGCTCCTTGGTGTCAAATTTTATTTATATGGTAACTGGTAGCTTACTATTGGAAGAATTGCCTCATTAAAGTCATGTGGTTTGGAGACAAGTGTGGTGGAAACTCCCTAAAGTGACCCCAAAGAATTCTACCCTCACATAGTTCTCTCCCCTTGAGTGCCAGGGGATCTTGGTACTTCCTTCTAGCCAACAGAGTATAACAAAAGTGACTCTCTTGATTACACTACATCATATTAAGCTCTTAGTTGACTAGAGTGATAGGCTCTCCAGCTAGACTTGAAGGAATTAGTTGCCATGTCTTAAAAAGTCTATGGAGAGGGCCCTGTGGCAAGGAACTGTTAGTGGTCTCTTAAGAGCTGATGTGTGTTCCTGACTGACAGCTAGCAAGTAAACAAGGGATCTTCATCCTATAGCTGAAAGGAATTGAGCTAGCAAGCTTATAAACTTGAAAGTGGGCTCTGAACTCCAGGTGCTGTTATAGCCAGTTGGAGCTGAAGAATGCCATGCACGCAGAAAGTGGGAGAGAATAGTTTTCCTTTAAGCCACTACATTTGTGATAGTTTGCTATGCAACATAGGAAACAAATGCAATGGGTTTTCCATTAATTTAAAAACCACAACATTCATAAATCAGTTATTCTCAAACTCTCTCTGGTAAACAACAACAACAACAAACCCAGCAACCCCCCCCCCAGTGTTTTAATCTCCATTTCACCATGGAAAAATACCTTCATCAAATAAAGTGAATTCTTAGAAAAATTAAATAAGACTTACAACATGTAAGCCCAAGTGCTTTATTATTAGGCTCAATAAGTATGTAATTACTCTGTCAAATTAGTCTAACAGTTCTTAAATATTTACTTCTAATTGACTTATCTCATGAGAATGGGCCTGAATCACGGACTGTGGATCATATTGTTGCTGTGGGGTTGGCTCTGATTCAGGGGGCCCTTGTGTACTGTGGAGGGGAGCATTCCCCAGCCCTGTGCTGTCTTCACAGTCTTTGGTATGCTCCAGTGCATTGTTGCAGACACTGTCGTGTGCTTTTGATCTAGCGACTCATCTTTCAGCACTATATCGGGCAAGGTTTTGTTGTGATCTGTAAGATATTCACTGACTAGTTTTCAGGCAGGGATCACCAGTGTTATCTCTCCTAATCATCTTCGTCTGGTTTTGGATTGAATTGAGTTCCTCAAAACTTTGTAGGTCCTAACTTCTATGCCTGTGTTTAAAGTCTTATTTGAGTTCGGGTTTTCTTTGTTATGTTAACAGGACAGGATTAGTATAGTTCTTGTTGTTAGGTGCTGTTGAATCAACCATAACTTACAGCTGCTCTGTGACTAACAGGGCTGAATGCCAGTTCAGCACCAGACTTACCAAGTAGCTCTGCCATGCTCAAGCCCATTGTTACAGTCACCGTCTCAGTCCATCTGGTTGAGGCTCTTCCTCTTTCTTTGACCATTTCTTACCTTTCCCATAATAATGACTTTTTCCAGGCACTGGCCCTTCCTGATAACATGCCCGAAGGATGTGGGATGACGTTGTGCCATCCTTGCCTCTTATGGGACACCTTGGTTGCACTTCTTCCAAGATAGATTTGTTTATTCTTTGGTTAGTCCACGGGATTTTCAGTATTGTTCTTCACAGCACTCAGAGGTATAGATTCTTCTGTCATCTTTATTCATTACTAACGTTCAGATACATAGGAAGAAGATAAAAAACCATGGCAGAGATCAGGCATGCCGTTTTCTTTAAACTTACATCATTGCTCTTGACAGCAGATTTTCCCAGTGCAACGTGCCTTTGACTTCTTGACTGCTTCTACCATGGGTTAGTAAAGTGTATCTTAAATTGATCTTTTTTGAGATATGAAAGAAACTAAACAAGCAAATAAGACAAGCAGATGTGGGAGGAGATATGCCAAGCCACTATGGAGATCTCTGAGGAACCAGGATGCAAAAAGTGAAGAGACACGGGCCTTCTTCCAGAGCAACAGAGAAAACTTTTCACTAGGCTGACACTCTGAATTTGTATGTCTAGCCTACTAAGGAGTTGCACTGCCAACCCAAAGGCAGGTAGTTCGAGTCCACCAGATGCTCTGTGGGAGAAAGAGGGGCAGTCACCTCCCATGCCTCTGAAAACCTGCTGGAGAGTTAGTGCTGGCTCATGGTACAACAGCAGCAGCAGCAGCAGCAGCAGCCTCCTAAAATGAGACTGTTAAATTTCTGTTTGTTATTAAAGCCTCACACTTATGTTATGTAACAGCACTTAAGAACTAGACAGTCTGAAAACTTCTGAAACCTGCCCGCCGTGGTTGATCCTGCTGGTATTGAGGTACTAGTGACACAGCCAGCATCACAGCAGCATGCAGCCAGCAGAGCGACTGACTGTCAGACAGGTGGTAATTATGAATCCTGGACTGGAGTGATACCAAATACATAACATAGGTGGCGTGTACGGTGCCTTAAATCCTATATATGAATTACCTGGCACTCACCTAACAAATTCTGTGTACTTAATGGATTCCTCCATTTTATAACTTGATGGCATCTAATGATGGTGTCTGAAGAAACTAGTAGTGGGAGAAGCAACTTGTCCAGTTGGATCACATAACTGGTACAGAAAGCTTTAACTCAAAACCAGAAATGATAATGGAGTGACGTGGAACTACACAATTCCATTAGTCATCCTACTAGTTGAGCTAATACTCAGAGTTATGGTGACTATGGCCTATAATTTGGTTCACTATGGTGAAAATTCCTATCAAGTCCTTGACAGGGAGTTTCCTCCAAAGAACCTCTCGTTCCTTGAATATGAGATCCATTTCTTGGGCCAAACATGAGCTCTAAAGAGATGAGGCGTTCTGTAGCATGGCATGGCAATTTTGAGAAGGAAGTGAACCGCACTCTTGTTGACCTCTTCTCGGAATGTGCTGGTGAGCTGAAGCTGGAGCGGAGATGCGGAAGAGAGGAAAGCAGGTGCGCCTTCTTAAGCTCCTCTATGGCTTTCACTTCCTTCCCCTGAAGTCTGGTAGAGGTTTAAGGGTGACAGTTCCCATCAGAACCTCTGGGGAAGGCGTGGAGGGGGAGTGATAAAATGCTGTTACTGCCCCAGAAAATCCTCAGTTTCTCTTTCTGGAAGAGCGATGGCACCAGTACTTTTCCTGAGGCTTTGCAGTTGGTTCTAATGTGCAGCCAGTGTGGAGAACCACAGTTATTCCAGGAACAAGCAGGGATGGAGTCATTGCTGTCCTCTCTTGACGCTCCCTCTCTTGCCCATGAGCTGTGTGGGTGCCCCTTGGAAACCGTTTGCTGGCTTTATTGCTCACCTTGCTGAATGGCCAGTAAGGATTAGAGTGCCCCAAGGCAGCAGCAGCATCTATGGAGCTAATTTTCTTTCATTTTTATTATGATTTGAGTGAAAGTTTATTAGAGCAAATTGATTTTCCTTTCAACGTTCATGTGCATTTTGTTTTTGTGACCCTGATTGCAGTGCTTACAATATGACCAGTCTTCTCAGTTCAGTGAATCCCTGGAGCCTACCCTCTTCCTGCCTTCTGAGCCTGGTTCTTGGGCAGATGCTGCCCTTGGCTCCTGTGTGGTTGATTTGTCCAAGGGGTGAGTGCTCCTTGGTGTTATTGTTCACTGTAGAAGCCTGTGTGTTCTGCTGAGATCTGAGCCAAAGGGGTGAGTTTAGTTGTAGGCTGAAAGGAAGGTGAAGAACCATAGTCCTGGGGTTTCTATTGGCTGGCTGATCTTTCCCAGCTGGAGCAGAGCTTGTGCTGGCCGACTGCTGGTTGGCACCCACTCGCAAGTGCTCAGCTACTCCACACGAGAAACATGGGCATTGTCCTCCCATGTGAAAACCCACTGGAGGGTCCACTTGGTCACTTCCGACTTGACCATCAACAACAGGCCCGTGCTTTACTTTGCTTCCTGACTGATCCGTCACTGTCAGGAGTTGGAAATTTGAGGAGAGACTTTGCCTCTGGAGAAAGATGCCATGGGGTTGAGAGAGAGACAGAGAGCAGCCGTACAGAGACATGAATCCAAATGTGGTGGAGGAAAGGTAAAAAAGTATTCACTGCAGGTTAATAAGTCAGCACAAGTAGACCCGGCATACATACCTTTCTAGGTGCTCTGCCCTGTCAGGGACTGGACAGACATAGGCCAAATAATAAATAGGCTGTGTTTCAGAAATTTGCTAATTAGCCAATCATTTTGTGCATTTAACCTCAGAAAATCGAGTTTGAAATCCTGACTCTTGCTGATCTGTTGTGTAATGTTGAATTTAGCCCCTTCAGGCTTTGGGAGTCCTTATTCGTGAAGCCCTGGAATTGGACCAGATACTTTTTCAAGCTTAAAACCCCCTTCATTTGTATAGGCTTATTTCTTTTTCATAGAAATACAGCTTTTTTAAAAAAAGTTTTATTTTATTATTTTTGTGTGCGTGTACCGTCAAATCAGATCTGACTGGTACAGGAGGAGATTGTCCCTCCTTCCCCGGCAGAGCATCTGGTGGATTTGAACCGTGCATCTCTGGCATTGTAGTTGCAGCTCCTTGCCACTAGGCCACCAGAGCTCCCCTAGAAATACAGCTCTTGATTCCAAGCCTAACACCATCACATGCTTTTCAAGTAAAATAAAGCTGAAGATAGGAAAGGATGTACATGGTATCTTCATGGACTTGTACTTGACTTTGCCAGTTGTGTCTTGGGTAAAACTGTTTTCATACTGGAGAAATGAAAATATGCAATATTCAAGGGAATTGTGGCACTTCAGGAAGCTGTATTATCTGTCATCTCATTTTTCTATGTGTTTTGTAAATAGAGATGTATTACACACAGAGATAAAGTATTTGTTGTTTATAACCTCATTAATTCATTCATTCATTCAGAAACACAGATTGGATACCTGTGTACTTCTTGCTGGGTATCATGTTAATGGTGGGGGTATAGTGTTGGAATTGTCGGCTGTTCATTGCTGTCGAGT
Source organism: Elephantulus edwardii (assembly GCF_000299155.1). Taxonomy (NCBI): domain Eukaryota; kingdom Metazoa; phylum Chordata; class Mammalia; order Macroscelidea; family Macroscelididae; genus Elephantulus; species Elephantulus edwardii. The sequence goes on from NW_006399865.1 coordinate 5,582,316, forward strand.
TGATTTTGATGCACAGCATCGAAAATCACTGAGGAAGCACTGCCTGGTTCTGCACTGTTGTCATGATTGTTAGCATATTTGGATCCATTGTGCAGTGACTTCTAGCCTCGGAGGTTCATATCCCAGCCCTCTGAAGACTGATCCTCTGTTAACAGAGACCCATTGGGTTTTCACTGGCTGGTTTGCAGAAGCCCAGCACCGAGCCTCTCTTCATCTGTCTTAGTGGGGTAGCTTTCCTGAGACCTGTGCACCAGCAGTGACCCTGCTGCCCTGCTGTATCAGAACTTCCATCAGCATGGCTTCCAGCATCATAAGAACATCAATGACAAATATATTTCCTCCATAGGAAGAATTTTCTGATCCAGGACAACCAAATATTCATGATAAAAAGCTGACTGAAATGGCAGAAGCCTGCCAGAAGCTGCTCATTTGCAACATATTCTAGCAGTCTAGAAAGGCTAGAAGGTTGTCAAGCCACTGCCTCCTATTTTAAGTTGCAAAAAGCCTCCTGGCCGCAGCTGGGTATCGGGCCGAATGAACTGCCTCCAGGTCAGGAGTAACCTGCTGTCAGTGGGTCTCAGCACAGGGCCGAGCAGGGCCAGTCAATCATATCAAGATGAGACCATGGGCCTTCTGTGCTTCTTAGAACCGTGTCCTTTTTCTGGAATTAAAAATGGTGTCCCTCCATGTGAGAGGGAGCTCTGGTGACCTCATGGCAAGGAGTTACACTGGCAACCCAAAGTCAGACAGTTTGAATCCACTAGTTGCTCCACAGAAGAAAGATAGGCAACTCCTCCCATGTGGTTCTCATTCGTGGCACATAATAACGATAACTCTGTATGAGACTAAAATCGGAGGCATTGATTTGTGTGTTCACAAATCCATTGTGTTCGAGTCTGAACTGCCTCATTGCTCGGGTTTCCAAGGCTGTAAATTGCACCGGAGGAGATTGACACCTTTCTCCTGGGCCTTCAGGTCAGTATAGCACCGCTTTAAAGTATTAACATGGAATTGGAATCCATGCTGGAGTTGAAAAACTCCCTTTCCAAATGCTGCTGTTTTTGTTAGGTGTCATCGAGTTGACCACAGCTCACAGTGCCCGCGAACGACAGGCCTGAACCTTGCCCTGTTCTGTGCAGTCTTCACCGTCTCCACCACGCTCAAGTCGGCTGTTAAAATAGCTGTGTTGATCTATCTTGTTGAGGGGCTTCCCCTCTCTCTCACCCTCCACCTTTCCCCAGAATTGATGTCTTTTCCCAAGGATGGGTCCCTCCTGACAACATGCCTGGAGTATGTGAGACCAAGGGTTACCCTCCTTGCCTCTAGGAAACACCATGGCTGGTTGTCTTCCAGGTCACACTGGTCTGTTTGCTTGGCCACCTAGGGGATATTCAGCACATTTCTCCAAGACCGTAATTCAAAGGCAGTGATTCTGTCATTCATTGCCATCTTATTCATTGTCCAACTTTGAGATCTGTAGGAACCAATTGAGAAGAACATGGCCTGGACTTGGTGCACTCTTGTCTTTATAGTGACATTGTTGGCTCTTTAGCACTCTGGAGAGGTACTTGACAGTGGATTTTCTCAATGTAACACATCTTCAGATTCATCCTAGAGAGGGTTAAATCAGGCTGCTCCTTGGAGGCAAGGATTCTGGGGCTTCATCTGACATACTTTGGACATGATGTAAGGAGAGACAGATCCTTGGAGAGGGACATCATGCTTGGGAGGGTGGAGGGACAGCGCAGGAGGGGAAGACCCTTTATGAGGTGGATTGATTCAGTGACTGGGGCAATCAGGATGGGTGTGTCGGAGACAGTGCGATTGGCACAGGATAGAGCAGGGTTTAGGGCTGTTGTACATAGGGTCGCTATGAGTCGCAAGCGACTTGACAGCACACAACAACAACAACAGCACGTCTTCTGGTTTCTTGATTGCTGTTCTCATGGATATTGGTAAGTGGATCCAAGCACAGTGAAATCATTGGCAACTTCAGTTTTTTCTCCCTGTATCACCATGCTGCCTACAGCCTAGTGGTGAGGATTTTTGTTTCCTTGATGTTGAGCTGTAATTCATATTTAAGACTGGAATCTCTGATCTTCTGCAGCAAGTGTTTCAAGTCCTCTTCACTTTCCAAATGGCAGTCCCTTGAATCTTGATGCTAACTTGGACTATACATCCCAAGAGTGACTTGAATTCCTCTGAGGTCTGGCAAGTGCCCCGTCATACAGTCTATTCCCAGACGACGTTTTTCATTATCATTAAACAGATTCATGATGCAGTGGTAACTTTAGTTTCTGCTCTAACAGTTTAAGAATATACTCCTTTTTGTTGTCTGGTGAAGAGGCCATTTTCACGCTGGGACAATGGATGCCCTGCCCCCAATCCCTGTCCCTCGGTAAATTTCATGTGCTTTTATTTAAGCAGACTCCATTTATCTAAGCAGATTCCAGGAAGTTGCTCTACAACTGCATACAGAGAAAACCAACTGTTCAGAAAAATGGTTGTGTTGAGATGTGGCTGAGTTTTAATTCTTTTTAACTATACTGATGTGCAAACCACCACAGCATGACAAACTGCCAGCCAGGCAGTGGTGATAGTTGAATGCAGTGTGATAAGGAATTCTGGGGAGCTTAGCATAGGCTCCTAATCTAGACTGACGCTTCTGGTTATGGGAGGCAGGGACAGGGGGGCTTCCTCTGGGCAGTGGACAGATAGCTGAGACCCTGGACCAAGCTGCTGGGAGGGGACAGGAAGCTGGGGAGGGGACACTGGGAACAACATGGGTCAAATGTAAAGACATGAGAAAACCAGTTTTGTTGGGGCGGGGGAGCGGGTTGTAGGTGTAGGTTTGATGTATTTGTACTTCCAAGAACCACATTCCCCAGCCTAGAGTCACAGTTCAGATTATGGGATAGTGCAAACAGCTGTATTTTGCAAACTCTCAAGCACTGTTTAGAATAGAATCCTGGCTTGAGTACCCCTGCTCCTTCTGAGTTGAAGAAATTGTGAGGGCTGAGGGAGGGATCCCAGGAGCAAACTCGGTCCTATTTCTGATTCCTCTGAGAGTTGCTGTGCTACCTGAGGTCACATGGACTGGCCTATTTGGGGCACCTTACAAGCCGCATGATCCTTGTGCATGAGCCGGGAGACCAAGTTGAAGCTGGCTTCTCCTTCCAGGCTGCTCATCCCTTTGCCTTGAGGAGGCTTGGGAGTGAATAGCTTCTGTACTCCTCTCATCCCTAACCTCTCCAGTTTTAAGGGTGACAAAGACCCTCCCAGCTTCTGGGGAGATGCTGGAAGGTGGTATTGAGGCCTCCAGCTCCTGTATTCTTCTGCTCTGTCTCAGATTGCCTCCCAGCCCACACCAGGAACCCCGAGGGAGGCTCTGTGCTGAGAAGGGAAGCCTTTCCAGTCTGGGCCTATGATTCTGACAGCCAGAGGCCATCTGATGCCTCTCTACCCAAGCAATCCCAGGCCCTTGGTAGGGAAAGGAGGGAAGATGTGGTCCCCAAAACACCCCGAGTACTTTCTGTGACTCAGAACAGGAAGTCTGACTTTTGATGCAAAGGCACTAGGGGCCCTCTGGTCCGCACCTTGTGCCTCTCCACCCATTTGGGCTGTGTGTTGGGGAGCTTTCCTCACCCAGCAATGCCTGGGAGGGCCTCAGTAATGCAAGTCATTGCCCTTGAGTAGGAACCCACTCATGGTCGACCCTCCAGTTGGTTTTCAGAGACCATCCTTCTCCCCAGGAGCAGCTGATGAGTTCACACCACTTGCCTTTGATTTGGGTGCATAACTCCGTACGCACTAGGCTACCAGAGTTCTTTGGAGGAGGGAAAATGGCTCTTCTAAGCTAATCGCTCAGCAGGTAGTGAAAGGTGGGAGGTTTGAGTCACCTTGAGGTACCTCAGAAGAATGACATAGGGATCTACTTTCCCCCCAAATCAGTCACAGAAAGCCCAGTAGGGTACGGTATTTCTACTCTGACACACATGGATGCACCATGAATTGGAATCAGCGACTCTGTATTAAGTAGATTAAGAAAATTCCACCCTAACACCAGTTCTCAGATTCACCGGGGCCAGGGGGTGGCGGAGAAGGGAGCAAAAGACTTTAACAAGTGCTTCATTGAAAAACAATAAAGGGGAAAATAAACAGACCCATTGTGGGTTCCAACTGGCAGCCATTTGGTTAGCAACCCAACATTTAACCTGTTATCCCCCCCACACGGAAAGATGCACAACCTCATTAACAATTGAGAAAACCTTTAGTCAAGATGCACATGAAAGTTGTAATAAAGAACATTCACCAGCCTGGAGGGTGTTCATGTAAATATACAAGATTCTGGCACGACCAGGCCTTGGTGAGGATGTTGGTGCACCAGCTAAAGCACTTGTCAGCCGACTGAGAGGTGGAGTGTTTGAACCACCTGCAGCTCAGTGGGAGACAGACTGCAGTCTTGGGCAGTTCTCCTCTGTCCTATAGCCTCACACTAAGTTAAGTCAGAATGAACTCAGAGGCAGCAAGTTTGGTTTTGTTGTAAGCTGCTGCAACCGTTTTAGAAAATAATTTGGGTTTTTCCTATCCTAGAGGACTTTTTATGCCCCACTAGACACAGAAAAGAAGGTTCACAGCCACCTGCTGTTAACTAACAAAAACCAGTCATCACCCAAAAGTCCATCAAAGATAGAAGGAATAAAGACAGTTGGATACAGTCACATAAAGAGGTGCTGTATAAAATGATAGTGCTTCATTATGTGACTGTACGTAAATGATGGGGAACTCTGGTGTCCTAGTAGTCAGGAGCTGCGCTGCCAGCCCAAAGGCATACAGCTAAATCCACCAGCTGCTCCAAGGGAGAAAAGTGGGCAGTCTCCTCCTGTATAATTGACAGCCTCTGAGAACCTGCTAGAAGGTCAGGTATGAGTCAGTTCTGATTTGATGGTGCATAACAGCAACATGTAAAATGATAGGGAGCTCTGATGGTCCAGTAAGTAAGAAGTTGTACTGCCAGCCCAAAGGAGTGTGGTCATTTTCCTCACATGTTGTTTACAGCCTCTTCAAACCCACTAGAGTGTCAGTGAGAATGAAAGAGAGAAAGATATAAAACGAACAAATTGTAGCAAAGAGCATTTATGCCATTCTAGAGACTAAGGTGCACCTGATTCAGTCTTCTCAATTGTTTGCTATGCATCTGAGAACTGGATAATGAATAAGGATGACAGAAGATGCCTTTGAGGTGGGTGCAACTCAAAGAGAAGAGCATTGAACATACCATGGATTGCCAAGAGAACAAACAAGTCTGTCCTGGAGAGGGTGAAGTCAGATTATTTCTTGGAGGCAAAGGTTTTTAAACTCTTTCTTGCATACATTTGTCATGTTGTGAGGAGGGCCAGTCCTTGAAGAAGGACATCATGCTTGGAAGAGTGGAGGGACAGTGCAGGAGAGGAAGACCCCGGATGAGATGGGTTGACACAGTGACTGGCAATCGGGGCAGGTGTTTGATAGATGGTGAGGTTAGCTCAGTACAGGACAAAGGTTCAGAGTTGTTCAGATGGTCACTTTGAGTCATAGTCAACTCCATGGCACATAATAACAGAATGGACAGATCTCAGGTCCAGAGCATTGTATTTAAAAGAAGTTGGAAAACAAAGCAAACAGTACATTGTTAAGGCTACCTTGATAGAGCAACATCACAAAGTCCATTTAAATAAAACCAAACGGAATTTGTTGAGGGGTAGAGACTGTCAAGACTTCAGGCAAGGAAACGTCCATTGTCACGGAGTGAAAATTTCTTCTCTGCTGGACCACAAGAAAAGGATACATTCTGGAATTGTTGAATCAAGAACTAAAGGATACAGAACTCATAACTAGTTGAAACTGTCCATAACTTAATCTTATTTGGATCCACAGTCAGTACCATTGATGCTGGGTGTCAAGAGATCAGGAAGCATACTACACTGGGAAACTCTGCAGTCAGGGATCTCTCCAGATTATTGAGGGACAGTGATGTCATTTTGAAGACTAACGTGTGCCTGATCAAGGTTATGTTCTTTTCACTTATTTGCTAAGTGTCTGAGAGCTGGACAGTGACTAAGGATGACAGAAGACGAATTGATGCCTTTGAACTGTGGTGTTGGTCATGTATTGCATTGAGCTGTCAAGGACCTCTCTAAAAATGCTGAAGAGCAATGGTGTCAGGTGGAAGACTAAGGTGTGCCTGGTCCTGGCTATGGTCTTCTTAGTCACCTTCTGTGCACCAGAGAGCTGGGCAATGAATAAGGATGATAGAAGAATTGATGCCTTTGAGTTGTGGTGCTGGAGAAGAGTATTGAATATCCCATAGACTGCCAAAAGAACGAACAGCTATATCTTGGAAGAGGTGGAGCCAAGGTGCTCCCTGGAGGCAGAGATGGCAAAGTTTCATCTCTCATACTTTGGACATGTAGCCAGGTGAGACTATTTCTTGGAAAGACGGTTCATGCTTGGAAAGATGGAGGGTCAATGAAGGAGAAAAAGACCTCCAGCAAGATGGATTGACAGAGTGACTACAGCAGTGGACTCTAGTGTGTCAGAGATGATGAGGATGGCACAAGATAAGACAGGGTTCAGATCTGTTGTTCAGAGTTGCTATGAGTTGTAGTCAACTTGATGGCATGAAAACAAAATCCATTGCCATCAAGTTAATTCCAATTCCTAGCAACCAACCTTACGGGACAGAGTAGAACTTCCCTGTAGGGTTTCCAAGGCTGTAGTCTTTATGGAAGCAAATTGCTACGTCTTCCTTTCTGTTAACAGCTAAATGCTTTAATCTTAACATCACTACAGCCCCTTAAAAAAGGCAGTGTGAACCACAAAACATATTTAAAAAAAAAACATTTGAAAGGCACAGGTTATCTTTATTGATAGCAGTGATCCATTCTCCTTTGTTCAGATAGGCTTGGAGAGAGAATAAGTGTTGAAGAATTGTAACTTAGGGAGCTTTCTATTGAGCAAGGAGTTAAACTGTCGACTCAAAAGCAGGCTGATCCATGGGAACTCTGTGGAGAAAGATGGACAGTCCCCTCCTGTGCATTTACAGCCTCTGAAAGCCTATGGAGGATCAGTTATGAGTTGGTTCTGACCCAGTGGCAATGGGTTGAGCTTGCTGAGTCGTTTTACTGGTTATTCAGGCCCTTGTCTTCTCAGTTACTTCCTATGCATCAGAAAGCTGGACAGTGACTAGGAATGATAGAAAGAGAGTTGATGCCTTTGAGCTTTGGTGCTGGAGAAGAGTATTGACTATACCATGGACTGCTAGGAGAACAAACAAGTTCATCCGGGAGAGGGTGAAGCCAGGCTGCTCCTTGGAGGCAAGGATTCTGAGGCTTCGTCTGACATACTTTGGGCATGTTGTAAGGAGCAACCAGTCCTTGGAGAGGGACGTCATGCTTGGAAGGGTAGAGGGACAGTGCAGGAGTAGAAGATCCTTGAAGTGATGGATTGACTCAGTGACTGGGGTTATGGGAGTAGGTGTGTCAGAGATGATGAAGTTGTTTCAGAGCTGTTGTGCAAAGAGTCGCTGTGAGTTGCATGTGACTCCATGGCACAGAACAACAGGGAGCCCGTGTCCTAGTGGCAAGAAACTGTGCTGCAGTCCTGAAGGCATGCAGTTCCAGTTCACCAGCCGCTCTTTGGGAGAAGGATGGGCAATCTCCTCCTGAGTGATTAATGATCTCTGAAAACCTGCTGGAGGGTCAGCTATGGGTCGTTTCCAACTTGATGGTACACAACAACAGTGGCCTAGAGGTAAAGAGTTGTGCTGCCAACCTAAAGGCTGGTGGTTCTAATCCTCCATCTGCTCGACAAGAGAAAGATGAGCATTCTTCTCCTGGGCTGTTTAGTGCTTCTGGAACGTCACTTGAGGGTCAGCTATGAGTTATTGCAGACCCAACGGTACACACAAAGAGCTGTTAGCTGTTTTACTATAATCGCAGGCATTATTTGCTATCGAGTCAGAACAGACTTATGCCTGAGTCTCCTGTTGATCTTTTACCCAGAATGACACCAAACAATTTCGAAGCTTTGCACAGCTTTCTCTCATTGGATACCCACAGTGCCGTGAGCTCTGAAGGACTTCGCTTACTTCCTTCATTTCATACAGACACAACACATTTTCATATAAAGGAAGTCCCGATTTAGGTCAGTTCCCACTACTGTGTCTGAAGTAATTTCTATAGTAAAGTGGACTGTGGACTTTGAGGGGGGGTGTTGTATAACAATGAAATAATTTTTTTTCTTTTCAAAGAGACAAACGGACTGGGGGAAGGGGTGGGCAGGGTGGAAAATGTGCAACAATAAATGAATGGAGGGAAAATTAAACGGAAAGAATATGCTTTAAAAATATATGTTGCACTAAAAATCATGTAAAAAAGAAAAAATAATTTCTGACATAAGTTGAATCCTTTTTTTGTTTGTTTTAGTATTCCTTATTAATGCCTTTTATTGCCTGAGTCTGTGTAAGTCATAACATTGAACATCTGCGAATGAACCTTTGAGAATGATAGCATCGAAACATGCTGCATCATTGTACTTGACATGATGTACAAAAAAGAAAGCAAAGCAGCCGCTAGAAAAACAAAACAAAACACCAACCATCTGAGTGCAGTTTGGAGCCTTACTCAAGTTGAGGACTACTTGTCACTTGCAAGCCTTTCCCTTTCTAGCCACCAGCCTTCTGTCAGTTTTTTGTATTTGGAAGACCTTAATTTCATTTTTTATCTCAATTGAAAAAAAATAGTATAAAATCTTACATATAACAAATGCGGTTCTTCCCAGTTCTTTGCATATTAAAATTGGCTTTCTAAAATGGAAAGGGCTGAAAATGGGGTGGGATTGTGTGTGTGGTATTTTTTTTTCAGTTGTGAAAAATTGCTGGCAAATGCAAACTTCAGTATGATTTTCTACTCTAGGCTCAGTTTGTGTTGATTTTTATATGAAATAGGTTAAATGTAAAACAAAACAATCCATAAAAAAATCAAATAACAAAGACTTGCACGGATTCAATTTCTTGGATTCTGAAGGTAATGTCGATAGAAGACGGAGTTGCATCATGGCAGCTTTTCATTTTCTGCTGTGGAGGCATAAAACTTCATTTTGATTTGAAGTTAAAGTGTTTGGTTCAGAAACACCATTTCCCCTTTCTCACAGAGGAAAGATTTTGTGTTGAAAGTTATTAATTATAGACAGCCACAGGCTTGGAAGACATTTTCTACTGGGAAAATAACCCTGTTTAATTAATTAAAAAAAGAAAACCCAATCAAAAACCCAACCCAAATAGTGCTTTTCTTTCCCCAGGGCCTGTTTGAGTTCCTATGGCTTTTTCCGGGGTAGCGTAGGGGAAACTAGCAAAACCTCTTACCCCACTTGTGTTTCTGTATCACATGTGTGCAAGGTCTTGATTGTGACACACTTACTCATATTGAAAAACCAGAGACTTGGAGCTATCTATCACAAGGGGAGTGAAGACGTCTGAGGGTGGAGGTGGGGAGTGGGAGCAGAGAGAAAGGAAAAGACAAGAGTTTCGAAGTCGATCTCAGGCTGAAATATTTTTGTGCAGGAGCAGGAAGTTGCTTTCGGCAAGCCAAGCCGCAGACTCTTGCTCATAGCCCTTGCGCAAGAAGCTAGCTCTAGGATTAGAAAACAGCATCAAGAGGCTGAAGGCATTGAGCTTAAAATGCCAAAGAGTCGTCTCAATGGATTTGGAGGGAGCTGGCTAGCTCTGCTGCAAGAAGTGCTGTGGTGTTGGCTTTAAAGCTGGAAAAATGTCTGTGCATCTGTAAGTCCCATGCATTAGGTGACTAAGTATCGGATTACCAGAATGTTTAGTGCATCTCAGATTTCATGCCCAATTCTGGTAGGAGAGTGCCTGCCTTGGACCAGGAAGGCATTCTGTGCGTCCCTGGCCCCTGGGTCATTTTGCTTTGGAAAATGCTCATGGATCCACGTTCCTTTGTCCTGGAATCCATCTGTATGCACTGCCCATGTGGATTCCATTTGAGGAGGGACCAGTTCAGGAAGGAGAGCGGAGGGATTCTTTGTGCATGTTGTCACGAGAGAGAAGGCAAAAATAGCATGACCCGCTACTGGTGACTGTCTCACTGCAGAATGCTCTTTTCAGTGCCACATAGGAAACCACTGCATTTCTGGGGCAGAACTGGGTCATTTAGAGACCAGCAAAGACAACAGAGTTCTCAAACCACATGCATACCTGTGTCTTATAACAAACAGCAGAATTTTTTTGCCTTATATGGGGCAGGAAGACTTCTTAACTCAGAGCAAAGCAATTGGATAGGACTGCCTTCCTTGTAACTTAAACCCTCTCAAATAGCAAGCATGTGTTTTCAGGAGGAGGATTAGTGAACGGATGTCATCCTTTGGGATTTTTCATACACCCTTGGAGCACAAAACAAGCCAAAATGAAAAAACCAAACCACCCCCACCCCCAAAGAAGCCAATCCCTCCTAGAGCTCTTAAAATGTCCAGTGGAGAGTGAATGAGGGTTCTAAACAGTCCTCTACCCCAGGGGTCTCATTGTTGTTCTGTGCCTTCAGGTTGGAACTGGCTCATAGCCTACCCTCCACTGGGTTTTCAGAGGCAGTAAATTGCAAGGGAGCAGATTGCTTAGCTTTCTCACTTGGAGCACCCAGTAGATTGAGAGCACATAGCTTTGAATCGTAGACCATTAGGGCTCTCTCCAGGGGTCTCACTAGTGGTCAGTTCACCCCCCCCTCCCCCCGGGGATAGCTAGGAGCCCCTGTGCCATCAAGGTTAAAGGATTTAGTGGCTAACCAAAAGGTTGTTGGTTTGAACCCACCACAGGAGGAAGTCAAGGCCAGTTGCTTCTGTAACGATTTATAGCCTTGGAAACTCTGGGGCAGTAGTTGTATTCTGTCCCACTGAGTCACTATCACTTGGAATTTTTTTTTTTTATAAAGGATTTTACAGTTTATTAATCCTCTGGTGAAAAAGCCACAATCATCGAAGATCAAGTCAATGGAGACTGTTTATTCCTTCTGTTATCCAATCTCCAGCTCACTTTTTGCCAGCTCCTACGTTGGCCTTCGCAGTCCCCCTGA
>NW_006399865.1:5593710-5608846 GCF_000299155.1 Elephantulus edwardii
GCTGCAGTAGTCGGTTGGTCATGAACTTCCTAGTCCGGATAGTCACTGTGTCATTCATGATGGCGACTTTCACTCACGCAGCCGAAGAGGAAAAGCTATCACTTGGAATTTAATCAATGGAAGTGGGTTTTAGAATGAGTGGTGATAGTGGAGCGTCATTTTTGATTTCTAAATGTGAGTGGTGGGGGGTGAGTGAGGAGGAGGTACTCCTGATATCTAATGGAAGAAGCCACAGATACTGCTCAGCTGTCTATAATGCACAGGGCCCCTCACCACCCAGCAAAGAATTGTCCCATTCCCAGTGTTGGTGGGGTCAAGGTTGAGAAACTCATCCTCCACTTACATGTTTTACTAAACAGAAACCTGTTGAAAGCACCCTTCACTGGTGAAATTACCTAGAACAAAAATTGCATTTGAGAAAGCCGCCAAAACCCAGCAGGCCAGTTTGTAATCTTTCCTTTTTCCCTTTTCCTATTCCATTGGAAAATTGTTGACGAAATGGCAGCTTGGCTTAAAAAAAAAGAAGAAAAAGAAAGAAAGAAAGAAAACAACACGACTTTGTAAGCAGGCTCCTTGAATGTGTCTCACTGTAATTTCTCCCATTTTCTAGAAGCTATTATATACCCAGTAGAAATATTAAGATGCTGAAATAATAAAAATGTGTAGCTCCATTGGTGTCTCCTGACAGGTGAGGAAAACTCACAAAAGGCTTCATAAAGAAAAGTGAGTGTGCATGATTGCTGCTTCCTCCTTTCAGGTGGAGATAGGCACGTTTTTGTTTTGTGCTAACACTGGCTTTAGAGGAGCTCTGCATATATAAATATTCATGCCGACTAAAACAATGCCTGTTTCTGTAGCTCGGAGCTTGTTGCTCTTTTAATCTATTGGCCAGAAGAGGAAATTGACCCTGGGTTGTTTTTCCGGGTTAGGAAACTTTCCGATTGTTGTTGCAATAAGAAGTCCACATCTTTGGAGAAGGTTAGGATGGAAGTCCTGCCTAAGGCTTAGAGAGTTTTGTGCCAAGAGCATTCATCTGGGTATTAGGAGATTGGGGGAGTGGTTTAGAACAATCAGTGCCACAGCTTGTCTGTGTGACCTTGGTCTCTGCTTTCCCCATTTGTAAAACAAAGGTGCTTGGTTCTGGCCCCCAGGGTCACGCCCAACTATAGACACAGTAGCACAAAAATAATTAAATGCAAGCTGATGGAGATGATATTCAGCCAGCCCCTCAGTATCTCCATTCAGAAGTTTTTGCCTGTTTGGAAGTAGTTAAGCAAAGGAACATAAGACTTGATGTGCCTCTTCTCACAACAGAGAAAAGATTATTTACTTACAGGTGATGGAGAGGAAATAGAAATAGAAATCATTAAATCCTTGTTTCCCTCCTAAAATTCAATAAATCCAAGACATCTATGCTGGAGAATGTGGTTCAAATCCACCAGCTTCTCCATGGGAGAAAGATGGGCAATCTCGTCCTGTGTGATTAACTGCCTCTGAAAACCCACTGGAGGGTCAGCTATGGGTCGGTTTTGATTCATAACAACAGCAGCAGTGTGGAGCCTATTTCTAGATTCGTTGGCCATTTCTGTGTCGAATGTGGCCTTGGTAGATCCCCTCATGTGGTAGGTAATATTCTTACCTTTCTGGCCCTGAGTGCTAATCCATTTGTACTTTTCCCAGCAAGAATGTATACACAATACTGTGGCCTAACTGTGGGGGGTAAATGCCCAGGGGACTTGCTATGAGTAGGTCATGAAAGCTGAGAACAAGAGGAAGCCTGGGGCAAAAGTTAGCCATCACTGTTTCCTCTACGGGCAGTCTCCTGCCGGAAGCCAGGCCACCAAGTATGTGTGTGCAGAAAAGGTGCAGCCAGCAGCGCCCTGGGGAAGCCGGCTTCCTGGTTTTGCAGCCCCCTCCTCCCACTCGGCTCTGTAGCCTATTCCTTCTGCAGCTGCCCTCAAAGATTAGAGATTTGTTCATCTCTTCCTGGACCTGAACTTAGAAATGGCATAAAGAGCAAAAGGTAGTGAATTGCAAACTCATTTAATTTCTTTATTTTTCATGATAGCCACTGTTGGTTTTTTTTTACATGAAATGTGAATGTGGTGACCAAAAATAAATTTGGATGTAGAAAGCTATTTTTTTAAAAAAATAGACGAAAATCAGTTGCTGCCTGTAGTTGACTTTGACCCACGACATCCCACGTGTGTCAGAGTAGAACTGTGCTTCATAAGGTTTTCCATGAATACTTCTTTGGGAAGTAAATGGCCAGGTCTTTATTCTGAGCTGTCCCTGATTAGCAGTACAACGTGCTATTGGTTACACCACCATAGCCCCTTCATGTCTCTGATGAACTCAAAGCACCACGCTTTCTGTTAGCAGCTTAGTTTGTTTGCTGCTGGACTGTTCATGAATGGTGGAGAAAAGGAATTGGGTTGGCTCTTTTAGAATACAAGGAGTATTTATTTAAGTGACCAGAATGTAAATTATTCTCTTTTACACATAGGGAAATTGAGGTACAGAAGAGATACACATCCCTGGTCTCAGGTACCTTATTATCTAATTCTTGTAATACAGATTATAAACAGTCAACAGGTAAATTCCATGTCCAGGTTTATGTTAATGACTACCAGTGTCACCATTAAAAAGCTGTCATTTAAGTAATCCAGATGGCTGTTGACTCTGACATCAGGTAGAGAATGTATTTGGCTGGGGACTCTACAGTACTTCAAATGAAGTATTCAAGTTCCACTGCAGATTAACAACAGTCACAAAGATAAAAATACAATAAAACATTTAAGAGCACTATTAATAATGTTTGAGATTTTTGATCTTCTGTTTTCTTCTTCTTACTGTCTGAAGTCTCCCTAAGACCAATTTATCAGACAGAAGCTTGTCACCTTGTTCTCCTTTGTGTGAGTTTAAAGAAGGTAGACTACCATTGGCGTTAGCTTGACAATTGAGGATTGGCTGTGCTATATAAGGTGACTTTAAAAACAGTGTAAAAAAAGAAACAAAAACAGGAGAGGAAAAGAAAACTTACTTCCATCTGAGATCTTGTGACCCAGCTGTTTCCTTGGCCAACCCTCTGTCTGATTGAAAAAGTAGAACCTCAGTGGGGAAACATAGAAATACTTACAAAGGCTTCCCCTCTGTCCACAGGAGCCTTGTGCAAGACACGTCATCTTGCAGTATGCTTATAGTTGAAATAAATGGTGCAAGAGGTGGTCTCTGTGTGTATGTGTGTCCCCATAACGGAAGTGTAGCCTACGTGCAAAGCTAGCAAGCCCATTCTAGAAATGGTAACAGGATAAAGCTGAACCCAAGAGTGTGAGTCCTAGGAGCATGTTGGTGGTGGCTTCATCTCCCCTCCTCACCTCCCCAGCTCTCCATAAAGCTTGTTCAGCCATGATAAGCCACGCTGATTAATGAAGGAGTGCAGCTAAAAGGTATTTCATTTTAGCCTTGTTTCCCCAAGGGGACCTCTCAGCTGTGGTATTTCTGTAAGTGGTCTCTTTAGCAACTTGGGGGATTTATCACTCATGTGAAAATGGCTCAATTGGAGGGATTCTTTAAGAGTAGCTGGAAAAGGCCTCCACTCAGCCCCTTCCTGAACTGGGGCCACTTCATCATCCTTCACGTGGTGACTTCAGACAGTGCAACAAGAGAACAAGAAAGTATGCAAAACCACATGAGCTTTGGCAGGGTGCAAAAGGCCCACTGAATTTATGAGAGTTAGACAGGAGACATGCTGGTGTCTTGTAGGATGTTTCCGGCTGCTAAATCTACCTGACGGTTGCACCGAAACCATGGCCAGCCAGCTATCACATGCTTGCGAGAAACCCCTAGAAGCTTCCTGTTTTGTGCAGCTCATGAGGAGGGTTGCACAGAAATTACCTGCCTTGTCTTTGTGCTATTTCCAGTCTAGCAGAAAGAAGGAAAATGGGTGCTCTGTATATCGAGGTATTTATGAACACTCCCCATCTGTGTGGCGGCTCTCCAGCAGTACAGACGGGGAGAAGAGAGCCTGTGTAGAGGTGCTTTCGTGGGTCTGGTGAGGCCCTGGGGAGCAGAAGTTGGGACATCTCCAGGGTTGAAAGCATTGTGGTTTGGCAAGATGATGTCCAAAGCAGCAGCCGTCTGAGATAGCAGAGCATGAGGAACCAATGACAAGATGGAGCTCCAGGATGGACCCAAGAGGATTGGCTTGGTGTGGCATGGCCAGGGGCTGGTTCGTGAGGTCAGAAAGCTTGCTGCGTCTCCTCCTGAATCCAGTACCGACTGAAGAATAATTATTACTGCCTCAGAAAGCCCACTGGAGAGGCAGCTCTATGCCGGTTCTGACTCAACAGTACACAACAACAACATCCGTTCATGTAAAGTTCTTATTAGATCTCACAAAGGCATTCACCGTTATTTCCACAGGAGTGCCTGAGGTTCCTTTTTGCAAATGAGCGGACGCATGTTTAGTGCCGGTAAGGACGAGCCCGCGGTCAGCCCTTGGTCAGTGGTATCAATGTTCTCATCACAAGGTAGCCATTTTCCTGAAGATAGAAGAGCTCTAAAGGTCACAGCTGCAGGTCCCCAAATAGACATCCCCTGTGGTCTCTGGAGACCCCCTCACTCTCTGTACAGTGTCTGCTAAAAGGTGCATGGAGGGGCCTGAGGCTACTGAGGGCTTTCTTGTCCTCTCAAGTCAGGACAACAAGAGAACGCCTATGCCAGAGCCCTGCAGCCCTCGCTGTCTCTTAGCTCTGCTCTTGCAGCTGAGATTTGCTGGGTTCTCTCCCATCACCTCATCACCTGAGAGGACGATCCAGCACATTGTTCCTTAGCATGTGCTCCCTGCCTCACCTGCTCTGCCTGCCCGGGCCGACTTTATAGTCACCATGACTGAGTGTGACTGGAATAAAGCCGCTGCTGTCAGGTCAGCTCTGACTCACAGCCACCTCCCAGGACAGGACAGAACTGCCCTGCAGTGCTTCCATGCTGCTTTATGGAAACAGACTGCCTCATCTTTCGCCCGTGAAGTGGCTGGAGGATTCAAACTACTGACCTTTCAGTTTGCAGCCAAATGCTTAATCAGCTGTGTTATTTGGGCTCAAGAGTGGAACTGTTGTATAATATTGAGTCAGAACCAACCCATAGCTGACACTCCAGTGGGTTTTCAGAGACAGTAAATCATGCCAGAGGAGATCTTTCCCTCAAGGAGCAGCTGGTGGATTCAAACCATGTGCCTTTGCCTTGGCAATGCAACTCCTTACCACTAAGCCACTCTCAGAGCTCCCTCAGGAGTGTGTCAGTAGGGGCTTTTGAGCATGACTCATGTTATATGCAACAGTAAAGACCCATTTCTAAGCGAATCAGTGGCGAAAGTTCACCATGGACTCAGGACTCAAATTCATTCACGCTTTCATCATTATCGACTAGGCTATTCGTACATTGCCTTTCTCTCCTTTTATGATTAATTTAGAATAAGCAAGCTTGGATGAGATATTCTTTTCCTAAATGAATCCTTTTAACTTTAAGAACAGTGCTTAATAACTGGAAACTTTGAAAAGTATCGAAAAGTGCACTGATAAAACCTCATTTTCAGCTAGCCGAAGCTGTTCGCATGTTCATTTAGCATGTTTTCCTCTAAAAGTGACTCACGTCTGTACATACATTCATAAGCCCATGCCACTAATTTTACAAACCTGAGACAGTCAATATACTAAATTTCGTATATATTTTTTTATTTTGTGGTATTTGTTGTTGCTGTTGTTGGGTGCCATCAAGCCATTTACTCGTAGTAACCCTATGAGCAACAGATTTGAACCCTTGTCCTATTGTGCGCCGTCCTCGGGCTCCCTGCCATGCTCCACGTTGCATGCTACCTGTTACAGTCACTGGGTCAGTTCTTCTTGTTAAGGGTCTTGCTCTCTCTCTCTGTGACACTCCACCTTTCCCTGCACGATGTCTTGTTTGAAGCACTGGCCCTTCTGACAGCATGCCCGAGGTATGTGAGACAGAGGGCTGGCCCTTACTGTATTCAGCTGTTTCGGAATCCCATCGAGGAGATTCCACCTCATGGGTTTCCCAGGCCGTGCAGTTGTATGGGAGGACACTGCCCATTAGTCACTGACCTACTGGGAAGGAGTCTAACACGTAATCCACTACACACTAGAGCAACTGGATTCCATTATTTTACAACATGACGGTTAATTGCCATGTCTACTTTAAGAATGTTGTTATGTACCATCAAATTGATTCTGATTCACGGCGACCTTATTACATACACTGCCTCATTCTGCGCTGCCTCCTAATAGTTGCTGGTGTGAGCTCATTGTTACAGCCACTGGGCCAGTCCATCTTGTTGAGGGTCTGATTCTTAAAGAAAAAAAATTCAGGACAAAAGGAATAAACACATCTAGTACTTAGATAGGTGCACATTATGAAGCTGCCTTCTAAAACTGCTAGACCAAAAATGCTATTATGCTAGTCACATAAAGTTTTCTTGGCTTTAATTATCATGGCATGCCAGGTGCCATGTACCTTGAAGTAACCTTGAAGTGACTCAAATGAGAATGAAAGGTGTACGTCCGACCCAGAGCTGGGATTAAAGAATCCGAGAGGAAATTGGTCACATGTGGAACTGAGAGTGCTTCCTAGGATTGTCCCAGAGGAAAAGACCATTTTGGTCCAGTGACTAGTCCTTCATCACAGTCACTCCTAGTCACTGGCCAGGACAGAGCCAAGCGGACGTAGAGCATTTCTGAAGCGCTCAATCTTTACAGAAGCAGACTGCCTCGTCTATCTCCCGAGGACTGGTGGGGAGGTGGGAACTGTGGACCTTGCGGTTAGCAGCCCAGTGTTCAACCTCCAGTGCCACTCTTGACTCAAAGACAGGGGGTCTGCTGACCTCCACCCAACACACCAGCACAGAGTGGACTCAACTTGAACTTGAACAGACACATGAACTTCATTTCTAATTCCTCTCATGTCCCTTGATCCCATACTTTTCTATTCAAGTCAGGGATCATGAGAAGGTGGCCTAACAGATTTCAGTAAGTGGAATCTTCACACTGACATGCTAGAGGATGACCATCGTGACCTTTAAGGTCACCTGGGGGCATTGTACAGTGGCCCGAAAGGAGCGAACCAGCCCTGGGCCACGTCAGCTTCTGGCCAGAACTGACTTCATCATTGTCTGTTTTTCCACCAGGGGTAATAATAGCCCTGGGCTTCCCCAGGGATGCTTGGAGTTGAGTTCCTGTTTATCAAAGGTTCAGAAGAGAGGATTTCTGACAGCGCGTGTGAGTGATTGATAAGGGACCTCTAGCTTGGAATCCCAGCTGTCACTCCCAGATGGCTATCTGAGGAGGCCAAGGCTTGCTCCTTGGCTGAGGCTGGGTTAATCGTCTCCATCCCTTACCGCACTCCTAGGCTGCTTGTGCAAAAAAACCTCATGATCTGATCACAAGAGAAAAAAAGAGCGCCTGGCTTGCTGATAACAAAGAATTACACAAGGCCTGGAACAAACACTAGTGTTTTGAGACACTTGGGAGAAATTTCAGCTGCCAAGCATGTTATCATCTCAGGCCATCACTGCAAGGGGCCAGCTGAAGTTACCCTGTCCCTGGCCTTTTTGAAGCCCAGGACTTTCAATGGGTCTTTTCAAACTGACTGAGCTGTAGCTGACTTTTCAGAGTGTGTAAGCTGGTCCGCTTACAGCCGAACAAATTGGCAGCGTGGCAAAAAAGAAAACTGAAACCCAACCCAACGCTGAGCTCGAAAGCTCTTGAGACTCAGTTGTTACCGACACTGGGGTGCGGCTTCACCTCTAATTATGTTCTGTCAAACAAGGATTGGAAATGTAAACGCAGGGTTATTGTCTGGCTCCTTCAGCTACCAATAGCAGCAGGCCAGGTCTGGGTTTAAATATCAAGAAAGAGTTTGAAAGGCCATTGGGTTGATTTCAAGACTTCCTGGGACGCTGGCTGATGTGTAAACCACAAGGCTCTTCTTTTGGGGCAAAGTTAAGAGCCAATCATAATTGAGGTTTCTGATTATGTTCTGCCCATATTTGGCTGTAAGCTTGCTTCATTCAACTAAATTTAGAATATATGTGCTTGAAAAAACGACGTTTTGGGGAGTGTCTTGCTCTGCCTGTTATAAAAGAAATCTTATCTTTATACATTTATAGCTGGCTGCCAACTCACATGGTTGCTACAACGCAAAGAAAAAAAAAATTAATGGGGGCAAGTTTTTTCCTACTAGCATCCATTCTATTTAGGAGTCAGTTGTATATTTTAGAACATGTACGTGAGAATCCATAGAAAACAGACTAGTTATGTCTTGTGAGAAAACCCCCAGAAGTGGTTTAGGAGTTGGTTTAGTTACTGGAAAAACCTATAATGCTGTTATGGATTGAGCTTGTCCCTAAAAATACAGGTTGTAAATCCAAACCTCTATGCCTGCCCCACGGGGAAAGATGGGCAGTCTCCTCCCCTGCAATTTACAGCCTTGGCGCACGGGCAGCTGTGAGCCGGTTCTGGCTGGATGGCACATAACAGCAGGCCTTTGGTGATGTGTAGAGGCCTCGGACTCGGCTTCACAGAGACTGCCGGAAGGCTTGTGGCAGCCTTGAGTGAAGCAAGTCTGCTGGCGCCATTTTCTCAACTGCCTGTGCTCGTTCCATGTTGCTGTGCCATTCTCAAATATTTGGTCATTCTCAAAATATTTCAGACTTTCTTCATCATTGCTGTTGGCACTCTAGGTAGTTCTAATGGCTCAGCGGTAAGGAGTTGGGCTGCTCACCCAAAAGCAGTAGGTTTGAATCCACCTAAATAACAACACTTTCATACTTCATAGACTATGTTTTTGTTAGGGTGTACCGTCATGTCAGACCCATAGCTAATCCTCCAGCAGGCTTTCAGAGGCAGTAAATCCCATCGGAGGAGATGGCCCATCTTTCTTCCTCGGAGCAGCTGATGGACTCGAACTGTGTACCTTGACGTTGGCAGCTCAATCCCTTAGCACTAAGCCGCCAAAGCTCCCTAAATCTAGTGTAAACATATATCTTCCAAGCAGAGAGAAACCAAAAACATTCATCTTTCTCCCTTTTTTGTGAAATTTACTTCATGGCAGTGGCTGGAACTGAACCCACGAGATCTCTAAGGTCTGTATTCTCTCTCATGCATACCTTTAAAATCAAGAAAGGATGACATCGTCTATACTTCTACCACGTGTTTTATTTTACTCCACTAAGCAGTGTATTAGAAGTATAAAATTGCATCCTTTATATAATGGAATGCTAAGTAGCCATTAATTTTTTTTTTCTTTTAAATCTGTTATTGGCGTCAATAGTAATTGTATGCATCAGTGGTGAGCAGCCCTTTGGTTCATTGCATGCTTGACTTTTACAAAGCAAGTCCTATCTTGAGTTGCTCTTGGTCACTTGTCAGTACCTCTGCGGCTAAGTAAGGTAAAAGAGTGAGGGCATGAATTTGAATTTCAAGAGTGAGCAACATCTCTTCTTTAGAATGTGTTCAGAACCCACTTGGCTGGCCCAAGAGCTCCGCTGTAGAGGATCTCAGAGTGACTACAGCGTGCCTGGCAGAGTTCCCTGTGGTTCCCTTCTTAACTTCAAACCAAACCCACTGCCATGGAATCCATTCTGACTCCTAGGGACCCCGGAGGACAGGGCAGAATTGCCCTATTGGGTTTCCAAGATTGAGAGATCCTTATAGAAGCCTTGTCATTATCCTGCAGAGGGGCTGGGGGTGGTGAACCCTAACATTTTGGTTAGTTTCTGAGGACTTTAATCTATATGGCACCAGGGTTCTTCTCCCTCTCTTGACAGCCACTTGAGTTTGAAAAAGCGAACCATTTGAATGCCTTCCTGAACTGGTTGGATTGTCTGCAGCTTTCACATGGTGAGGAATGCAGAAGAACCTGACTACAAAGCTCTAGGCAAAGCAGGCACAGAAATAGCAAGCAGGTCACAAAAATAAATGCCCAGAGTGATGGTGGGTGAGGGAGATAAGAAAGTGAGCTGTCCTAGGGCAGCATGGGACCTCGTGTTCAACACTAGGCCACACAAGTGTTGTATAGGCGTGTTTCTGTTATCTAGCGCTGCTAGAACAGAAATACCACAAGTAGACAACTTGACCAAGCTGAGACCGATCCTCTCCCGGTTTAGCAGACTAGAAGTCCAAATCAGGTTACCAGCTCAAGGGGAAGAATTTGTATCGCTGTCCATTCTGGAGGAAGGTCCTTGTCCCCTCTCAGCATCCTTAGGTCCAGCCTTCCTTACAGATCACCATAGGGCTAGCCCAGGATCTTTCCCTGGATCTAGGAGGTTTAATATGCAAGTACCCTGGATCCAACGTCCTTCACTCCTGCTGCTGCTTTTCTTGGTGGTACTGAAGTCCCTTCAATCTCTACTATTATGTCTCAAAAGAAATTGGTAGAAGATACAGCCTAATTGTTTAGATTACATTTTACCTTATTACCTCCTTAGAGGTGCTATTTACAACACATAGACTAATTAGATCGGATTACAAAGTGAAGGATAATTACACCACAACCACAGGACAGCATGAGCACAGAGCATAGTCCCTAAGGAGTTGTGCTCCTAACCCAAAGGCAGCTGTTTGTTGTTATGTGCCACATAGTCAGAATAGACTCATAGCTGGCCCTCTAGTGAGTTTTCAAAGGCTACAAATTGCATGTGAGGAGACTGCCCATCTTTTTCCCTTGGAACATCTGGTGGATTTGAGCCACCTATCTTTGGGATGGCTGCATAACTCCGTACTCAGCAGGCCACCAGAGTCTCCCCAAAGCCCACTGGAAGGTTAGCTATGTGTTGGTTCTGACTTGCTAATCAATTTGCATATCACAGTCTAGCCAGTGCACATGAATTTTTGAGGAATACAATCCAACCCATAACGTGACATATGTTTTGCTGTATATATTTTCATGCACATGTGCAGATACACACACAGAACCTATATCTGATATATGCTGTGAAGTAAAATTTATATTAAAATAGTCCTCTTACATTTCTGTCACAAGGGCTTTTCTTGTCTACAAAGATCAAATTCCTGACCCAAAATGAGTCCAGCATGCTTTTCCCTGAGCAGGCCTTAATATCTTAACACACACACACACACACACGCGCGCGCGCGCACGCGCGCACACACACACAGAGTCCTTAACACACGAGCACACATGCACATACACACACACACAGGCCTTAACACTTACACACACACCCGCACACCCCTATGATTATGTGTGAAAAACTTGGCTTTTATCATTTGAATTTATGGAGGTCTCGGAATTGCAGTGGGTGGAGGGGCAAGTCTTTCATGAAGTTACGTTCCTATGTTTACTCGGCAGCCATTAGACATTTCATCACCATGGAGATCTGTAGCCTCTACGCAAAAATTATTTCACTATCTCTGAATTCTCTGTTTGCTAGGTGCGGTTTCTTCTAAAGTGAGACTATGTTTCTCCATTTCACAAATTATTTCTTAAATCATGGAGATAACACATAATTGTGCTATTCTTTTGAATATCATACATCAATTGTATTTTTAACTAGGAGCCCTGCTGGCATAGTGCTTTGCTGGTTGTACTGGTACCACAAAGGTTAACAGTTTGAGTCCACCAGTGGCTCTGTGGGAAAAAGGTGGGCTGTCTCTCCTCCCAGAGAGTTGGAATCCACCTGACAGTAGTGAGTTGGATGTTTATTTTCTTTTACATATATATAATTTAAATATGTATGGTTTTTTACAGTGTCTGAGTAGATTGTGAGGGTCTGAAGATTCAGTGGTAGAAGTGTTGCCTTCCTGGGTTCAGTCTCAGGCCAGTGTACCTTA
The DNA here is from genome assembly GCF_000299155.1 of Elephantulus edwardii. NCBI lineage: Eukaryota > Metazoa > Chordata > Mammalia > Macroscelidea > Macroscelididae > Elephantulus > Elephantulus edwardii. The sequence continues at coordinate 5,605,578 of NW_006399865.1, forward strand.
TGCACAATCGTTATGGAGCTCTAGTGGCCTAGTGGCAAGAAGCTGCACTCCAGCCATTTTGGGCAAATGGTTCGAGGCCACCAGCTGCTCCGCAGGAGAAGAATGGGAAATCTACTACCACCAGAAGGTCAGCTATGGATCACTTCTGACTCTACAGTACACAACAGCAACAATGTACTTGTCAGTGGAGCAAAAATCATGGTACTTTCCCTCCTGGAATTCAGAAGGCAGTGGGAGTAGGTAGTTAAAAGTGAATTAACAAAAACATCATTATAAAAATGATCTGAAAAGAAAGTTCTCCAAAGAAATGGCCAACAAGCATATGAAAAGATGCTCAGCGTCATTAGCCATCAAGGAAATGCAAACCAAAACCACAATGGAATGTTACTTCACGTATAAGTAGGATGGCTGCAGCGAAACAGCCAGATAATAACAAATGTTGGCAGGATGTGGAGCAATTACCACCATCGTATACTGCTGCAGATGATGTAAAGTGGTGTAAACACTCTGGAAAAGCAAGTTGGCAATTCTTCAAAAGGTAGCCTACAGAATTACACTATGACTCAGCAATTCCATGCCTAATATGTAGAACTGAAGATACATGAGCACAGAAATCCTTGTAATGTTTATAAGTGTTCATCATACTAGTTTATAGCAACAATCTTGAAAATAGTAAAAAAATGGAAACAGCTTAAATGTAAACAAAATGTGTTCTGCCATAAAATAAAGTGCTATTTGGGACTGAAACAGAATGAAGTATTACAATATGGATGAGCCTCAAAATAATTATGCTAAGTGAGCGAAGCAACCACATCGAGTATGATTCCATTTATATGAAATAACCAGAATAGGCATGCCAGGACTGGAGCCGTAACTTGTTAGAGCGGACCTTGAGAAGAATGAGAAGTCCAGTGCATTTAACTGTGCTCTGTGAAACCTATACCTAGACCAATAGGTGGTTGTGTGAACAGAGCAAGGGCACACTACGTGGTTTAAAATGAAGAAAGGAGTGTCAGGGTTGTAGTTCCTCGCCATACCTATTCAATCTGTATGCTGAGCAAATTATTTGAGAAGCTGGACTCTATGAAGAGGAGAGTGGCATTAGGATTAAAGGAAAAGACTCATCAGTAAACTACACTATGCAGATGACACAGCCTTGACTGCTGAAACTGAGGAGGACATGAAGCACTTGCTGCAGATCAAAGAATACAGCCTTCAATATGGATTGTATCTCAACGTCAAGAAAACAAAAATTTTTACCACTGGACCAATAGGCACCATCATGAGAGATGGAGAAAAGAGGGAGCTCTGGTGGCCTACTGGCAAGAAACTACACTGCAATTCTGAAGGCATGTGGTTCAAATCCACCAGATGCTCCCCTGGAGAAGGGAGGAGCAGTCTCCTCCTGTGCCAGTTGGATCTGATTTGATAGTAGACAAGAAAAAAAAAAGACAGATGGGGAAAAGATTGAAGTTGTCAAAGATTTCATCCTACTTGGATCCACACTCAACACCCTTGGTATCAGCAGTCAGGAAAAATATTGCACTGGGAAAGTCAGAAGTCAGAGACCTCTCCAAATATTGAGGAGAAACAATGTCAGTTGGAGGATTAAGGTGCATCTGATTCAGATTCAGGCCATAGTCTTTTCAATCACTTGCTGTGCATCTGAGAGCTGGACAGGGAATAAGGTTGACAGAAGAAGAAATGATGCCTTTGAGCTGTGGTGTTGGGGAAGAGTACTGAATAGCCCATGGTTGGCCAAAAGAACAAACAAATATATCTTGGAGAAAGTGCAGCCAGAGTGCGCCTTGGAGGCAAAGATGATAAAGCTTTGCCTCACATACTTGGGGCATTTTGCTAGGAGAGGCTGTTCTTTGGAGAGGGACAAGTGGAGGGTCTGGAAAGGAGACGAAGACCCTGAACCAGGTGGACAGACAGACACAGTGACTGCTGCAGTGGGTTTTAGTGTGTCAGGAAGTGTGAGGATGACACAGGCTAGGACAGGGTTCAGATCTGTTCTTCATAGGGTCTTACTCTACTCGACAATACCGAATAACAAGGACTGAAGAGAGAAGGAAGTGGGGAATGAGTACTAATAGGTATGGAGATTCTTTTTGGAGGTAAAGAAAGTGGGAAATTAATTGCTCACAGTTCTGGAGGCTCGAATTCCAAGTCGAGGTCGTGAGTGAGGCTGGCTTCTCTTTCTGTTAGCTCTGGGGGAGTCTTTCTCACCTTCTTTTTGATTGTTGTCCTTAGATGCCCTCAGTCTGGCTCTGACTCATAATGGTGGCTAACTAGAGGGTTAGTAGTTTGCGGCCACCAGCCTCTCAATGGGGGCCATCTCCTCCCATAAGGATATACAGTAGCAGAGGGCCAGGAATTGGAAAGACTTGATAGCAGCGAGTCCTTCCTGTCAGCGTGGGCTTTGTCACCTTGGCTGTTTGATCCCTACATGCTCTTTTTTCTCTGTGGATGTAATTGTTCCTATTTCTGTTGACCACACAGGATTTGGAGCCCCCTTTACTTCAGCATGATCTCATTAACTTATCTGATATACATCTAAGAAAAAACCCCACAACAAACCAAAACTGTGTCTCCTCAGGAAAATAGGATTTAAGATAAGACTTCAGCTTCTCTTTTGAGGGGTTCAGAATCCAACCCAAAACAGTGATGAACACACTGAGAACACTGAAGAAGCTTTTGAGACGGATGGTGCATCTCAGGGATTCTGAGAAGAAGGATGATCCCCCAAAGAGGAGAGAGATGAGGTTTCCCAGCTGTGTAGTGGGACGGAGGCATGAGAGGTGGTAAGAGAGAAAAAATAATCTCAGGAAGATAAGGGACACACCTGAGTGGCAAGGCAGCTGAAGGGTGAGGATGTGGCCCTCAGGCCCCAACAATGGGTAGAATCAAGGAGGAAGAAGCTTTAGTGCAGCACCTGCCAGGCTCCCGAGAATCTGAGGTGCCTGACACGTTGTTTCCAGTTCCTTAATCAAGTGAGGTCTGGAAATGACTGGAACCACCAGATTCCATTTTGGAGATGACAGCAGCATCATCGGGGGGAACCTTCTCTTCACCACTCGTAAAAATCCCAGCCCACTATCATGAGGTCAGTTGCGACATATCACTGCCCCGTAGGACAGAGTAGAACTGCTGGGAGTGCTCTTAGCAACCCACCCAAGAGGCAAGATGAGTGTGGAGCAGCAGTTAAAAACAATTGCAATAGAAGATTCAGCCTGTCTCGTTCTCTCTCTCTCTCTCCCTCCCTC
>NW_006399865.1:5608946-5627107 GCF_000299155.1 Elephantulus edwardii
GATTTAATAGACAAACTTGGTGAAGGGAGTCCCTTGGGAACAGAAAAGACTGGAGAACTTGGCTTCTTCCTACCTTAATTGCATTCCCTTTCAAAGTATTCCCTTGTTTGCATTTATAATCATTCCGTTAGTCTTGTAATGATGGACCTCCAGGTTTTTTTCAGCTGTTTATCATTACAAACAGTGCTGCAGCAAACTTTCTTGTTGAAACAAAAATTATGTACCTTATAAACTTCAACAGAAGTTTATTAGTCATTTGTATTCATTGCCTTCACTTCTTTCCAGAAACTTCTATGTATCTCTTTTTCTACTATATTATCTTTATTTATCCATTTACGTGACATTGCCTAATATATCATGATGTCATGATGTTTGTAAATGGAGAAAATATTGAAGTTGTCAATGATTCCCTTTTACTTGGATCTACAATAAACACCCTTAAATGTGGCAGTTCAGAAATCAAAAGAAGTGTGGCATTGGGCAAATCTACTGTTAGGGACCACTTTAAAGTGCTAAAGAGCAAGGCTGTCAAGACTAAGGTTATGCCCTGATGTTTTCAATTGCTTCACGTGCATGTGAAAGTTGGGAAATGACTAAGGGAGACAAAGAATTGATGTCTTTGAATCTGGGTGTGGAAGAAACAAACAGATCTGTCTCAGAAGTGCAACCCTTAGAAGCAAGGACGGTAAAGACTTAGTTTCATGTAGTTTGGACATATTATTAGGATGGGCTTGCCTGGAGAAGGACAACATGTTTGGCAAAGGGTTGACAAAAAAGGAGGGAGACTTTCAAGGAACTGGACTGACACAGTGGCTAGAACAGTTGGTTTGGCACAACCAATTCGTAGTTGACCCTCCAGCAGGTTTTCACGGGTAGTAAATCGCACAGGGGGAGATTGCCCATCCTCCCATGGAGCAGCTGGTGGATTTGAGTTACATGCCTTGGGGATTGCAGCTCAATCCCAAAACAACAAAGAATTTTAAAAAATAATACAATTATTCTCTTGTACACTTGTTCTCTATGAGTTGAAACAGACTAGACTTGTGGGCTTATGGCCTTGAGAAGATCACTCAGGTAATTTGCCCTTCAATGTCTCTTTTGAACATGTGGTGCTCTAGCGCCATAGTCCATAGGGAGTTGCTCTACTAACCCAAAGGTGGTATTGCTCTGGAAGTTCAAATCCACAGGAGAAAGATAGACAGTCTCCTCCTCTGTGATTCACAGCCTCAGAAACCTTACCAGGTCATCAATGAGTCAATTCATGAAGGCAGTAAGTGAGTTTTGAACTTGTACGACTGGGTCCCTGGAGTTACCCTCAGGTCAAAGGATGGCTTAGGAGGGACAGCATTTTGCCTTAGGCTTTGGGGTTTTCTTTGAGAATTCTCTATGTGCAGCTTCGAGGTGGCTTAGCTGCCAACGCAAAGACACAAAGTTTAAAACCACAAACTGCTCCATGAGAAAAAGCTGGACAGTCTTTTCCTGTGCGATTTACCACCTCTGGAAACAGGCTGTGTGTGAGTCACTTCTGACTCCATGACACATAACCACTTTAAGAAGCAGGTGCTCCAGGCTCTGCTCAGAAACTGTTGTAGTATATATGTTATACCCTCCGTGACTGTTTATGTAATCCGCCTTGTACTTTGATGCTGTTTCTTGAGGAATGAAAACAATGACCCATACAACCTGCTTTCACTGTCCTTGCTTCAGAGAACTACCTTTCCAACCGCTTTGGGTGACACTGCCTAATTGGAATCATATCTACACACAATAAATATGTGCTGGTAGGCTAATTTTTGGTGTTTCTCTAAGTGATTCATGTCTCTGACCAATGCTTTTTGAAATAAGACTTTGTTCCTAATTTAATTAGATTTACAATTCTTTTCCTTAAGGGCTTGTGTCTTTTATGTCTTGTTTAGAAGGCCCTTCTTTCTAAAATATTAAAAATATAATCATTAAATTATTTTCTAGGCTTTTCTAGGGGAAAGTTTCTGGGGGAAAGTTGGTGGCTGTAAGGAGTAAATTAGGGAACCAGCTTTCCTTTTCTGCACTTATGGTCTATTTCAATTTTCTGTCTTTTTTTGAGTCAATTGAGGTGACTGTTTCCCCTCAGGAAAATGCCTATTTCATTGAAGTTATAATATTTATTTGCACAAAACTGTGAAAAGCAATTATAATTGCTAAAACTCTTTGTCTGTCTATGATTAGTTCCCTAGTCTTATTTGTAATTTTGTGCTTTTCCGTACTTTTTTTTACCCAGTCTAGCTGGTGCCTTATTTTATTTTGCTACTTTTTCAAAAAACCAGCTCTTGTGTGTTTTTATTCTGTGGTTTTCCTATTTTCTAATTTATTTATTAACTGCTTCCCCACATACAAGATGCCTTGGTTATTGAGGAAAGACATTATATGTTGATCTGCTAACCCAAAGGTTGGTGGTTCGAGTTCACGGGTAACAGCAGGGCGAACAATGGGCAGCCTCCTTCTTTTGGGATTTACAGCTTCAGACATTCAGTGGGGCATCACTGGGGGTCATAGCTCTACCACACCGAATGTTTGAATCCTTTTCTTGCCATTTCCTTGGTTCAGTTGGTGGTGCCTTTTTTGAATTGTTGAGCTGTTTGTTTAGTCCTAGAAGCCCATTCAAGGGCTCTGTTGGAGAAATGAGGTGCAGTATTGTGTTGGTTCTGACGTCTATTGCCATCCTCAGGGAGCTCTGGTGGCCTACTGGGTTAGGACTTGCCCTGCTCCCTGGAGTCAGCTATCAATTCGTTCTGACTTGATGGCATGTAACACTCCCACCACCACCGAAATCCAAAGACATCAGTTCTTCTGTCTTGTGTAGTAATTTTATATACATGTGAAGAAATTGGACCTCATGCCTGGGGCTAGGCACACCTCAGGTGTGTCTGCTAAGATTACAGCCTGGGCAACCCTGTTGGGTGGTTATGACCAATTTTGTTGGAGTTAATTCAGTGACATCCAAAAAGGCTCAAGGCCATTTTTAGTACCTCAAGACCTCAACAAGTGACCTTCAGAAGTTGAAAGTATTTATTTATTTAAACATCACACGGGCTGTGTGATGATCTATTATATGATTATATCCTAATTTATTTTTACTATTTCCTTTTGTAAAAAAAAAACTTCCAGTGTTTCTCAGATGTGGGGTAATGCTCTGATAAATTTATGCTTTCTCTCCCTATATTTAAGATTCTTTTCAGAGGGTACATGTAGATCTTTTAAGGAACCATGAGAAGTTTGAGTTGCTGGCAGCCTGTTGATGAGTTCATACACTTATTACCAGATAATAATGAGTTGCGAGTAAAAAAATTAATTGTGGAGAAATAGTGTCATAGAAGGGAGCTCTGGTGGGTTTGTGGTAAGAAGCTGTGCTGCAATCCCAAAGGCAGCGTCACATCTACCAGCTTCAAATCTACCAGCTTTTCCATGGGAGGATGGGCAATCTCCTCCCATGTGATTTACTGCCTCTGAAAAGCTGCTGGAGGCTCAGCTATGGGTCGGTTCCAAACCGATGGCACACAGCAATGTCACAGAAGTTCTAATTTTTGTTTTATATCAGTAGATTTTAGAAGCTCTTGCAACAAGTTGGTTGGCACTAAGTGTTTCACTGAGTGATTTGTGACTAAGGTCTACAGGCATGGAGTTTTAATAGGTGATGAAAGATAAAGACTACTTTAGATTATTTCAATTTACACCACATATTTGAAATAAAAGAAATTCCAAGTATTTCTGTTATTGCCTGCTTCTGTAAAGCTCTTGCTTTTTTATAAAAACTGTAGAATCTGTGTGTGGACTTTAAAAGCATTCCACAGCATTCCTGGGTGCACAAGTCTTCTCTGACTGCATCCATAGTCTCTGTTGCTCCTAACAACTCTCCAGTTGGCTCCAGATCCATGGTGGACTCGTTCACAACTGAACAAAGCTCTGTCCAGCCCTGTGCATTCCCTGTGGCTGCATGGACATCAGGCTCTTGTGAGCTTTGGCATTTTCGTTGGTTGCTTTTCAGAAGTAGATCTCCAGACTTTTCTTCCTCGTTTATCTTCCTAGTCTGGAATCTACACTGAAAAATGTTCAGCATCATAGCAACACAGAAGTCTCTACTGACTGATTGTGTATGAGGCATTCTGGCTAGGAATTGAACCAAGGTCTTCTGCGTGGAAGGGAGACCTGAGGAACTTTAGGGAACATCTCCATCACCTTCTTCATTTTGCAGGTGAGCACGCCAGGACCTTGAAATAGAGGTGACTCATAATTAAACAAAGGTAACAAAAAGGAGCCAGGATGCCATGGCCCTGAACTTTCAGCCCCTTTCTCAGCAGGTCCTCCTAGGTGGCATAAACGTCACCAAGAAGTTCATGTTTGATGGGCACCTAACATGTCTGTTGTCACCTCAATGCCTATAGGTCTGCATCAGTATATTCCCTGTTGCTTAATTTATTTTCCCAGCCCTTAATTTCTTAATACAAGTTTCTGAGGGACCAGAGACTAGTCCCAAGCCAGAAAGCAGGGACATGGACCAAGGATAGAAGAGTTGGTAACCCTGCAATTACCCCCAAATGACTAAGAATCTGGAGAGATTTCAGGGAGCTCTGGTAGTCTAGGGCTAGATGACTTTCTGAATTCCACCAGGGAGAAAGATGGGCAGTCTCCTCCTGTGACATTTGTTGTTGTGTACCTTCAAGTTGACTCTGTAGTGGGTTTTCAGAGGCAGTTAATCACATGGGAGGAGACTGCCGATCTTTCTCCTGTGGAGCAGCTGGTGAATTCAGACCGCAGTCTTTTAGGTTGGCAATGCATCTCCTTAAGCCACCAGAACCCCCTGTGCCACTTAGACCTGCTGGTGGCTCAGCTCTGGAGTCGGTTTTGACTGGATGACAATGAGTGAGTGGGTGTGGGTTGGCTTCATGGAGTCAGGAAGGATACTGTGCTGAGGACGGTATGCTGTGTTTAGTGCTCCCCTGTCGTCATCCTCCTGGTAATCTTGTTATTGTTATGTGCTGTCAAGTCACGTGCGACTCATAGCAACCCTATGTACAACAGCCCTAAACCCTGCTCTATCCTGTGCCAATCTCACTGTCTCTGACACACCCATCCCGATTACCCCAGTCACTGAATCAATCCATCTCATAGAGGGTCTTTCTCTCCTACGCTGTCCCTCTACCCTCCCAAGTGTGACATCCTTCTCCAGGGATTGGTCCCTCCTTGAACAGGTCCAAAGTATGTCAATCGAAGCTTTTGAATCCTTGCCTCCAAGGAGCAGCCCGGTTTAACCCTTTCCAGGTTGAATCTGTTTGTTTTCCTAGAAGTCCATGGTACCCTCAGTACTCTTCTCTGACACCAAAACTCAAAGGCATCAAATCTTCTTCTATCCTCCCTAGTCATTGTTCAACTCTCTGATGCATAGCAAGTTATTGCAAAGACCATGGCCTGTATCAGGTGCACCTTAGTCTCCAGACATCATTGTTCTTCAGTACTTTGGAAAGGTCTCTAACAGGAGCACACTTTCCCTTCGCAATATGTCTTTTGATTTCCTGGATGCTAGTGCCAAGAGTGTTGACTGTGGAGCCAAGCAAACTAAAGCTGTGAACAATCTCAATCTCTTCACCATCCATCCTGATGCTGCCAATTGGTCCAGTGGTGAGAATCTTTGTCTTCTTGACATTGAGCCTCAATCCATACTGAAGAATGTAGTCCTTGACCTTCTGCAGCAAGCGCTTCAGATCCTCCTCAATTTCAGCAAGCAGGTTGTGTCATCTGCATAATGCAGATTGTTCATGAATAGCCCAGCCTCCTTCCTTCCAGTACAATGGCTCTGTAAACTCTTTTTATCTTCTTTTAGTACTCCTGGATCATTCAACATTCTGCCCAAAGCATCCTTAAGTATTGCAACTCAAGGTTTAACAATTACTTACCAAGGAACCCCATGCAATCGTTTTGTCATAGAGTCATGAAAGTGACAGGCAGAATTGTGTCTTGCACAAGTATTCAGTACCCTCAAAAACAAATTCTAAATTATCAAATTCTAAAATGAAAATTGAAAAAGAAATATGCTTGCCACTCAGGATAGAACTGTTCCAAATGTGGGTGGTTACTAAATAAAGTGGTAACACACCAATGTCAGTATGATTCAAAATGCAGAGGGCAAGCCAAAGGTAGGCTGAGTTCCCACAAATGAACTTGCTCTGTTTCCTCTACCGTTGCTGGCCTTAGAAACACAAAGCAGCCAGCAGCGGAAATGGAGCCCAAATAAGGACCAAAAGCAAACACATTCCTTATCTTCTCCAAGATAAAGCCAGAGGCTCAGCTCTTTTGCCCTGCTGTCTTGTGCTCTGCCAGCCCAGGTAGAACTGAGTACACCACATGGTAAGGTCCCTAGAGAAGAATTTGAAACAAAACAGAATACTTTTGAAAGCCTGCTAAGCCTTTGCATGTTTTGATTGCCAGAGAAAGCAGGCTTGGTGAACTCAAGGAAAAAGAAATGAGTTACTGATAAGCCCTACCCCTTCCAGTAGGAGCAGGGCCACTGGTGCCTTAGATTTTTCCAAAGATAAGAGCTCACAGGTCTTCAGCTCAGGACAGAATCACAAAGAGCCAAAAAGCTGATTTGGCTTCTTTATCCTACTCTATCTGCTGGCTCTGCACAACCCTTGGGGGATGGCTTAATTCTGACTTTAAAGAAATCATGCACAGAGCATACCTCCCCAACCTCTCCCAAGTTATCTGCAGGAGATAGAGGCTGAACATCTGGATGGAAGAGCTGGCCACTCCTGTCTTTGTTCCTTGTTACTAGTGGGTAAGAGTGTTATCCAGGGAGATGAGTCCTCAGAGGACCAATTAGCCCAGCAGGCCAGCAGGGAGCTCTTCTCCAAAAGCAGATTAGTGGAGAGGTGATTATGTAATTAGCTGGCATGTTTCAAGGAGACATGGTGAGTGACAACCTGACAACCAACATTTGACATTGAGGCAGCAGTTTGAGGTGTAACCCGTACAGGAGGAGGAAGTTGGATACCAAAAGCTGATGGGCTTCCTTTTGTAGAGAAAGATAATAAGTGGACTTGCCAGGTAGATGGGAAAGGCAAGCGTATTTGGAATTTCTTGTAAGTTTCTTATGACCTCTGTCAACATCTCTACTGTGCCTCAAAAAAAAAAAAAAGAAGAAGCTTAAAAGCTTAACGTGGAAATAACAGAGACAGACTCACCTTTAGCCATGATTTGGGTGTGTCCTGGGCCCAGGCAGGAGAGTCTGTGAACTCTGTCCCATTCTCGTCACCTCCCCAGTGCAAATCCTAGGTAGTTTGCACACAAACTTTCATGCAGCAGAAAGGACTGCACTTAACCTAGAATGCCTTCAAGGGTCAACAACTGCTGGATTATTCTGGAGAAGTACCAGAATCTCTCTCTACACAGAACTTTATGCCTCAGGTTCTAAAGATGGCATTAGATCTCATCTGCCTAGAATTGCTAGAACTTGACTGTGGCCAGATGGAGTGATATTATCATTGCTTTTATGCTTTTCTGGTTCCCCTGCTGAAATGCACTCCTTGAGGGCAGGTATTTGTATCTATCAATCATGAGATTCTCAGGGCTCAGTACAATGCGTCGTATGAAGAAAGTACTTAATATGTGTCTCATGAGTGATTGGATGGATGAAGCAGAAAGAGACCATCTCAAGATCTAGTGTGCCAGGAAGTATGAGGGAGGCTCGTGCAGGATAGGACGGGGTTCAGATCCACTGTTCATAGGGTCGCTAGGAGTCGTATTCGACTCGATGGCATCTAACAACAGTGTATGATCATGCGGGTATAGCATGGTGCCAGTAGTGGTTGCTAGCTGTCATTGAGTCAAAGATTCCATGCTACAGAATGAAACTGTCGTGACCTGTAGGGTTTTTACTGGCTGATTTTCAGAGGTAGATTGCCAGGCCTTTTTTTGCAGTCTTAGTCTGGACACTGTGCTGAAACCTATTTAACATCACTGAAACATACAAGACCCCACCAACAGATGACTGGTTGGTTCTCCATAAAATGTGCTGGCCAGGAATCAAACCTAGATGGCCATTTCAACTGACCCACCACTGTCCCTGTAGCATAGTGGCTAGAAACAAAACAAACATCAGTGCCCTCTATTCGGGTCCAGCTTTGCAAGCCTCATCATGTTTGCAAGATTGTAAATCTTTATGAGAGGAAACGGCATCTTTCTTCCGCTGGTGGATTCACATCGATGACTTTTTTGTTCTGCAGCGTATCACATAGCACACTACACCACCAGAGCTTAAATTTTAGTATCAACCTTCTTAGTTTTTCATCCAGGCTCTCTTTCTGCTGCATTAACAGTGGCCGGGTTATTTAACCTTTCTGTGCCTTTGTTATGCTGTTTTTCTGTTGGATATAATAGAAGTGTCTGTTTTAGAGTATTGTGAATATTAAATGAACACATAAAACAGAACATCTCCCAGAAAATTGTAAACACTCAGATAAGTGAACTATTGTTGTTGTTATTATTATTTAGTGCTGCCCCAATTCCTTGTATTGGTATCTCTAATAGATTCCCAATAAACCAATCCTTGGATAGGACATCTTAATATTCAGTCAGGTAGCATCCCTCTGGTATTTATAGGATTTTCAAGGGCACATTAATTTAGAATTGGACGGCCAGCCCTACTTTCTAGATCATCTTAATCTGGAAGCTCTGGTTGAAACTTCTCCACCACGGACTACCCTGCTGATACTTGAAATACCGTTGGCATAGATTCTAGTATCACAGCAACAAGTGAGCCAACACAGTACAACAAACTGACAGACAAGTGGGGGCTGTTCAGTCTGGACTGATGCAGTGCCTGCAGCAAAAATTGTGAGGATGCTGCAGCATCAGGCAGAGCTCTGTTTGGTTTTGTGGTGCACGGGGTGACTGTGAGTTGGAATGTACTCAACAGCACCTAACAATAACAATGTTAAATCACTATATATTACAGCATTGTTCTTATAAAAATTCCATTATACGATGTGGGGGGAGGGACATAAAAAGAGGCACTTGTTAGAAGCCATTTCAATGTCTTGATGGCCTGAGCATTAATGATAGTTAATAATGGTTAAGAATTGTTTTTAGTTCGCAAGTGCATGATGAAAACAAAGCTTGAAGAGTTCATTTAAGACTTTACCAATAAACTTTCTGACATCTCCACCCAGTGGTGTCAGGAAGTGGGTGCAAGGGGTGCAGACCTCATCAGGCAATACTGTCAGAGGGGGTCACATATAAAAAATTGGGGGGGCAGTATTTCAGCAGAAATGTATTTTTTAAACAAAAGTATCTTTGTAGTTATAACAGCAAAAAACCCCATTTCAGCCCAGTTTATGCTCCTCAGTATATCTTAAAAGCTAAAGCTCTATGCTAATTTACTTTTTGAACCCGCTAACTAATGTGCTTGGTCAGGGCTGACATTATTGCTCATTTACAATGATGCTTCAAATCATATGGTTTCATCTGCAGGCTGTATAAGCAGGCCCTGGCTGCTGCCTGTGTTTTTAGAGTTGCTGATTTGGTCAAACTTTCTTGTGAGTTTAGCTACAGTATCATGGTAATTAGTATTTGTGAACCTCTCTCAATTACATTTTTGAAAATGACGTAGTAATTAAAAGAAAACAAGAAGAAATTTTTTTTAAAAAGGCTTCCACTTCTCATTGTTGTTGGGTCAGAACCGACTCACAGCTGACCTTCCACTGGGATTCCAAAGCCATCAGTCACATGAGAGGATATCTCCCCTCTTTGTCCTGACAAGATGACTGTGGATTTGAACCTTTGGGTTAGCAGTGCAGCTCCCTGTGAATTAAGCCACCACACTGAGTTGCTACTGTTGTAACTAAGAATGTTGTAATTGAATGTGGAAAGTTTTTACAAAACAAATTTGTTGTTAGTTTTTATATACTCTAAGAAATACTATTTTTAAGCAATTTACCTATTATTCTATGACTAAAATGGAGAATAAGCATTACTAAGGTTGAGGCCAACTTACTGTGTTGAGTGACAACAACCTCAATGATGTGCGTGTCTCCACCACTCAGGAGAACGTCTGCCTGTGCCCCTGCAGGAGGTTTCAAAGTTCCAAATATACTAAGTGCTTCTCAGCCCCTTTTCTGAGCACTCTTCTTACACTTGAGGAAAGGGTCAAACTCCTCAACGCTCAATGCTCAATGTTGTACCAGCATTTGAAGGAGAAGGGGGTAGCAGTGAGCTGGTGTCTACAGAAGAAGCAGCCCTGGGGATTAAAGGGCCACGGAAGGAGGGTGATGACTGGTGAGTGTTTGTGCCTGGAACTTCTCAGAAACAAATGCCTTATGGTCTAAAGAAAGCTAGATTAAATGAAGTCCTGATGCAAAAAAATTAACTATGCATGAGACAGCACTATTCCCTGAGGTATGGGCATTCTTGGGGGCCTCTGAGATGCCAGCCAAGGATGCCCCTGAGGTCCAGGCCAGCACTCGTGTGTCCAGTGGTAAATCGTCTCTTCCCTTTTCACCATAGGTCCTTACACTCCCTATCTGCCCTTAGCCACTATACTAGAAGGTCCAAAGCCAACCCACTGCTGTCCCATCGGTTTCGCACCACAGTCGCAGAGTAGAACCCCCAGAGAGTTTCTGAGATCAGGCAGATGGCGCAGGATAGGGCAAGGTTCCGATCTGCTATTTGCGGGGTTGCTCGAGTGGTAGTTGACTTGACGGCACCTAACAGTAACAACAAGCACCACCACCATTTTCCCAGGAGCAAACTGCCACATCTTTCTCCTGCACTCAGGTAGATTGAAAACTTTGACCTTTCAGTTAACAGCTTAGTACTTTAACCACTGTGTTTTTAGGGTTCCTTTGACCAGCTATCCACCATTGGTAGCAACGACTAAATGAGGAAAGAAAAAGCTAAGAAGAAATAGGCACAAAATGACCCAAGGAGACAAACAAATTCACCCTCAGAAATCAGACCTGAACAAGTTCCAGACACCACCGGTTAACATAGGTTACACAGGACCTTGAGTTTGGGGCTGATAATTCCTTTTTCCCTTTATGCTCCTCCTTTGTTTCCAAAATACTATTAAAATAACCTTACAGTGCCACAATCATATAAGAAGGAAGTTAGGTCTGCTAAGAGAACTGTTCATGTGAGGTGAAGAGAACTGGGGAGCCCAGGACCCCCTGAGGCCAGTCCACAGCTGTGTGTGCAAGGCCATGTCTGGTTGAGGTCTGGCCTGGCCACCCCTCACCCAGGCCAAGTCCCAAGGCCGGAAGTCCTGAGTCTGTGTTCCTCGGCCTCCCCTGAACTGGTGATGAATGGGTTTTGACTGAAGCTGTGAGCAGAACAGGAACCAGGAAGGAAGCTGCGTGCGTTTCAAAGCCCACTGCTCAGCTTGCTCTTCCAAGGGGCCTCTGTGTGGCCAGCAGGGTGCCACTGGCCACAGGGGTCAGCAGTGGCTACAGCCTGCTGGGACAAACTGTCCTCTGCTGGTGAACGCCACCTCCGGAAGTCCTGAGGGGAAGTAGCCATCCCCTCACCCGGGCAGCCGGAACCATGGCTTCTTGTCAAGGGAAGGGAGAAGGTTGTGTTTTCAGCAAAACGTCTTCTCTTTAGATAGACAACTAGGCTTGTCATGGGCACTTTCATTTTTTAATTGTTTGCTTACTTTTGCTTTTGGAAAAGGTATTTGGTGGGACAGTCAGCTTTGGCAGAAAAACAATAGTTCATATGTTGATAGCATTTGTATAAATACTAATAATTTAGGAAATGTGGTTTAAACGGGATTATTATTGTTGGAGTCCCTTTGTTGTTGTTGTTATATGTTGTCTAGTCACTTGCGAGTCATAGCAACCCTATGTACAACAGCCCTAAACTAAAAAAAAACAAAAACAAAAACAAAAAAACAGCCCTAAACTCTGCTCTGTCTTGTGCCAGTCACACTGTCTCCAACACACCCATCCCAATTACCTCAGTCACTGAATCAATCCACCTCGTAGAGGGCCTTCCCCTCCTGTGCCGTCCCTCCACCCTACCAAGCAGGATGTCCCTCTCCAAGGACCTGTTCCTCCTTACAACGTGTCCAAAATATGTTAGATGAAGCCTCAGAATCCTTGCCTCCAAGGAGCAGCCTGGTCTAACCCTCTCCAGGATGAATCTGCTTGTTTTCCTAGCAGTCCATGGTACTCTCAGTACTCTTCTCCAGCACCACAGCTCAAAGGCATCAATTCTCCTTCCATCCTCCTTGGTCATTGTTCAACTCTGTGATGCATAACAAGAGATTGCAAAGACCATGGCCCATCCAATTAATATGCTTGGTTATTAAGAAAAGGTTATAGGTTTGAGTCCACCTAGAAGTGCCTTGGAAAAAGGCCTGGAAATCTGTTGTTAGGTGCTGTCTAGTCAGGTCTGTGTCAAAGTGACCGTATCAGTCCTGTGCCACTTCTCAACAGTAGTCACTGTCAAGTCATCTCACAGGGGGTCTTCCATAATGTCCTCCTCCAGGTAACATATCCCTCTTGGTACCATACCAAAGCTTGTGAGATGAACTCTCACCATCTTTGCTTCTAAGAATCACTCTGGCTTCGCTTCTTCAAAGACAGATCTGTTTGTTCTTTTGGTGGTGGGGTGGTAGTTATATGCTGTTGAGTCAACTATGACTCATAGTGACCCTGTGCCAAACAGTTCAGAACCCTGTTCTATCTTGGGCCAGTCTCACTGCCTCTGACACTCCTACCCTCATTAGCCCAGTTTTTGTGTTAGTCCATCTAATCTGCAGTCTTCCTCTCTTGCACTGTCCCTCCACCCTTCTAAGTATATCCTTTTCCAAAGACTGGACCCTCCTGGCTACGTGCACAAAGTATGTGAGATGGAGTCTCAAAATCCTTGCCACCAAGGATCAGCTCCAGGACAAACCTGTTTGTATTCTTGGCAGTCCAATGTTGGTATGTTCAATACTCTTCTTCAACACCCCAACTCAAAGACATCAATTCTTCTTCTGTCATCTTTGGTCACTGTCCATCTCTCTGATGCACAGCAAGTAATTGTGACAACCATGGCCTGGAACAGGTGCACCTTAGTCTCTAGACTGACATTGTTGCTCTCCAGCTGCCTGGAGAAGTAGGTCCCAGTAGCCAGGAAATAAAAAACCATATTGCGATGAGAAAGTCTGCAGTTAGGGACCTCTCTAAAGTACTCAAGAGCAACGGTGTCTCTCTGGAGACTAAGGTCCGCCTGATACAGGCCATGTTTTTTGCAATCACTTGTTGTGCATCAGAGAGTTGGACAATGACTAGGGAGGATAGAAGGAGAATTGATGCCTTTGAGCTGTGGTGCTGGAGAAGAGTATTGAATGTACCATGGACTGCCAATAAAACAAACAGATTCACCCTGGACAGGATTAAACCAGGCTGCTCCTTGGAGGCAAGGATTCTGGGGCTTCGTCGACATACTTTGGACATGTTGTAAGGAGAGACAGGTCTTTAGAGAGGGACATCATGCTGGGTAGAGTAGAGGGACAGCGCAGAAGGGGAAGGCCCTCCATGAGGTGGATTGATTCAGTGACTGGGGTAATCGGGATGGGTGTATCAGAGGCAATGAGATTGGCACAGGATAGAGCAGGGTTTAGGGCTGTTGTACACAGGGTCGCTATGAGTCGCAATCGACTTGACGGCACATAACAACAACAACAATTCATCATTTGGTTTCCTGACTCAGTAGTGTGCCAAGAGTGTTGATTGTGGAACCCAGCAAGCTGAAATTGTTAACATTCTCAATCTCTTCTCCATCTGTTGTGATGCTACCAATTGGCCCAGTGGTAAAAATCTTCATTTTCTTGATGTTGAGCTTTAATCCATATTGAATGCTGCAGTCCTTGACTTTCTGCAGCAGATGCCTCACATCCTCCTCAGTTTCAGCAAGCAGGGTTGTGTCATCTGAGTAATGCAGATTGTTGGTGAGTCTCCCTCCAATCCTGATGCCACATTCCTCCTCATAAAGTCCAGCCTGTTCTCTTCACCAACACCAAAATTCACAGGCATCATTTCTTCTCTCTTTCTTTGTCACTGTCCAACTTACACATGCATGTGAAGCAATTGAAAAAACTTTGGCTTGGGTTAGGTACACTCTGCTCTTTTTTTTTTCAACACCGTAGGTCTCACATATTTATTGAAAACCTGGTTGCATTGGTATACCCTACTCTTTTAAGTGAGATCCTGAAAATTTGATGAAATACAGTTCTACTCTGACAAACATGGGGCTGCCTTGAGTTGAAAGCAATCTAATAATAACTGGTTTGTTGATTTAGGGTTCCCCTCTTTTTCTTTAATATATTCCAATTACCATTCCAAGTTCTAGACTACAAGGAAAGTTACATCCTATTGGGATCCAACAGTTTCTGCAAAGATCTTTTACCTCTTCAGGTATGTAAGAGCTGATCCTCATGGACTTCTCTGAACAGAGTGGGGAGATAATATTTTGAGAGGACTTTTTCTTTCTGTAAGGAGCTCTGGTAGGCTGCACTGCTAATTGAAAGGCTACAAGTTTGGCCCTACCAGCTGTTCCTTGGGAGAACAATGGCAAATCTTCTCCTATAGACACTTACAGCCTTGGAAACCTGAGGAGAGGCATTCTGAGTTGAAATCAACTTGAGAGCAGTGGATTTTTCCCCCCTCTAAGGATGTGCTCAGGTTCTGGAGACAAGTAAAGCCCTTAAAGTAGATCTTGAATTTCAGACTATTGACCCGTGATTTTGTGTGGCTAACTGTGCAGCTCCAAATAGATCCCTATAGTTGAAGGATTGGCAGCCCAGGCCTTGTCTGAAACATAGAGATTGACTTCTCAATGATGGTGAGAAGAATGCTTTTTTAGTCAACTCTGCCCCTTCCTCATTGAAAGTAAGATTCCAACACTCTGAAGACAAGAAAACCTGGGATAAATAGCTCAGAGGATTGGGAATAGGAGCCAGTCCCTGCAAAGATGTAACCTGTTTCTATTGAGTTGATGCCAACTCTCAGTGACCATAAAGGCCAGAGGAAAACTGACCCATAGTGCTTCCAAGGCTGTAGATCTTTCCAGAAGCTAACTGCTCTCATGTGGAGTAGTAATAGCTGGTGGGTTCAAGTTGCTGATTTTATGTATGATTAACAGTCAGGCACTTAACCACTTCACTACCAGGGCTCCTCGTAAAGAGGTCTAAAAATGACTTCTCAAATTGCCAGGTGCGATGGAGTCCTTTCTGACTCCTGGTGACCTTGTGTGTGTGTATGAGAATAGCTGGAACTCCACTGGATTCCAGTGGCCGATTTTTCGGAAGTAGATCACCAGATACTACTTCCAGAATGCCTATAGCCAGATTCAAACATCAGACTTTTTGATTAACAGGCAAAAGCACTAACCATTTGCTCCATTGTTTGGTGCACTTCCAAAATGAGTTACACTAGGGACTCCACAAATGACCTAGGAGGGAGAAGACTCATAGTCTAGCCTGGGACTGGAGCTGGAGGAAGTAGGCAACCACTGAGAGGAAGGAGAACGCTGAAATGACCAAACCTGTGACCATCAGGCTGATCCCAGCTCTTAGGAACTCTCTAGGACAAAGCACTCTATAGAGTTTTGAAAAGATAACAGACTACCGCGTCTTTCCTCCATGAAGCAGTTGGTAGATTCATTTTGTTGAGTAGCCAAGGATTTGAGAATTGTGCCACTGGTGCTTCTTGAAAGAAGACAAGATATTGGGAATTTCTGCAATGTTTAGGGTGGATGCAAGACCTTCTGTAGCATATATGAGAGATTTGGAGCTGTTTTAAGTTTTAAAGGAAAGGATGGCCCTGGAGGGAGGACAGGACTATTTGAGAAGTTCATAACCATCTTAAATGTTGACCTTCCTTTCAAGCCAAGTTCATTGGAAGCTCATAATAAGATTCGGAATGTGTTTATCTGGCTAGCCTTCCTGTTACCTCACTTCCAGTAGATACAAGAACTTTTAAGAACTTGGCAAGAGTATTTTCATAGTGGATCATATTTAAAAGCTGTTAACTCATATTTGGGAACAAACTTTTCCTAATTTGAAAAGTAGATGGGATATAAATCTGACTTTACATGACATAAAGGTCTGGACCAAATTCCCTGTTATTTTGCAAACTGTTTCCCAGCTTTATTACTTACTGAGGGCCTGTGGTATTAGTAACTCACTCCTTTTCTTTTGGGGACCAGGACAGAGTAGAAAGGCTCTCAGACACATGATTTAAATACATTCCTCTTTTCAAGAAGAAGCAGTTCTTTTTCAAGTAGCGATCGTGCTATAATGCAAAGCTAATTTACGAGTAATCTACACAATTCAGTTTGTACATGTAAGCTGATAGTGAACAAAACTGATCAAAAATCTTAGCCGTGGGAGCCATATGAAGAATGAGTGATACCCCCCTCTCTCAAATTCTTCAGGAAACCCATGCCAGCTCTCAAAAAGGCAACCAAACTCTCTAGTAGAACCTAAGGTTTCACTGAAATGAATAATTTGTTTGCTCAGAACCAACTCCATGCCCCCCCCAGTGCTGTAGACTCCCACAGTGTTTAGCTTAGAAATTGAACTTTGGGAAGGAAAACGCAAAGATCTCCTTGGTGTGAAGGAGACGCATGTGGCAGATTAGCTGTGCTCCATTTGGGCAGAGAGTGAGAAGCTCAAGAGTTTACCTGCAGACATGGAGTTCTGTGGGAGACCTCTTGTCCGATACCATCCGGTTAGTTCCAACCCCAGTTTCTCTTGTGTCCTAGGGTAGGAGACACTGCCAGGTCCTGAGCTGGCCTCTTAGCTGGTGCTCCATTTGGGCCCCTTGTCGCAGTCACTGTGTCTGTCTAGCTAGTGGAAAGCCTTCCTCTTTGTCCCTGATTCTTTACTTTTGGCAACATAATGTCTTCCAAGAACTGGTCCCTCCCAATAAGACGTCCAAGTTGCATTCTCCTCACTTCTAAGGAACATTCTGTGTTTTTTCCAAGACAGTTGTTTGCCCTTCACTGTATTTATCACCACCACCACCACTAAGTCAGGTCCCCTGGCACCTAGGTGAGCCCATCATTTGCAGTTTAAGTCTCCAAAACTCTTTAGCCTCTCTCATGTAGAGGCTGATGAGTGAATGAAATACTAGAAACCATTTTACATGACAGCCTTTACCCGTCTCTTCATCCGTTTGTGGTCATTCAGCTGATTGCAAGGCTAGCGACATTTCTTCTGTTGCCACATAACTCCATACCTGATGCTGTATTTTGCTCCTTTAAAACTTAGAATGGTCCTGGAATAGCCAGAGCTTTCATGTGGACAGAGAACCCTGTAGCCTGATCTAGGATTAAAGCCAAACCAAACTTGTTGCTGTCAAGTTGACTCCAACTCGTAGCTTCACTATAGAATGGTATAGAACTACCCTATAGGGTTTCTGGCTCTGGTGGCCTAGTAGTAAGGAATTGCGCTGCCAACCCAAAGGCACGTGGTTCAAATCTACCAGCTGTTTGACTGGAGAAAGGTGGACAGTCTCCTCCTGTGTGCTTGAGTGCATCTGAACTCATTGGAGGATCAGCTATGGGTCGATTAAGACTCCATGGTACTTAAGAACAATCTTTTCAGAAGGGAGGTCTGGTGGCTTAGTGGTAAGGAGTTGTGCAGAGAACTCATGCGCATATGGTTCGAATTCACTAAGTGCTCCAAGGGAGAAAGATGGTCATTCTCCTCCTTTGCAATTTACTGACTCTGAAAACTTGCTCGAGGGTCAGCTATGGGTCAGTATTGACTCACTGGTACATAACAACAACAGCACTCTTGATGGAAGTAGACTGCCACATCTTTATTCCACAGAGCAGGTGGTGAATTGGACCCCTCAGCCTTTGGCTTAGCAGCCAAGTGCTTTAACCACGGCATCTAGATCGAGCTCCTCAGTCTAGGCTTGCACATATTTCAAAGGTCGTTTGCCGTGATGACGTTTTGCTGAGTCTTCCTACAGAGCATTCCTGCACAGGAAAATATAGTTCCAGTTAAGATGGAAATGACATTCCCCCAAAACTTTCCATCAGCCTTTTTTTTTTTTAATTTAGGTTGTTTATTTTTCATTTCAATGAACATCTACAGAAATTTTGGGATTCCATTCATTCATTGTTGCACCCTT
>NW_006399865.1:5630052-5672437 GCF_000299155.1 Elephantulus edwardii
CTGATGGGTTTTCTTGCTGTTCTTTTTCAATTTGTTGGAGATGTTGGGTTAGAGAGTCAATGGTCAATTTTTCCTGCCTTTTGATGTGTTTGCTAATTGCTATAAATTGACCTCTGATTACAGCTTTGGCTGTTTCCCAGAGGTTTTGGTAAGTAGTGTCTTCATTGTCATTTGTTTCAAGAAACTGTTTTATTTCGTTTTTTATTTCTTCTTGTACCCAGTCGTGTTCAAGCAAGTTGTTGTTCAGCTTCCAAATGTGTGATCTTTTCTCCTTTATTCTCTTGTTATTAATTTCTAATTTTGTGGCGGTTGTGATCTGAGAAGATACTTTGTATAATTTCTATGTTTTTGAATTTGTTGATGCTTGCCTTATGACCTAGAATGTGGTCTATTCTGGAGAATGTTCCATGCACATTGGAAAAGAAGGTGTGGTCTATTCTGGAGAATGTTCCATGCACATTGGAAAAGAAGGTGTATTTCCATCAGCCTTTTTCAAGGTGGGAAAAGAAAGGTCTTTAAAGACCAGTAACAAAGTGCAGGCATTGAGGTGGTTATTGCTAGCTGCTGTCAAGTATTCCCCAACCCATGACAATGCCATGCATAAGTCCTGGG
This sequence comes from Elephantulus edwardii, assembly GCF_000299155.1. NCBI lineage: Eukaryota > Metazoa > Chordata > Mammalia > Macroscelidea > Macroscelididae > Elephantulus > Elephantulus edwardii. Next base: position 5,630,665 of record NW_006399865.1, read on the forward strand.
TCATCCTCATCCTAAGTCTAGTATCAGGCCATTGTGATCCACAGGATTTTCAGGGCCTGATTTTCAGAAGTAGATGTCGGTGTACCTCAGGCTCCCTGCACGGTCTTTGTTCTTGCATGTATGACCTCTTTTCACACTAGTTTACTATGTTACTACATGTCTGCTTATCTGTCGTCCAGGATCCTCTGCTTTACTGTCTGGTGATGATGTAGTTATATACCATCAACCACCTCACATCTGACCCTCCAGGGAATTCTCTTAGGCAGTAAATCATACAGGAGGAAGCTCTGAACTACCCCTGAAAACCCACTGTAGGGTCAGCAATGAGTCCGTGTTCACTTGATGGTCTTCAACAGCAACAGCAACAACAACAAATCACACAGTACAAGGTTGCCTTCCTTTCTCCCTCAGAGCGCCTGAGTCAAACTGCATGCAACCCTGTACCACGAGGCCACCACAGCTCCCTTTACTCTGATGCTTGTGTATATTCTTGACTCCTACTGATCAATGACATCTAAGAGTATTCCTATAGAACAAGTGATTCTTGCGGTAGGGGCTGTTCTGTGCATTGTAGGATCTTGAGCAGCATCTCTTCCTCTCCCCACTAGATAACCAGCAGTAGCCCCCTCCTCAGTGTCTCCAGACTTTGTCAGATCTCCCTTGGGGGCTAACAGGTGCTTCAATTAACAGCTAGTTCTTTAGAATAATTGTAAAAATGTGGACGGAATGATTGTAGCTACATGGTCTTTAATCATATGACTGCTCCACAGCTAGCAAAATTACCCCCTAAGATGTTTAAAAGAAATCACAAAGTTTACTTTCCAATGCAAACCAATGCAGTCTTCAGATTCTACTTAAGTTTTAGGATTTTTTTGGGGTGGTTGTTAAATCACATTAAATCAAAGTTAGGAAAAAAGATGGGGGGCATTGAGAGTTTGGTTTCCTAGCAAGCCCCCTAGGGTAATGCCTTAATAGCATAGCCTGTGGAACCAGCTGCTTCCAGTTGAAGTCCAGTGCTACCAGATGTTATCTCAGCCATCTCACACACGTCACTTGACTTCTCTGTGCTGTCTTGGCCATAACAATAATCCAATGAATCAGAATCAGAACTTAATAGAATAATACCACATGCCAAATAGAGCTGTTGGGAAGATTAATATTTGCGTTAGTATTTTAAAAGCTCTTGGTTTTTCAGAGTAAGCAAGACAAAAACAATAGCTCAGTGCCAAGAAGCAGGGAGATTTCTCAGTCTCTAAATTAGCACCCACATTTTATTTAGCGCTGTTTGGAAGCTTTCAATTGCTGCTGCCAAGAGAATCACAATGGATGCTGCAAAATGTACAAAATATCCTTACTGCCAGCCTGTGAGAACCGAATTGGAAGATTACAGTCAGCTCTGTGCTTTGCTCCTCTAAAGACTTGACCTTGACTTTCCTTCCCTTGTGACTCTGTCTCCTTATTTAGTAAGAATTCAGTAAGTCTCAACAGATAAAAATTAAGGAAAACTCACTGCCTTTTCATATACTAGTCACTGGGTTCATGCTTAACTACTAGAAGGAAAGTAAAAGTGGAAACCTGTTGGCTGCCATTTTCCATAATGTTCTAGTAGAGTGTGTGTGCCATTAATTCCTAGAAGATATCTTTTTCTTCCTTTTAAAATTGATTTTCTAAGCCTTTAAACCCTATGGTGCTTGTGTTTTCACTGTGCAGTGCTTTTCAGACTATCTTAGGCGATACTTTCTTCTGTTCCCATTGTTCAACATTACATTTTCGAGGCAGAGTTGTGCAGCGGTGAGAACATGTCCCTGGGACTCAGTGCCTGCATGTGTGACCACAGGTGAGGTCTCCACTTTCAGTAGCTCAGTTTCTTCACTGAGAGAGGATTGATGTCAACGCTGTCATTCTTGAATCCAGCTCATTGGTGCCGAATGGGAACCACCACGTACCTGAACCTCCAATGGGTTTCCAGGGTTCTGAGTTGAACTGGAAGAGCTTCTAGTTTCTTTTCTGGAGATTTCAAGGAAAACTCCATCTTCAGATGTCTTCACAAGACAGCGTAACTCCCTATGTGACCCCTTTCAAGTCCATTCATACTCATCGTCTTCTTTGAAAGTCGGAGGGATTGTCTAAAAACTGGGGAGAGGAGTTCTTAGCCTTACTCTGGAAAGAAGATTACTGAGGCAAAGAGCTAGTGAGAAGCTGGTCCAAGGCCAACTGGGAATCGAACCTGGAATTGGATCTCCAAGACCCCAAGTCCATTGGTCCTTCTTGAAAGTGACTGCACTTGCAAATCAGGCCAGAATCTGGCTACAGTGTAGATTGGGATTCAGTAGGTGTTGGAGGGGAGGGGAGGACCTGAGATCTTGCATTACTAACATGCTCCCAGGGGATGTTGAAGCAGCTGGCCCTTGAGCTCTGCTTGGAGTTGCCAGGGTCTATAATTGGTGGCTTTAGCCTCTGAGGTTTCTGACACCTTGAAACGAATTTTTACCAGGGATCAAGGGGGAGAAAAAGCATGCAGAAGAATTGTAAACCATGTCGTGAGAATAACCCCCAAAGTTGTTATTCTCTTCCCTACTGTGGAGCTACTTTTGAGTTTATTATAAAAAGTACCCACCAGGCCTCAAAGCAGCAGTCCAGAGAGGCAGCCCCAAGTCGGCAGGGGCCCCAGTGAAGGAAGGTTTCTCTGTTGGCTGCTGGGAAGTCCTGCTGGGACCCACTCAAGCGCCTTCTCTCAGCACCGGGGAGTTCATTACCAGTGGGGGGCTCTGTCAAAAGCACATTTCTCTTTCTCCTGAAAACCAATCTCTCCCTCCCTAAAAACATTTGTTTTCCATTTGCAGATATTTCAGTTCTTTTTGATTCGTTGTGTAACCTAGGTAACCTGAACCAGCAGAAAAAGGAATTCATTCCAACCTCTGCATCAAGCTTGCATACCTGAGCATGCCACCGGTTGAGTGACAGGAATGACAAGGTTTCATGGAGAAGGCCACCCTGTTTGAGTGGATGTGTCCAGCATATCATGAAAGCAGGCGAGGTTCATGGGAAGCAAGTCATGAGGAGTGCCTTTCTTTTTTTTGTACTTTCATTTTTTATATTAATCTTTGCATAATAGAGCAGAAGTTGATGCAGTTTTCCTGTAAACCACCACCTAGTAACTATTTTAGGCTTTTTAATTTTAGATCATATGGTTTCTGTCACTAAATACATAAATGGGTGTGGCTCTGCTCTAATAAAACTTGATTTATATACACTGAAATTAGACTTTGAGTTCGTTTCCACATGCCTTGAAATATCATCATTCTTTTTGTTTTTGGGGTTTTTTTTTTTTCCTCTCTCCCAACCGTCTAAAAATGTCAAAACCATTCTCGGCTTACAGGTCATACAAAAACAGGAAGACTTTGGCCCAAGGTCCTGCAGTTTGCTGACCCCTACTTCAGAGTCACATGAGCACAGCTAAATGCACCATTCTCACATATTTTGATGTTAAAAGTACTGGATGTAGACTAGACTTCCAGATTTCCTGCATTTGTGGTGTTTTGTTGAGAGGAAACCAAAGCCATGCACTAGGGATTGTTCCAAGTATTTGGCAAATGAAAAAAAAAATAATAAATTGGTCAAATGGATGGGGTTTTTTTTTTTGGTTTGGTTTGGTTTGGTTTTTGTGAGTTGGGTTTTTTTTTTAATCTTTATCTCCAAAATCTGATACATTCCCATGTCCGAGGGGTGTTTAATTTATGAACGTGGTACTGTCAACATCAAGTCGCTAAGTTTCCATATTTATTTGAATGCCTTTAGTGGATCCTCAGGTTGTGTTTATTTCTTGTAGCTCTAAAAACTGACCATATTCATAGCAATAGTTTAGAAACATGAGTACTTCTTGTCTGTAAAGGATTATATTCTGCCTGATTTCATTTCCCTCAAACCTCTTCAGCTCCACACTGTTATTCTTATAACAATGATGATAATGTCAGCTTGTGGCAAAATTCTTCAGCCCTTTGGCTTACGCTTCTTATACTGCCCCTTAGCTACGTGGTTGGTTCCCTCCCCCCATGAGAGAATTCCTTGCATAGCTCAGAAATACTGCAGTCTTAAGTGTCATTTTTCTCTTAGCAATACACATCTCCAATAATGCATGCATGCTTTCTCTCAGCTTACACTATTAATCTCTCTTTTTTCCCCCCTCTTTGCTCCTTTCCCCCTGCCTCTTTCTTTCACACAGGCACAGCCATTCATCAGATTCCTTTTGATTGTCACCACGAACTTTCCCCTTAACTGCAGGCCTTTTTCTAAAGGTACCGAATTCATTTCACCCTAAGCCTTCATTCATTTATGCTGTCCCTTAAGAGCATTCATTTAAACCACCACGCCCAGGCTTTTAGGCTGGGGATTTCTTACAATTTCTGTAAACCGTCACCTCTGGCTTCTCTGACCCATTGCATACACACAGTAAGTTTATTGACCAAGATTATTTTTTTAACCCCACAAATTTAACTGATCTCTGCCGAAAGTATCTTGTTTAGCAACTTCTGAATCATAATCACTTTTTTGGAGTAGGACTTTCACTCCATGGGAAAAAAATCATTGACTCTGAGAACCACTTCCTATACTCTTTGCATCCTCCAGGGAGATGAGGGAAAGGAAGAGAGAAGTATTTGGCTGTAGGGTAATGAAGGATGTCCACAGGCCTGGGAGAGGTGCGGACCTGCCCCTGCCAGCATCCCCACTGGAAAGAAGGACCACTCTTAGACTTCTCTTTGGATGATTTGCTTGTGCTTCTTTGTTTCTTTGATGGGGCGCCTGGACCCAAGGGGTGAGAAGAGGAAGAGGGCAGGGGAGGGCCAAGGCAGCAGCTTTCGGATCCACAGCATATGCTGCTCCTCCACCTTGACCTTTTCCCAGGCATCCTCTGGCTGACGATGGGGAGAATGTTCCCAAGAGTCCAAGACTATGTCACAACACTGTGAGATCAAGGCCTCTGGGTGGCCCACCGTTCCAGAGGAGAGACATGATGAACTCCGGGTGAACAGGTCTGCAGAGCCAGGGAGGGCTGGGGGAGCAGACACTCTTTGTATGGCCATTTCATAGACAAGAAACCAAATTCCTTTCAGACTATTTTAAAAAATAAACAAAACACAAACCCAGCAAATCCAGGCAACACATCGCCACTTTTTTTCAGTGATTTAACACTTTCAAGCAAGCCGACTAGAGGAGATGCACAGTCATGTCCACGTACAAACAACTGCAGGTCAGATCTCAAGGCGCTTCAGTTTTGCGCTTCGAGTGTTTCCACCCACGGAGGAGGGTGCACGAAGCAGCACCCTGTCACTTCTCAATTAGCTCTTTTGCTGTGGGAGGCGGGGGGGGGGGTGCCACAGTATCCCCAAACCCTTTTTGTTTTGTTCGGAATGGCTTCTGCAGGGCCTGTTACACCAGATTCGTGTTTGCTGTGGCGGACTTCCACTAAGCCAAATTTTAAAGGCACTGGTTTTACTTGAGTAAAACCAGGTCATCTCCTAATGACCTCTATGCCCCACAGGAGGCTTCTAAAGCTGCTTAATGAAACTGGGGATCTTTCAGCTGCTGTGACGCAGAGGAATTGCTGGAAAGTCTCTTTAAGATTTCTTGGGGAGGCGTGCATTTTGCTTCTCTAGTAGTATTGTCCCCTGTCCCCTATTTCGCCAACCAAAGCAGGTGGCAGTGGAGAAGTCTGGTCAGAATTGAGATAAGCTGGCTCGAGGAGGAAAGAGGAGTTCAACACAAAACTAAAACCCTGAATATAGCTTGTATTTCTGAACATTCAAAATGGAAAAGAAGTTGTGTATAGATTTTACAGGGAAGCAATCCTTCTGTGGATCTGGATTGAGTCACAGCATCAATGAGAGCAATTATCATAAGAAGCATTGAAGCTAAGAAGCTAAATGAGACCTCGTTGACGTGATGGTTGTTGCCTCGCCTCCCATACAGGAGATCCTGGTTCAGTTCGGGGTTCATGTTTCCCGTGTACAGCCGCCACCCATAAGCTGTATTTGTATGTTGCTGTGATGCGGAGTAACTCTCAGTGGAGCTTCCAGACTAAGCGGAGACTAAGACTGGCCACCATCTTGCTTGGCTGTGGGTGAGTTGGGTCAAGTCCACGTCAGCTACCATTAGACAAGGGCACTAGACCGAAAGGAGTCTGTGTCTTTTATATCAAAGTGATCACATAAAGTACTTTTGGCCCAGGTTTTTGAAAAGATGTTCTAAGCACTGACACTTCTTTAGTAAAGCTTGTGAAAACATCATGATCTATTGAAACACATTCAATTAGGGCAACCCTGACTTTAGTCCCAACATGAAGATTCTGTCTGGTTTTGTTGTCAGCTCTTCATCTTCTACTACTAGGAAGGGAGAGAATGGCTTGTGGGAAGTCCTGATTATTCTGCATGATGGATGGCTAGGCGGTTGACTCACGTAAGTGATGATGGTGCAAAAGGCATTAGAGGGTGTGGCAGATGCTGGTCTACAATTGACTTTCCTTTTTATTTCTTTCTTTTTCTAAAGAACGATCAAAACTTCCTCTCCCTTTTGAGTTTGGTTAAAAATAAAGAGAAAAGTGAAAGCACACAGATTATGTTCTAGGTAAAGTCAAACAAAAGGACTAACATTATTGGAAAATATGAGAAGGAAATTTTCAGTAGGGGCATCTGGTGGCCTAATGGCAAGAAGCTGCGCTGCAATCCCAAAGGCACGCTGTTTGAGGCCACCAGCTGCTCCACCAGAGCAGGATGGGCCATCTCTTCCCCTGTGATTAACTGCCCCTGAAAACCCGCCAAAGGGTCAGCTATGGGTTAGTTCCGACTCTATGGTACACAACAACAACAGATATTTCCAAAATGTACAAATGCTAGCATGTATAAATATTCTCAGGTCTCCTTGTTAGGACAAGTGACATCTTTGGGTACTGAGAAGACTTACCTTGAGCCCTCTGACCCACCATTGATGTTATGAAGAATCAGATGATTGAATGAATACCAGAGGCTAGATAGAGATGAGAATTTGATTTCTGAGTACTGTTGACAAGGGTCTAACAATATTACCAAAAGTTTGGTTTCTGAGGTATTAATAGAAAAGCTAGCAGTCAGGTAAATCTAGTGAGCATTCCCTAAGGATAAGATATGCCAGATCTGTCTGATATCCCTTTAAAAAATTATATTACTGCAGTGGCGGGCCAGCAGTGTGAGAGTATCAGGAGAAGGCAGTGAATCCACTGCCTCTCAAAAGACATAATTCAGCAATTTTCTGCCGTCCATAGGAATTGCTACCAGTTGACCCCTATTACCTCACATTGAGTTTCAGTGACTATAAATCTTTACAATAGGAGACTGTCCATTTCTCTTTTTTTCCTCCTCAGAGCAGCTGGTGGATTTGAACCATTGACCTTTCCATTAGCAATATAATACATAACATTCAGAGCTGAAAGGACCTATACTAAGCAACACTAATGATTTAAAAACAAGGACTTGTGGTTGGAGGGTATCAAATATGATACTCAGTAACTGGATTGTAGACATAATGGACAATATTGTCACATGTGCTTGCTATCCAGGGCAGCATCTGTTTGCTGAAATATGTCAATTGGTATTCCATCAAATCTTGGGGCCTTTTTTTTTTTTTGGCCAGTCTTTTCAGAGCATTTTTTTTATTATTATTTTTGTGTGCGTATACCGTCAAATCGGGTCCTTTCTTTTGATTTTCCAACTCCAGCTCTTTGCATATTTCATTGTAATATTTTGCTTTGTCTTCCTGAGCTGCCCTTTGAAATCTTCTTTTCAGCTCCTTAACTTCTTGATTTCTTCCCTTTGCTTTGGCTTCTTGATGCCTTTGAGCTATGGTGCTGGAGAAGACTGTTGAACATATCACAGACCACCAGGAGGACAAATTAAGTCTGTCCTAGAGAGGGTGTAACTAGGCTGCTCCCTGGAGGCCAGGCTTTTGAAGCTCCGTCTCACATAATTTGGGCATGTGTCCAGAAGGGACCAGTCCTTGGAGAAGGACATTATGCTTGGAAGAGTGGAGGGACAATGCAGGAGAGGAAGACTCAGGATGAGATGAATTGACTGAGGTTAGGCCTGACAGAGACAGTGAGATTTGCACAGGATAGGGCAGGATTCAGAGCTAATGTACATAGATAGGGTCACTACGAGTCACAGACAACTTGACAGCACATAACAACAACAGACTTGCTATGTATAGGCAGGCACTAGTAAGCATATGTGACAGTACTCTGACAAGGATTGTCCCAGAGTTCTTTCCTATGACCCATTAAATTGGGAGGTATATCATGGGAGTTAAATGAACCAGCTCTTTCCACACTCCCTACCTTACAGAACAAAATCATCTTAGCTGTGGGAACATTTGCTCAGGGAACTGCAGGAACTTACGTGAGAATGTAATCTTGATGGTTACTTTCTGTGCAGGTAGCAAATTTGTCTATAGAGCTCAGTGGAACCCATGGGGTCTTCAGTTTTCTGTGTTTAAAGGGAAGTGCCAAAACTGAAGAATAGGTGTACACAGGAGTCTGTCTTTCTTTCTTTCTCCATCTCACAAACACACGCACATACACACACACACACACACACACACTCCAACTATATGTGTTTGTAAAGCCAGAAGGCACTGAGAACCGAGACCGAAATATACACACACACACACAGAGATGATAAACAGAAGGGTATAGTTTATTTCACAAATAGTCTTCTCCCCTCAAACTCTGTGAGCTCCATTATTCAAATGCCTAGTAAATAGGTGGAAAATTATAATCCTTTGCTACAAGTATTTATTTCTAGAGCCCAGTAATCAGACAAGTCTCCATGAACAGGCTGGAGGCATCAAGAGGGACGAGTCAAAAGGTTGTTTTGGGGTTGGGATCTATTTCAGAAGACACTGGTTTCCAGGTCTTTGCAAGCTGCCTCCTCTTCCTTGCAGGAGGAAATGATGGACATGGAGATTAGGCTACAGTGCGCTTGGGGAAGCTGCATTTTCTTTGCATAAGAAATTCCACACAGTGCACGTGGCCTTGAAAACAGGTTCTGGGCCTGAAAAGAAAACAAGTATCTGTAAAGAGGCACTTTATAGAAGTGAGAAGCCTGCTCTCTGGGTGGTCGCCATGAGCAGATTCCGTTTCTTTTCTAAAATTGTAATTTCTGTGTTCATCCCTTTGTTTGCACAGGGCTTTCTCATTTTGCATTGTTTTGTTTATTTTTATTTTGTTCTGGAATCCAATACCAACATACTCTGAGGAAGAGCTTCCAGGCAATGTTTATGAACAGCTGATGGTGCGGATCAAGTTAAATAGCACATATACTCCCAGTGGGATTTTCCTGTGTGCCTTATACCCTTCGTAATGCTGTATTCCTTCAACCACAGCCGAGTCTCTCTACAAGAACCGCCTATGTGCTGCCAAAGCAGACTTCATAAAGACTAGAAATATGACCCTTAGACAAATATACGGCGAGTATATACCAAAGGCATATTTAATACATTAATGAGGAAACCAGCATATTAGAGAAAGGGAGAGACACAGAGTGTATATGTGTGTGTTTGCTGTCAAGCTGATTCCAGCTGGTTAAAAATTGTCAACAAACTCATTTCCGTTGAGTCAGAACCCTCCAGTGGGTCCCCAGGGCTGTAAATAAGGGGGGAAGAGATTGTTCATCTTTCTCCTGTAGAGCTGATAGTAGATTCTAACTGCTAGAGAGACACCATCTTTGTGTTTGCAGCAGAGCTCTCTATGGGCTATAGGTTGTTGGAACTCCTTTTCCAACTCATAGCTAGCCCTTGTGTGCCAGAACTGAACTGTACCCTCCAGGGTTTCCCATGTTTTGGAAGTTTCTCTCCAGTTCTTATTTTTTTTTTTTTAGGCATCTCTAAGTGGACTTGAGCTTCCAAGCCTTTGGATTAATAGCCAAGCTTGCTAACTATTAACACCACCCCAAGACTCTGCTATATATCTAATCAGTGGAAAAAAGGAATGCTAAAATAGTTACAAAGATAGACACAACTCTTTATAATGCCCTAAAAGGCAAGAGATTTGTAACCTTGGGATTACAGAAATGTTTTGCAACTCTGTTGGACAAAAATCCTTTGTAATTTATCAGACTACAAGTTAACATCGGAGGCCTAATTAGTGGTAAATAGTGACTCAAACAAACAGGCCCTTCTCTGGAGAACGAAATCCCCTGGGGTGAGTTAGATGGTGCTTCAAGATGACTTTGGAAGGATGCGTGTGGTGGTTCTGCTTATTTCCAAGCATTCTATCCCTTGTCTTCACAAGGCAACTCATAAAGCCTTCTGTGTGAAGTTCAGTGGGTGGGGTTGTATGGATCTTGGTGTGTGAAAGCCCCCGTCCAAAAGTGCAAGGTTGAGAAAAAGTCTCAGGAACCAACAGAAACCCCTGCTATTTCAAAATGGAAGTCTCCGAGGACTTGATCTTTGTAAAAAATACCTTTTGGCTAGAATTTCAAGGCTAGCCCTCCTCCATCCCCCCCTCCATGCCCCATGGGTACCCGAAAGTCTGCCTCAGACTGTTTGTTCATGTTCTGCGTTAGCTGAAGTCTTGAGGGGTGTGACTGCATACAGCCAGCCACTGCTCCTCGTTCACATTTTGCTAGCCCACACTTGCTGGTGGTGAGTCCTCTAAATGTTGCAATGAGCTAAACCCCACAGCCCGCAGCCCATCTCTGGCAGAGGAAACCACAGGCAGACTTGCTGACTTTCGCAGGCTCCCAACTCCAAGTTGACCCTGTTCATGTTTTGGTATTTTATGAAGTCCTGTGACCCAAGGGAATGTTCACCACGTGGTGCTGACTAAACGGACAGAACACAGCACTGCACTTAGCTGCATGGGCTTTGAAGATCCGTGAGGTTCAGATCCTGGTCCACTGTCGATACACAGGACTTGAACTGCTGAATCTCTGTTTCTCCTTCTGTACAGTGTGGGTGATAAAGTGAAACTAACTTACTCTTCAGATTTAAGAACAAACAAGAAGTGTTGTTAAAAGAACGTGTTAGCATAAAGGCCTCAGTCCCAGGACTGCTTGAGTTGACTCCTTAAGGTTTTTAGGAACTTATTTTTCAGAATTCATTCACCAGACTTCTCTCCTGAGATGCTTCTGAGTGGATTCAAACCTCTCACCTTTCAGTCAGCAGTCTAATGAGATAACCTTTAATACCATCCCGAGCTAATATTAATGATAAATGCATTTATCATCATTACCCTATAATAACTCTATAATAACCCTGTAGTTACTCTAACAGAGATGTCTGCTTTATCTTCTTTAATGCAGATCTCACAAAGCATTATACAGCAGCCAGATAGTGGGAAAGCACATAACAGACAGCACTACTTGCATACCTATAGCCTTTCCCTTCTTTCTTATGCATTAGTGTGTTGTGTGCTGTCAAGTCAAGTCAGAGCAGACCCATAGCTGAGCCTCCAGCAACTTTTCAGAGGCAGTAAAACACACAGAAAGAGACTGACCATCCTTCTCCCATGGAGAAGCTTGGAGATGTGAACTGCATGCCTTTGGAAAGCCCAGGGGCTCCAATGCTGGCCCCCAGCTTTTCTCTTGGGACTAAGATGGCCTCCACAACAACAACAACAAAGAATCCTTTTCCAGTGGCCACCCTTTCAAATGCAAGCACGGGATTGGTCCCCAAACTAAGGTTGATGCTTGATATAGGACAACTGTTGGCGAACGTTTTACCCAGCTGTTGTCATAAATGGTAGTCTTGGTATTGAAATGCTGTTAATTGATTCCTTGAAGCAAGCAAATACTGAATACCCACTAAGTACTGAGCTTTGAGAAGCTAAGAATACAACGTAGCATTCGTAGCCTGGGGAAGAAGATAGACTTGGACGGGAAACACCAAAGTGGTCCCTTTGCTTACCTTGGATGAGAGGAACACATGCGTGATTTTCATTTTCTTCTTCTTACTATTTTTTTTTGGGGGGGAGGGACATTTCCAATTTTTATTCTTAAAAATAGGACTCAAAATTCCAAAGGCATATTTATAATCCCTTCTGAACGAGAGGGTCATTTTGGTACGTCACAGGAATGCATACTCAGATAGAAAGCTAGTTAAACTGTGGTTGCTTGTCAGGTTGCATTCATTCCTGTATTTTCTCAATCGGTTCTTTCTTGTATTTACCTTTCTCTTTTCCAACTTGCCGAGATTTGGCTTTACGTTCAAGAACTTTTTTTGCAGTTTTTGTCCAGTTTCAGCCTGGTGAGAACCAATTCCCTTGGGTGAGTGCCAACATGCACGGTTGAACCGTTAGCCTTTTCATGCCACACTCTTTCGATGTAGGGGACATACTTCTTTCTGTCCACTTGGACTATCTTGCCAATTTACTGACCTTTGTAATGTCCTCATCATCCTTGCAGATGGGCATGGAGCGCGTTGTACTTCTGCCACAGCTCCTTGGACAGAGGAGAGGACATGATCTTCCTGCGCATGTGTGAGGGGGCATTGAAGTGGCGTTTGTGGTTCTTGCTGTGGTCCGAGGTGACAAAAGGGTTGAACTTAATGGTGGCAGCTGTCCGGCAGCCCATTTTCTTCTTTATGTATTTCTAATAGACATCAGGCTCAGGAGAAAGAAAACCTGATTGTTTGTTAGAAGCAAGGGTGACAAGACTTCGACTCGTTAACTTTGGGCACCACTATCAGGTAGAAAAGGAAGTCATATTTGGTGAAGCAAAAAGCTAATGAAAAGAAAGGAAACCCTCCATAAAGGAGATTGGTGTCATAGCCTTGACAGTGAACTCTGACCTGCTAAAAGATGGCGCAGGGTTCAGTTACATGGAAGGATGCCATGAGTCAAAACTGCTGGGAGGGCCACAGACAAAAGTAGTTTCTAAACAGTCTGCTTTTTAATTATTGAATATAGAAAACACTGGGGATCCCAGCCAACTCTCCAAACATCAGAACCCTTTGCTGGGTCATGGACAGGGAAGATCAAGTCTGTACTTTTGTTATTAACCACATGCACCAACTTCTGTCCAGCTGCCACAGTTCGAAGACTTGCAGCCAGAGGAACCTTCAAGATAATTTAAGACAACTCCTTGATTCTCAGATGAGGAACTCAAGTTCCAGACAGGTTACTAATCCTGGGGCACTGGATGAAAATTAATAGTCCTGAATCTCTCTTAATTAGACTCTTCACCCATAGGAATAGCATTTTAGGGTTAAAAGTCTTGATTGCAGGAGATCCACTTGTTAGACGAAATGTGGTCCAGTTATTGGCAAATACTTCTCAAGTATGTTCTAACTGTTAAGGTCTCTACAAGAATGCTTAACATTTACTTCCTTGAATACCTCAGTACTTTGACATTTTTGCATTGGAAAACTGAAGGATATATCTACCACCAACTCAACAATTTGGATAGTTTGTAAATGAAGAGCTTTATGGATACAGGGCATTGCACGCTTTCTCCCCAGAGTAATCTTATCAGCAGTCTATTAGGAAGGTGTCTATCTATTAGCTGGAGACCTGGCTCTGAGTAGGCTCTATGGTTTCAGTAGAGCTTTGAGTATAATCTTTTCTTCCCACCTCAGATCATACCCACCACTGACCCCCAGTGGCTTTCTAGTCCTGGACATGTGGATGACTGATGTGTGAGGTATGAGCGGTATCAGTCAGTGCTGATGCTAGACTTTTCTTGATTTGGGTCCACCACTGCCTGTTCTTCTTTGCTATTGTTATTTATTGTTGCACATTTTCTACCCCCCTCCCCTCCCCAGCCTCACTCCCTGTTCTTCTGACCTTGGGCAAATCACCCAAGCTTTCTTAGCATGTTTCCTCATTTAGAAAGCGGGCATGATTACAGTACACACCTCAGGGTCGATATGATAACGCACCCTAGTTAACTCAGTGCTTGGAACAAGATTATTGCTCAGTAGATTTTGACCAGTGTTATCTGAGCTCTTTTGCATTTATCAAACTCAGGTTCTTTGCCAATCATATATCTGATTGGAACCTCATATCTAGAACATTTAAAGCACTCTTAAAACTCCACAATAAAAAAACCCCAACAAAACAAAACCCTTCACAATAAAAAGAAAAATGACCCAATTAAACTGACAAAAGATTTGAATGGCCAACTCTCCAAACAGAATGAGCACAGGAAAGACGCCCAGTCTCATTAGTTATCAGTAACATGTAAATAGAACCCACAGTGAGATACAACTGAACCCTGACTAAGATGGTGATCATCAAAAGTGGGACAATAACAGGTGCTGGTAAGAGTGGGGAAATCAGGTGGAAACTGCGGGTGGAATTGTAAACTGCCTGGAAGGTCCAATTAAATATGGCAGTTTTACTCCTAGTTGTATAGCCAAGGAAATGAAATCATGTGTGTCCACAAAGCAACTTGTACGTAAAGTGTCACTCAGTGAGTAACATTGTTTAACACAGCAAAAGCAGAAAAGAACTACCATGTCCATCAACTTATGGATAAGTAAACACCACGTGGCACGTCTACGCTATTCCTTTCTCAACCATAAGAAGGAATGACGTAGTGCTCCTTAGAAGTAAGAATGGCGAGACTTGGCCTCACATATGTCGGTTATCTTACCAGGCTGGTCCCTGGAGGACATCATGCTTGGAAAAGTAGAGGGTCAGTGAAGGAGAAGAGGACTCCTAACAAGAAGGATCGCCCCACAGAGCCCAGCAGTGGGCCCAAGCCCAGCAGAGATTGTGAACATGGCCCAGTGTTGGGCAGGGTTTCCGTCTGTTACACATGGGGTTGCCATGAGTAGGAGCCGCCTAGTTGCACCTAACAACACACGTAGAGGTAGACAGCAGGCTAGTAGTTAGGGGCTGTGGACGGAAGGGGAAAGGAATACTAGCAGACACAGGATTTGTTTCAGGAGTGATGGGAATGTTTTAGGATGAGAGTAGTGGTGTCTGCACTTCTCTTTGAACATATTAAGAAGCCACTGAATTGGATACGTTCAATGGATTAGTCTTATGGTATGTGGATTATAACTCAGTTTAGAGACTAGATCCATAGGCCTGCCATCTTTGGACTGTTTGCTCGACTGCCGGCAGAGCCTGCTCTGGTTTTCATAAAATTGCACCAGGTGTTCTCAGTCTGTTGTTCTCACTGTTTAACAGTATCCTTAAAAGGGAATGACATGGAATTTATATTCACCTTTACTCTCATTGAACGCTGCCTCCTGAAATGTGCTTCCTTCCTTCCACAGTGATATTTTTTTTGTGAGCATTTTTACACCTCTCTTCCGGAAGTTCTAGAAATGCATGAGAACCTGAAGCCAAAGATCTAGTGAAAAATGGTCTTTAGATGTTGTTTATTTTCTTCCCTCTTAGAAATGTTTTCCTCTTATTTCCCTTGAAAGATATCCAGTTTCCCACTCATTCTTTTTTTTCTTCCTTCCTTTCTGTTGTTATTGTTGTTATGTGCTGTCCAGTCTCTTCTGACTCATAGTAGCCCTATGTACAAGAACCCTAACCCCTGCTCTATCCTGTGCCAACCTCACCAGAAATTGAAGTTGTTAAATGTTTAAATGTCCTGGATTCAGTTCCAATTCATAGTGGCCTCAAATACAACAGAAGAAAGTTCTACCCTGTCCTGCCCATCCTCACTGTCATTGCCAAGGATAAGTCCATGATGACAGCCACTGTGTCAGTACCTCTTGTGAGCTGACTCTTTGCCAAGCATCATGTCCTTCTCCTGATAACATGTCCCAAGGACATGAGACAGGGTTCTGTCATCTTTGCTTCCAGGAAGCATTCTGTCTGCACTTCTAAGACAGCTGGGTTAGAGTAAGGGTTGTAAAACACACCCATTACCTGGAGCATCTTCCAGGTACTGGAAGGAGCTGGATAAACACTGCAGTATCAGAAGATAAGGCCAGAGCCTGCCTGAGAAGGAGTGGAAGGTGGCAGGGATGAAGGTGGGGTCCTGCACAGATAAACCATATCCTGGAGCCCCGCCCATTGGGGCAGAAGGGTTTCCTCAGAACCACAGTTCCAATGGCTCTTTCTCTGTTAGTAAGGCCCTTCGGGGGTGAAACTTGACATTAGAGGCTTTTGCTCTCCTGGCCTGTGTGAGTTGTAAATGAAATCTTAACACTCATTTAAATTGGATCCTCTCTAGAAGTGCCATGGGCACTTCCTTTGACAAATGGGCAGTTATAGAGAATTTTGTGGCAAAATAAAGTTTGAGAGCCACTTGAGGTATATTATTTTTATTTTATATTGGTTTGCATACAAAGTTTGTATACATTGTGGTTCCTACTGTCCTTCTCTCACATTGTGTTTCATACAATCATTCTCATTCATTGTGGTTTATAAAATGAATCACCATTGAACTATGTCCACCATTACATGTCTTTCCGGATACCCACTAGAGCTTTCCCATTTCCTTCACCCTCTCCCTATACCCACCAAATTATGCAACCCTGTGATATACTCCCTGTCCATCCTCATCCCTCTGTTCACACCCCTTCACCCTTGGATGCTCATACACGTTTTACTAGTTATCCTTCTATTTTAACAATAATGGTCTTATACAGTATTTGTCCTTATAAGAGTGAGTTAGTTCATACAGCATAATGCTCTCCAGTCTCTCCCAAGTTATTTTTGAAATTCTTGCTAGATGTGCATTATTTTCACATAAAAGTACAGTCTATTTTTTTTTTGTTACTGTTGTTGTTTTGTGCCATCAAGTCAGGACTGACTCAGCTGACCCTACAAGAGGCTTTCAGAAGCTGTAAATGGCACCAGAAGAGATTGCCCGTCTTTCTCCTGCAGAGTGGCTGATAGATTAGAATCAAGTGGCAGTGGGTTGGCGTCATAGCTCCTCACCACCAGTCATCCCCTTTATTTGGAGTCTGAGAAAGTTGCTGATCATTTTGTTTCTATTGTGGAAAATGCAATGATAAACATCCTAGAAACTAAAGCTTTATGCGGCTCCATGATTGTCTTGAATAAGAGGTGCGATTGCTAGAGAAAAAGGGAGGCACTGTGGCAGCACCCAGAATTTTTTTATTATTATTATTTTGTTTCTGTGTACCGTCAAATCAGATCTGACTGGTACAGGAGGAGAATGCCCCTCCTTCTCCAGCCGAGCATCTGGTGGATTTGAATTGTGTACCTCTGAGATTGCAGTGCAGCTTCTTGCCACTAGGCCACCAGAGCTCAGCACCCAGAACTTTTGTGCTACTAGATCACCAGGCCAAAAGCAAGGTGGACTGTATGGACCCAATGTCTTCTGACCACACTGCTCTGACGAGTTTCATACAGGTGGCTTCACCGCAGTTAGGAACATTCACACTTGGGCTCTGGGCCGTTAGACACCAGCGCAGGTAGCCCTTGGGCTGTACGAAAGGTTCTGAGATTTTAGGGCTGGAAAGTGAAGCACAGAGGGCTTCTCCTACGTAAGTGATCAGCAGAAGTGATTATAGCACGTGCAGGTCTTGGGCAGATCTTCTGTGATGAAATTCAGATGCCACAAAAGTGCAAAGGCACATTTGAATGCAACAGCAGTGATGAGGAGTTTAGTATTGGCTAGTTTATTAAAATGCCTTCCTGCATACAAATGGGGAAATTAATAAGACAAAACATTCCAAGCATTGTAAGCGTTTCCAGAGACTTCTGAGTCATTTCATAAAAATAGACCATTTGTCTCCTATTGCTAAGAGTTGGTACCAAAAGATGGAAATAAAAATGAGAACCCCCACGCCGTGACTGGCGCTGCATCACCAAACATGACAGCCGCAGTGAGTAAGCCCCTCTTGGGATGTGGGGCTTCAAGGCTGGCAACAGTCAGAGCATGTGAGGGGTGCAGGACAAAGTGAAGGAATGACAGCGAGCTGTGTCCAGCAGGCATAGAGGACTAGGTGGGGGCTCACTCCGGGCCAGCTCCTTTGACCCCAGAATAGCAGTATTGTCCCAAGGAGCGAGGCTCACTGAGTTGTAATCTCTGACTTGCAGATATGTGAACCTGGGCCAGGTCCCTCGCCTACTTAGCCTGCTTGTCCTCATTTGGAAAATGAGTCTGTGGACATTTGCCCATGTCTGTTTCCCATGATCACAGTGGGCATGGCTTAGCTCATAGCATTGAAGCTGCTTCATCAAGGATGACATAATGGGTATTGATGTTGCTGTGTGCTGTCAGCATTGAGTCAAAACTGCCTCCCATCTGACCCTCCAGTGGGCTTTCAGAGGCAGTAAATGACACAGGAGGACATTGCCCATCTGTCTCCCATGGAGCAGCTGGGGGATTTGAGTCGTGCTCCCTTGGGTTGGCAGTGCAAATCCTTACCACCAAGCCCCCAGAGCTCCCTGAATGGATATTATTACTGTTATTTTAAAAAATGCACTTGATGATGAACTTGATCAGAATATACATAGGTGGAGAAGTTTGAGGTTTAGCCCTGATTGGCCAATAACTAGTTTATGGCGTTGAGGAAACAACTAGAATGGATGCAGGTGGCGATGACCCATCCAGAGCCCCTCTGTTGGACCAGTGCACCCTCCCCCACTTGCTGGATGCCCAGTGCTGCCCCTTCCTCCTGAGCGTTGGCCCTGGTCAGGGAGAGTTACCCTGCCTCAGAGGCTGTGTCCACTCCCTGCAGTCCTGCTAGACCAATGTAATGGCCTCCTGCCTTAAAGAGACCCAGCGTGCCTTTCAAACCCCATATCCAGAAAGAAAATCCTTACTTTGTTCCTTCCTCACTCTGCCTTCCTCTGTTGCTCCTTTTCTTCTAAAATCATTCTGTCATTTCCATGTACCCAAATTCCTGCTCCAGGCTGGATTTCTGCTGAACTCATCTGAAGACATCATGCAAATTTGTCTCACATAGTTTGGATAAGATGTCAGGACAGTCAGTGAAGAAGAGGACGACTTGGAACGAGATGATTTGGCACGGGCTGCGGAAATAGGTGCAATTACAGCAGCGGTTGTGAAGACGCAGTAGCACCTGGAGGTGCTTGGTTCTGGTGTATGTGAGGTCACTATGGGTCAGAACTGGCTTGATGGCACCCAGCAATAACTTTAGGGAGACCTTGTGGCCTTGTGGGTAAGGAGTTGCACTGTCAACTCAAAGGCAGGCAGTTTGAATCCCCCAGCTGTTCTATAGGCGGTCAGATGGGCAGTCTCCTTCTGTGTGACTTCCAGCCTCTGAAAACCCACTGGAGGGTCAGCTATGACCTACTTGACAGCACACCAACACCACCTTCCTTCTGCTCCTTTTCTCAAGCTTCATTTCACAGTGATTTCTCTGCCCAAATGGTCAAACTTCTAGTCTCCAGTGTGTTCTGTGATTGTTCCACCAAGACAATAATCATCATTCTTTTGGTTAAACACTAGTTACTGCATGAAATATTGCTCATTAAAAGACCTGCAGGCTTCTGGCATTACTCTTACTCTGATTTCCTTCTACTTCTGTAAGTGGACTCAAGACATGACACAGAAATAAACTCCATTTGCACAGGTGGAAAATGGTTATTCTTTAGCAGTCCGGGGCCAAAACATTAGCCCAGTCTGCTGATCCAGTCAAGTCAGAGCCCTCGCTGGTTCTGTTCCCAGCACTGTAAAGGAACACCCTGTTCTTTTCATTTTGTTTATGAAAGCTCTTCTCCCTCCCCACCAGGCTGTCATTCGGCAGCTTCATGAAATCCCAGAGGCCTATGTCCCTGAGCACGATAACATTGCTACTAGACCTCGTGGGCTGCAGACATGACTACTTTTTCAGTAGGGAGTATTTGCCATAGTAACCTTCACTTGGGACCAGTCTCAAAGAGAAGACACGGGAAAGGTCTAGTGTCTGACATTTTGTAGATGTTTCCCTATGACTGCTTTCCAGGGGGCTAATACAAACACAGAGATCCCATCTGGCGTGTTTCTCCATCACACCGTTGTTCCAAGGATTTCAGAGGCTTAGAAAGCATATAACTGTCTGATAGGGTTTCCAAGACTATAATTCTCTACAGAAGCAGACTGACACAGCGTTCTCTCTTGGAGCAGCTGGTAGGTTCAAACCACTGACCTTTCAAGCAGCAGAACACTTTAATGACTGTGTAAACAAGGTTCCATGCAAGACTGATGGCTTATTCATTGCAAATAACCTTTTAAACAACATAAACAGTGACTTACTAGGATGGAATACACATGGATCAAATTAACTGCCTCTTTGCAGACAGTATTATCAGTTCCAAAAAAGCCAAAGTCTGACCAAGGAACAGATTATCAATGATTTGTAAGCAAGCTTAAGTTGGAAGTGAAAAAAATGAAAGCACATCCATGAGAGCCAAAGTGCTTTGAGATTATCTCTGAACTGAGGGATCATCAAATCCAGAATAGTATCAACTCTAGGATTAAATTGAGAGATAATAAAGTGTAGAATAAATTTAATTTCTTGAACACCAGTGACCAAAGATCAGATGAATTATGGGATGACATTAAGGACATCGTTCGTGAAGGAAGCAAAAGGTTATTAAAAAGAAGGAAAAAAAATTCCAAAGTGGATGTGAGAAAAGACTCTGAAACTTCCCCTTGAATATAGAATGGCTCAAGTGAACAGAAGAAATGAAGAAATAAAAGAGCTGAGCAGAAGATGGCTAAGGGCTGCTCAAGAAGTCAAGGAATACCCACTCCTCCCTTCTCATATGCTTAGGTTCTAAAGACTGGGTTGATAAGCAAAATTAGTGTCATGTAGGGGGTGGGGGCTGAGCCGTGTCTTCACAGTGGTGTCATTGCTCCCTCCAGGGCAGTCACGGTTCCACAGGTGCCCTGGTGTATCTCGGAAAGTGTAGCACAATAAACACATTTCCTGTCTTGCCTTTTTTCACTGCCTCAGAGTTCGTGGCAGTCAGGGGTTGCCCACCACCCACTACCTCCTACTACCTCCTCATCCTCTGTATGCGCCAGCCCTGCATCTCTGATCAGTCCCCTTGTCTTCCCACCACTTCCTCTCCTTCCTCCCCTACATTGACCTCCTTAGGGCCTTTGGGAGGGAGAAGACATCCTTTCATGGCCTGGTTTTCACCAGGGCCTCTGGTCTATTGTTCAGGGTGAGTGAGCCACAGTCCCCAGACGTTTTTTCAGAGTTGTTGGAAATGAAAAAATTCACATAGTGAGATAATAAGAGTGGAGTCAGTGTAGCATACTGAAATGTGCAAAGAGCTGGAATTAGAAAACCAAAAAGGAGGCATATGCTTGACGTTCCGCAAACTGAAAGAGCTGATTAAAAATGTTAAGCCTCAAGTTGCAATAGTGAAGGATTCTGTGGGCAAAATGTGGAATGACTCAGGAAGCATCCAGAGAAGGTAGAATGGGCACACAGATGCACTGCACCAAAAAGAACCACTTGTCATTTATGTCAGGAGGTAACTCAAAATGCAACGCATTGCTGTCCACTTGGAACAAACGCAGAGCTGACCCTCTAGAGGGTTTTCAGAGGCTGGCAATCACACAGGAGGAGATTGTCTATCCCTTCCATGGAGCAGCTTGTGGATTCAAACTGCCTGACTTTGGGTTGGCATATATTAAAGAACAACAACACAACACAACTAAAAAAATCTGATGGTATTGATGAAATAGTCCAAGCTACATTGAAGGTGTTAGCAATAAATAAGGCTCCTGGAATTGACAGAATACCAGCTAAGGCATTGCAATAGATGTATGTTACTCTGGAGGCGCTCACTCTCTATGCCAAGAGATTTAGAAGACCTGGCTGATTGACTAGAAGAGATCCCTATTTGTACCCATTCCAAAGGAAAGTGAGGGACAGGCCACGGCAGTGGCCTAATAATAACCAATATTACACACAAGCAAACTGATGCTAAAGAGAATTATAAAATGGTTTCAGCACTGTGTGGACAAGGAGCTGCTGGAAATTCAAGTCAGATTCAGAAAGGACTCAGAATGAAGGCTATCATTGCCGGTGTCTGATGGATCTTGGCTGAAAGCAGCGAACACCTACAAAAAAAGGTTTAACTGATGATGCAAAGGCACCTCCTGCTTAGGGGGGGTGCCGCGGTGGACAGAGCACCCTGAGGTTCAGCTTGCATGTAGGAGTAAGGATGTAGCATTGGAGAAGGTGGACTGTTGATTGGCGGAATGCATTTTTAACTCTGTGTTTGTGTTTTCATTTTGAAGAGCTAGGTTGTGGAGAGGAGATAGAAGTCGAGAGCAGATGGCCACTTGTGCAATTTTTCCACAGAATGGAAGGGAAATTTGCCTTATCTGTTCAATTGTTGGTTGTGTGCCGTTGAGTAGAAAAATATAGAAGGAAAGGCGTGAAGAATGAAGCTGGGATCAGTGAGGAGCTTCTGTGTTGTGAATGACATTCAGTGCATCTCAGAGTTCAGTCACATGCTCTTCTCCTCTAAAGTGAATATTGTGCACATTTCAGAGATAAAGAACCAGAGGCTAGAAGAGCCCACCTGTTGGTCTGGGGTTCCTCTGCTAACTCAAAGGGAGCTGAGACTGAAGCCTAGAGTCTCTGTTTCCTGGTTGACCCTCTTTCTACTTCCCCAGACTGCCTCTGCTCAAGAGATGAAAGTACTATGTCCATGGAAGTAGCCAGTCTGAAAAGAGTGCAGAATCAGAGCTATGAACAAAGTCCAGGAATAGCATGATGGAAGCTTAAACTGTTAAATAAGATACATATCAGAGAGGTACTATTTTCTGATTAGTGAATAAATCATTTCTAGCATCCAGAGATCCCGTTATTCATTACTTTGATGAAATACATAAAAACGTGAATGTGTTAAATGCTCTGTGGTGTTCTAAGCCTTATGAAAAGCTAAAGTATAAAACAGCGTGACCTCCAACAATATGTGCTTTTCTTGAAAAGAAGTTTTAGAAAACTAGACTTTTGGTTACCAGGGAGATGGTTCCCGACTGGAGTTTTCAAATAGCCAAGCCATTAGCTGCATGTACACATCACCCACATTTGTGCAGGAGACAATTGCAGGGGTTTTAGAGGGGACTTGTGAGTGGGTGCCAGCAAGCTCTTGGGCAAATATTCTAATTGTTCATGGCAGCGGAGGCTGTGATTGGGTTTAAGTGTGCTTCCTGGTGAATATATCCTGTTTTTTCTAAACTTAAAATTTTCTTGTCTACTGCTTTTGCTCTGGCCAACTATGGTACGGCAGGCAGCCCAAGGTCAAATCCTAAAAAGCAGGTATGCTCCGACAGGGTCTGACTGTAGTTGAGTTGTTCTAAGTAAGACCAGCTATAGAAGCCAGGACCTGTGCTATACAAGGTCTGGGTTAGGGAGCACTAACCAGAGTGGACAGCCTATTCCTTCTCTCCAGTCCATCAACTACTGTATTTTTATTTAGAAAGCTCTGGTTATTTATGAAAAAAATTTTTCTGGAATAAATATTGACTATAAGGGGCTGGCCCTTGGAAAAGTGGAGGGTCAGCAAGAAAGAAGAAGCCCCTCAATGAGGTAGATTGACATAGTGCCGATAACAATGGCGTCAAGTCTATCAGAGGTGATGAGGATGGCATAGGATAGGGCAGGATTCCGTTCTCTTGCTCATAAGGTTGCTATGAGTTGTCCTTGAATTGATGGCACCTAACAACAAAGTGGTAGTGTTTTTAAGGTTTCTTAAATACCCAAACCACGAAGTAATTTTCTGAACAGAATAGAGGAATGCTGTGTGGTTTAAAATCAGGAAATGTGTGCATCAGGTTGTATATATCTATTAATTGTGTATGCTAAGCCCAATCTTGTGAGACAGTGAACTATATGGACAAGAATGTGGCATCAGGATTAGAGAAAGACTCATCAACAACCTGCATTATGCAGCTGACACAACCATGCTTGCAGAAAGTGAAGAAGACTTGAAGTACTTCAGAAAATCAAAGACTACAAAGCCTTCAATAAGGATTACATCTCAACAACAAGAAAACAACAATCCACTGGGCCAATAGGCAACATCATGATGGATGGAGAAAAGACTGAAGTGGTCAACCGGTTTAATTTACTGGATCCACAATCAACATCCATGATAACAGCAGTTTCTGTTGCTGTTGTTATGTGCCAATGAGTCGCATGCAACTCATAGCAACACTGTGTACAAGTGCTCTAAACCCTGCTCTATCCTGTGCCAACCTCACTGTCTCTGACCCACCTACTCCCATTACCCCAATCACTGAATCGATCCATCTCATCAAGGGTCTTCCTCTCTTGCACTGTCCCTCCACTCTCCCAAACATGATGTCCCTCGCCAAGGACTGGTCCCTCCTTGCAACATGCCTAGAGTATGTCAGATGAAGGTTCAGAATATTTGACTCCAAAGAGCAGCCCAGTTTCACCCTCTCCAGGATAAACCTGTTTGTTCCAGCAATCCATGGTATATTCAACATTCTTCTCTAGCATCATGGCTTAAAGGCATCAAGTCTCTTTCTGTCATCCCTATTCACTGTCCAGCTCTCTGATGCATAGCACGCAGTTGCAAAGATGATGGCCTGGATCACGCACACCTTAGCCTCCAGCCTGACGTCGTTGCTCTTCAGTACTCTTGAGAGGTCCCTCACAGCTGACTTTCCCAATGCAATTCATCTCTTGATTTCCTGGCTGCTGTTACCAAGAGTGTTGACTGTGGAGCCAAGCAAACTGAAACTATTAACTATCTCAATCTCTTCACCATCCATCCATCCTGATGCTGCCAGTTGGCCCAGTGGTGAGAATTGTTGTTTTCTTGGTGTTGAGCTTCAATCCATATTGAAGGCTGTAGTCCTTGACCCTCTGCAGCAAGCAGGGTGTGTCATCTGCATATCGTAGGTTGTTGATGACTCTTCCACCAATCCTGATGCCACATTCCTCCTCATACAGCCCAGCGTCTTGGATGATCTGTTCTGCATACAGATTGAAAAGGTATGGAGACAGAATACATCCTTGGTAGACACCCTTCCTGATTTCGAACCATGCTGTGTCACCCTGCTCTGCTCTGTCTCTTAGTTCATATATAGGTTTTGCATAAGCACAATCAAATGTTCTGGGATTCCCATTCTTGTCAGAGTCAGCCACAGCTTGTTGTGATCCACACAGTCAAAAGAGATGCATTGCATTTGGGGAAATATGGTGGCAGGGCACTCTCCAAAGTGCTAAAGAGCAATGATGTCATTTAAAGACTAAGATGTGCCTAATCTAAGCCATGGTATTGTCAGTTGCTTCCTGTGCATTTGAAATGAATAAGGATGATCCAAGAAGAATTGATGTCTGTGAGTCGTGAAGATGGAGAAGAATATTGACTAACTCATGGATTGCCAAAATGAGCAAATCTGTTTGGAAGGAAGTACAAGTAGAGTGCTCCTTAGAGGCAAGGATGGCAAAACTTACTTACGTTGGGAAGATTTTTCAGGAGGAAACAATCTTTGGAGAGAGACAACATGCTGAGAAAAGTAGAGGGTCAACAGAAGAGAAGAAAACCCTCAATGAGATGGATTGACACAATGACTATAGCAATGGGCTTGAACATGACAGAACTCATGAGGGTGATGCAGAATAAGGCAAGGTTCAGATCGGTTGTTCATCGTGCCATTATGAGACATAATTGACTCTAGAATTGACAGTCCTAAGAAGATGGAAGGAATACACATAATCTCTGGACTGAAAAGAATTGGTTTACATGAAAGAAATTCAGGAAGTACCATCTGAACAAGAGCCAATTGTGATGAAAGATGAATTTCAAGCAGCACTTAAGGCATTGGCAAAAAATGGGGCCCCAGAAATTGAACTGCCAATGACATGTTTGAACTAGCAGATGCAGCCCTGAATGTGCTCAGCAGTTTATGCCAGGAAATTTGGAGGACAGCTACCTAGCCAACTTACTGGAAGAGTTCCATGTTTGTCCCCGTTCCCAAGAAAGGTGATCCAACAGAATGTGGAAACTGTTGAACAACATCATTAATATTTCATCAAGCAAAATATTGAAGGTCATTCAAAAGTGGCTACAACAGTACATTGACAGGGAACTACCAGAAGTACAAGCTGGTTTTAGAAGAGGCCGCGACACTAAGGATATCATTGCTGATGTCTGATGGATCCTGGCTGAAAACAGGGGATGCCAGAAGAATGTCTGTTTGTTTTTTATTGACTATGCAAAGACATTTGGCTGTGTGGATTATAACAAATTATAGCTCACATTGAGAAGAATGAGAATCCCAGAACACTTAATTGTCTCATGTAAAATCTATACCTACCCCCAGAGGCTGTTATGTGAACAGAGCAAGGAAATACCACATAGTTTAAGATTAAGATGTATTTCAGGGTTGTATACTCTCTCCATATCTATTCAGTCTGTATGCTGAGCAAATCATTCAACAAGCTGAACTCTGTGAAGAAGAATGTGGCATCAATATTAAAGACTCATATACACCTACATTACATAGATGATGTTTGCTGAAAGTGAGGAGGACTTGAAGCACTTGCTGCAGAAGATAAAAAAATTATAGCTTTCAATATGGATTACATCAAGAAAACAAAGATTCTCACCGTTGGACCAATAGGCAACATCATGATAGTGGGGAAAATATTGCAATTGTCAATGAATGTATCTTACATGGGTCCACAGTTAACACCCTTGGTACCAGCAAACAGGAAATCAGGAGATGTTACTGCATTGAGAAAGTCTGCTGCCAGGGACCTCTCCAAAATACTGAAGAACAACGATGTCAGTTTGAGGACTAAGACAAAAAGGTCTAGACCGGAGAAGTTAGCAGGTCCAAGCTGGAATTCTCTTATTTAAAAAATTTTTGGGGTGACTCTGAAGCACAGTCAGAAATGAAATGACTGATGTATCTCATCCATTCTCAAAATGTGGTCCTCCACCCAGTAGTGGCAGCCTCACTTGTTACAGATGCAGATTAAAACAGAAATGCAAATTCTCAGGTCCCAATTCTAGATATTCTGAATCAGATTCTCAGGGACTGGGACAGTCCTGTGTGTGTTAAAGAGCCCTCCAGGGGATGTTTCAGTTTTAAATGCTCCACCCACAATTGTGAAGGGAGCTCTAGTAGCCAAGTGTGCAAGGAGTTGATCTGCCATTACAAAAGCAGGTGGTTCGAATCCACCAGCTGCTCCATGGGAGAAAATTGGACATTCTCCTCTAGTGCAATTTACAGCTTTTGAAAACTGGCCGAAGGAACAGCTCTGAGTTGGTTTCTACTTGATAGCAGTGAGTGACACTTGTGATGTCAGTCCAATCTGAGGAGCACCTAGCAAAGAAAACCCAGAAAGGTTCCATGGTTTGACCAAGGTCAATCACTGAATGGCCCAGCCCACCACTAGCCCTGAGCCCTGATTCTCAGTTTGAACATATGCCAACTGTACGTTCTCTGTCAGCCTGTGAGGCTCTCAGCCCTAGGGAGCTTTCCCGACTCTGTAGTCTTGTAAACATTTCCTATGTTCTTTATCACGCCTTGGAGCTCCTATCCAAATTCTGCCATGCTTTACTAATTAGCTCTTCGGTGAGACTGAGTCCTGGGCAGGGTGTGACCACCCGGTGCACAAGCCTGTGTCAATATTTGTCTTCTACCATGCTGACTGCTTTTCTGGCAGGGCAACTCTCCCACACTCCCCTACCTCCCCGCCCCCTTCCTGTTCTCATAACAGCTTTGGGTGGTTCCTGTACACGTCTTTCCTCCTTAAGAGGAGGCGCAGAAGGCTCAGCTAATAGTAATGGAATGAATTGCATACATCTGCCTGCTGGTTGCTTTGTTACTGTGGATAGAAATCTGCTAAGGGACAAAAAAGATAGTACAGGTAGGAACCCAGAGAAATGGATGCCTTGACCTTCACGGAAGATTGGAACAATAGGTTCAGTGAAGCACTATTGTATTTCCTAACAGGTTTTATTTTTTAGAGCCATTTAAAGTTTACTGAAAATTACCAGTTTGCTTTTCTCTTGAAGGGGACTGTTTGTATTCACAAAATTCTCCTGTACTGTCAGGACAACTTGATTTGACTTGTAATTTGTTTCTAATCAAGATGAAATTCACAGAAGAGAAAATGAACTATTAAAGGGTATAATTTGATGGCGTTTAGACCATTCTCAGTGGCATGTAATCTTCACCTCTAGTTTCAGCCCCTCTGCAGGAGTTCTCCTAGTATTTCCCCATTGAAGCATTGCTTTCCCATGTACACAGGAAGTGGTCGCTCCCTTCCCCTGGTCCATGACAACCGCCAGTTTGTTGTCTGCCTTCCTGTGAATTCGTCTCTTCTGACCATTTCATACAAATACTGTTTCTGTTAGGTGCCATCAAATTGGCTATGACTCATAGTGACCCCATGAACAACACATCTGAACTCTGCTCTGTCCTCTACTATCTGCACTATCTCCACCATACTCAAATCTCTTTTAGTCATCCTGTCGATCCATCTTGTTGAAGGTCTACCTCTCTTTCTCTTAATGTCTTTCTGCAGAGACTGACTCTTCCTGACATCATGCCCAAAGTATGTGAGATGAAGTTTTATCGTCCTTGCAGTTAAGGAACACTCTAGTTGCCCTTCCTCCCAAGACGGACTTGTTTATTTTATTAGCAGTCCATAAAATATTCAGTATTTTTCTCCAACACCGCAGTACAAAGGCATTAGTTTTTCTTCAGTCTTCCTTATTCATTGTCTAACTTTCAGATGAGTAGGAAGCAATTGAAAAGACAAAAGCTTGGGTAAGGAACACCTTAGTCTTTAAATTGACATTCTTGTTCTTTAGCACTTTGGAGAGGTCCATGACAGCAAATTCTCCTGATTCAAAACATCTTTTGATTGCTTGACTTCTGCTACCATATGTATAGATTTCGAGTCCAAGCAAAATCAAGTGTTGACAATTTCAACCTTTTCTCCATGTATCATAATGTTGCCTGCTGGCCCAGTGGTGAGGGGTTTTGTTTTCCTATTTTTTTAAAAAACATTTTTTTGTTGATACTGTAATGAAAGTTTACACAAAACATGCATTTACATTCATTCATTGTTGCACATTTTCCTCTTTACTTCCTCCCCTAGTTACCTTTTCTTTTTAAAAAGATTCTTTCATTGTTGCACAATATCCTCTTTTCCCCGCCCCCTAGTCCATATTGCTATGCACCTCTTATTCTGGACTGTTGTCATGCAAATAATACCTAATCATATATTCCTTTTAAATGGTTCTTTCCCTCATCAGTTTCAGTGCAGTGTTCATTATTTATGCCCTCTTTTTTTAGTTTCCCCCAACCCTGATGTCAGTCCTGTTTTATAACAGTGGTCTTATGCAGTATTTGTCCTTTAGTGACTGAGATATTTCATGCAGCATAATGTCCTCCAGGGTCACGCATGCTGTGTAATATTTTATGAGTTCCTTGTTTTTCAGTGCTGTATAGTATTCCATTGTGTGAATGCATCACACAGCTTGTCCATCTATTTGTTGATGGGCACTTGGGTTGCTTCCATCTCTTTGCTATTGTGAACAGTGTAGCAGTAACCATGGGTGTGCATACATCTGTTTGAGTGGAAGTTCTGGTTTCTTTAAAGTATATTCCTAGTAGTGCAGTTGCCAGGTCAAATGGTATTTCTATTTCCAACTTTTTGAGAAAGCACCATACTGCCTTACATAGTGGTTGCACCGTTTTACACTCCCACCAGTAGTGATTAAGGGTTCCAGTTTCTCCACAACCTCATCAGCATTTCCTGTTTGCTGCTCTTTTGAATTTTGCTGTTGTTCCTGGGGTGAGATGATACCTTACAGTTGTTTTGATTTACATCTCTAAGAGCTAGGGTTTTGAACATTTCTTCATGTGTTTGTTCACCATCTGAATTTCGTCTTTGGTGAAGTTATCTATTAATATCCTTGTGCCCATTTTGTAATTGGATTGTTTGCCTTTATGTAACCCATAGTGAAGACTGTAAACTTTGATCTTCTACAGGAAGTTCTTCACACTTTCTTCACTTTCTGCAAGCAAGGTTGTGTCATCTGCATACCCTATGTCATTGATAAGCATTCCTTCAATCCTGATGCCACATTCTTTTTCATAAAGTTCAGTTTCTTGAATAATTTGCTTAGCATACAGTTTTAATTGGTATGGAGAAAGGATAAAACCCTGGTGCAGGCCTTTCCTAATTTTATAGATTCTATTTCATAGAAATAGAATCATATACTATCTAGTCTTTTGGTGTCTGGCTTCTTTTCACTCAGCATGATTTCCAGGATCATTCATGTTGCAGCTGGTATTAGAATTTCATTTATATGTTGCTACTAAATGCCACTGAGTAGAGTTTGACTTACGGTGACCCCATATGTTAGCATAGAATGGCCCCAAGAGATTTTCTAGGCTGTAAATTTTGGGGGGGGGGCGGAGGAGGGGTAAATAATACATATCTTTACTTGAAAAACCAAATTTTAAATAAGGAAAGAGAAAGTTAATATTTACAATTCAGCCTCAGATTGCTGCACAAGGACTCTGGGGTGACTCATCTTGTACACTCGTAATTGCACACCCCAAATCCCGTTTCAAATCGCCTTCACTCTGGCATTTAACTCTGGTCTGCCAGTGATGCTCAAAGCTTGCTTTCCTCCGACCAGAGGTGTTCACTCTACATAACTTTTATAGGCTATAATTTCTATGAGAAGGAGTTCTAGTATATAGTACATTGAGAGTTGGTCTGCTAATAAGAAGGTCAGTGGTTCAAATCTGCTAACTGCTCCTTGGAGAAAGATGGGCAACCCCCTCCTGTAAAAAATGTAAGTCAGAAATCCAATGAAGGGTCACCGTGAGTTGGGATCAACCTGACTTCCGTGTGTTGGGTTGGGTTCATTTTTTTCTGGGAGCAGATCATCACGTCTATCTTGGGTAGGTTCAGACCATCAACCTTAACTGTTAAACCCTGTTTCCCTTTTATAGCTGAAAAATATTCTATGAGATGAACAGACCACACTTTGTTTATCCATTGATAAACTTTTAAGTCCATTAGGTTGTTGGCACATTTCAGCTATTGTGAATAACACTACTATGGACATGTATGTACAAGTATTTCTTTGAATTTCTGTTGTAATTGTTTGGTATCAAGTCATCTTATGAATGTGCAGTGGAGGGAAAGGTCAGCAGGCTTCTGGTTTACCTGCAAGGCAATCCCAAGATGGACACGGCCCGGCTGGCCCCACTATCACAATGAAGTCCCCATTTTTAGTCCTCTTTTGGGGACTCACATCAATATTCTTTTGTAATAGCTTAAATGACTGTGGTGGGACAACCACAGGGCTTATCACCCATGGGGGCAGGCCTGGAGCAGCTGCCTACTTGCATGAAAACCTCATTCCTGTCAGAGAGAGACAATCTGCTAGGCAGTGCTTCTCTGGCTTCATCATGATTTCCTGGCTTTCTGAGGATTTTTTTTTTCAGAAGGAAAAAGAAACTGTTGTTAATATCAAAAAGCACCAGATAGAGGAGGCAACTCAAAAGCTTGTCTTGAGGTTGATGTTTTTAATGACCAGGGGAAAGAGAATTCAATCTAACATTTCTCTTGGCTGGAGAATCCCCATCTCCCACCCACAACTAGCTAGTGGTAAATCAAAAGGACCCCAGTTGTGGGGTGACTGAAGACACCACAGAATATCTCCAGTGCCTGCTGAAGGGAAACAAATACAAAAGGAAATGGAAGTCGTGAACTACTAACATCTCTTCTGAGGCTGGAGCTGCTTCCAGAAGCCTGTATTTCTCTGTGTAGTCTGGTTGCTATGGTGCCATCTTTGTTACTATAAAAAATACTGTCTGGTAAACTTTGGCTACTGGTTAAATAAAAGAGTTGATAACCACAGAGATGCTCACAGATCCTCACCTTTTAGGCTCTCTTCCAAGGCTGAGGCTTTGGAATGAAGTCTACTCTCCCATCTTCTTACTGCTGCTAGGGAGTGAAAGAATGCAGGAGGGGAGGAAATCAAAGGATATGGCAGTAGGCACATTAGCCAGTTCACCGCCAGGCCTTTTCTGGGGGCTTTTGGAAACAGCCGTACCAGGTTAGAAAGGGCCTGCAGACTGGAGTGAATTCAGAGGTTATGAGAGTGGTACAGATGAGCCCTGGTGGCTCAATGGTTAAGCATCCAACTGGTAAACCAAAGGTCAGTCCTTTGAACCAACTAGTAACTCTACAGGCAAAAAACCCCTGCACAGCTGTTCCCATAAAGTGTGCATCCTAGGATAGCCTGTAGGGCAGTTCTCTTCTGTCTTCTAGTACTAGCTGTGAGGTAGAATTGACACACCAGTGCCCCAAAACAACAGGGTTGACTTGCACCTATTCTGAGTTGATGACAAAGGTAGGAATTTCAGAGGTGACAGTATGAGTCTTCAATCTTCAGATGAAGGTGTATATTAAAAGGATACTCTTTGCTGGGGATGTGTGATCTGCATAATTGCAGGTTGATAGTCTTCCTCAGATCCTGAAGCCACATTCTTCATCATAAAGCCCAGCTTTTCCATCTGCATTAGGTTGATGAACACAACCTTGCTTGTTGAAAGTGAGGAAGACTTGAGGGGCTTGCTGCAGAAGACCAAGGATAACACCTATCAATATGGTTTGCATCTCAATGTAAAAAATATTTACCACTGGACCAATAGGCAACATCATGATGGAGGAAATATTGAAATTATTAACTATTTCATCATGCTTAGATCCACAATCAGTACCCTTGGTACCAGCAGTCAGGAAATCAAAAGATGTGTTGCATCAGTAAAATCTGCTGTCAAGGACCTCTCCAAAGTGATAAAGAACAAGGATATCAGTTAAAGGAGTAAGATGTTCAGGATGTAAAGGAGTAAGATGTCCAAGCCGTGGTCTGTTCAGTTATTTCCTATGCATCTATATGTTTGATACAGAACATTTCAAAGGGCAGCTTGGGAAGACAAAACAAAGTATTATAAAGAAGTGTGCAGAGAGCTGTAATCAGAAAATAAAAAAGGAAGAACTTGCTTGGCATTTTTCAAGCACTGGAGAAGAGTACTGAACATACTGTATTTCTGGAGAGCAAATAAGTCTTTCCTGGAGAAGGTGAAACCAGATTGCTCATTGGAGACCAGGATTTTGAAGCTCTATCTCACATACTTTGGGCATGTTGCCGGGAGGACCCAGTCCTTGAAGAAGAACATCATGCTTGAAAGGGTAGAGGGTCAGCTCAGGAAAGGAAGATCCTGGATGAGATGAATTGGTGCAGTGATTATGGCAGTGGGCTCAGATGTATCAGAGGCGGCGAGTTAGGCTCACATTAGGGCAAGGTTCAGATCTATGATTCATAGGGTCTTTGTGAGTCATAGTCAACTCAATGGCACATAACAACAACGTATACATCTGTAAGCTTGACAGTGATTACAAATGGCAGAAGAGGAACTGAGGCAAAATCAATGCCTTTGAATTGTGGTATTGGAGAAGAGTACTGAGTATCCATCCCATGGACTGCAGAAAGAATAAACGAGTCTTTCTTGAAGGAAGTACTGCCAGGGTGCCCTTACAGGCATGGATGGTAAAATTTGGTCTCACATATTTTGAGCAAGTTGTCAGGAGGGGTGAGTCCTTGGAAAAAGACATCATGCTTAGAAAGGTGGAGGTTCAGTGTAAGAGAGGAAGACCCTCAACCAGATGGATTGACATAGCACCGTGACTGCAGCAATGGGGTCAGGTATATCAGAGAAGTTGAGGTTGGCACAGGATGGGGCAGGGTTTAGATCAGTCGTTCATAGGGTCACTCCGAATTGTAGATAACTCCACAAAACAAAGCAGCACCATCAATTTTGCTTGAAACAGTGATGCAGGGGACTTTTGAGCATTCAGGAAAAAATTATCTCTCTGTCTCTCTCCTCATCTGTGGGATCTTCACTTGCTGTTGTGTGGTACCAGATTCATACTCTACAGGGCTTTGCATGGTTGTGATCTTTTGGAAGGAGATCACCAGGCCTTTCTTCTGCGATGTCTCAGTGGGGATTCAGATCTTTAACCTTTTTTATTAGGAACTGGTAACCATTTACACCATCCAGGGATAAGCAGCCTATCATGCTCGATCTGACGCTTGGTTTTGCTGGGTACCAGAGGAGAGCTGGACTCCAGAAGGTTTGCAGTGGCTGATTTTTCAGGAGATGGCAAGGCCTTTATTTTACGATGGACCTGAAGGGACTAAAACCTCCAACATTTTGGTTAGCAGCCAAATATGTTAACCATTTGCACCAGCCCGAGTGTCTGTCCTTCATCTCTGACTGGGTCAGTCATCATTTCCTCCTTGGCCTCAGTGCCCCCCTTCTCCAGGCAAGAGCTGCTGCACTTCACGTCTGTGGGGCCTCAGGAAGCTTCCTTCTCTTTTTTGAAATCAGGTCATTGCAGTATAGTTTATGGACAGTCCACCACATCCATGTAAAGTTCATTGGGGTACAATCTACATATGAGCAAGAGCATCCTTGATTGAGTTTTGACGCCCAGAAAACCACTCCCACAATCAAGAGATGGAGCATTTCGGTCTCCCTGCCAAGTCTCCCTGTGCAGTTTCTTTCTCTCTCCTTCCAGCCTCAAGGCAACCACTCATCTAATTTTTCTCACTATAACTTAGTTGAAATGTTCTAGAATAGTATATTAGTGGGATTCTGCATGTTGTGCTCTTTCACGTCTACCCCTTTTCACTCCGTGTAATGTTCGGATTCATCTAGGTTGTTGTACAGAACAGTAGTCTTTTTTTTTTTTTTCTGCTTTGACTTCATTTCATAGGCATACCACTATTTATCCATTTTCTTGCTGTTTCCAATTTATAGCTGATATTTCTCCTTTACCTTGAATTGCTTCCTCCCTTTTGCCTCTTCCTCCTCCTTCTTGTTATTGTTGTTGTTATGGGCCATTGAGTTGCCTATGACTTATAGTGACCCTCTGTACAACAGCCCTAAACCCTGCTCTATCCTGTGCCAATCTTATTGTCTCTGACATGCCCATCCGCATTACCCCAGTCACTGAATCAGTTGAGGATCTTCCTCTCTTGTGTTATCCCTCCACCCTCCCAAACATGATGTCCCTCTCCAAGGACTGATCTTGCCTTGCAACATGTCCATTGTATGTGAGATGGGGCTTGGAGCTTCAGAATCCTTGACTCCAAGGAGCAGCCTGGCTTCACCCTCTCGAGGACAAACCTGTTTGTTCTCTTAAGTGTCATCCATACTTAAAAAACAAAAGCAAACAAAACCCCCACAACCCTCTCTTGACCCAGCAACCTTATGCACCCAATGTTAATAAAAATAAATTATGACCTGAACCATTTTGGATTATGGGAATTTCTTAGCAGCAAAACTCAACTCATTGACATTAAGTGGGAACTGACTCATATGTAGCTAATGCTCCAGCAGGTTCCCAGAGACTGTAGCGTGCATGGAAGGAAGGAGACTGCCCATCTTTCTCCTGTGGAGAAGCTGGTGGATTTAAACTGCCTTCTTTTGGGCTGGCAGTGCAACTTCCTACCCACTATGCCACCAGGGTTTCCTGAGCATTTCTAGACATATTCACATAAAGCAGGCAGGCAAATGCAAATGGTCTGTCACAGTCGTAGACATATTTGCACACATGATTTACCCTATCTGGACATTTGTCAGGGCTGGCTGACAGTCTAGATGTGGCTGTCTTAACCTGAGATGCCTCTGGATTACTTTCCACACTCTTTCTGGCCAGTCCTAAATGTCACTTTCTCCCTCAAAATTTAGAAACAATTTTTACTTATAAATCTTTATAATAAGAGAAAAAAGTTAAACAAAAGAATACATATTGCCTAATGTCGGGCATTGTGTGTGTGGGGGTGTCTTAGTTTCCTAGGGCTGTAAGAACAAAATATTGCTCGGTGGAAGAATTGAAACAAGAGGAATTGTTGGTCTCACAGTGCTGTGATGAAGAAGTCCAGCTCAGTGTTCTGGTTTGCCTGTTCCCTCTACAAAATCTCTGGGGGGCAGGGGTCCGTTCTCATCTCTGCCAGGTGTTCTGTGGTCTGTGCATACACCTCCTGGTGGCTGCCATTCCTATTTCTCTCTGTCTCTTCTAAGGACCACAGTCGGGATTAAAACTCAAATTCAGCTTGTTGCCATAGAGTCAGTTCTGCCTGGTAGCAAGTCTGTAGGATGGAGTTGACCTGCCCCGTAGTGTTTCCAAGGCTGTAAATCATTACAGAAGCAGACTGCATCGTCTTTTTCCCACAGAGTGACCGCTGGGTTCAAGTCTTTAGGTAAGCAGCCAAGTGCTTAACCACTATTACCACCGGCTTGGAAAAAAAGATACTTTTCTTTTGACCCGGACAGTCATTTAGGATAAAACTATATCTCTCCATGATTTAAGAGTGAAGATGCTTTCTATTTTACATTAACATTTTTTCCCTATGCCTATAATTTGTAGCCTAAATCTTTCTGAAGAAGGATTTAAGGCAATTTATAAAGGTACTGAGTCTGCAGGTGGGAGTAAAAGAATCGTAACTGTGAGAATTAATGTGGGAGTAGGAGACTGAGTGAGGCCTTAGAGGTTGTTGTTATTAAGTGTCATCAACTCAACTACCAGCTCATAGTGAGCCTCTGAACAATAGATCTGAACCCTGCCCCCTTTCCTGTGCCATCTTCATCATCTCTGATATGCTTGAGCCTGTTGCTGCAGTTACTGGGTCAAACCATTTGTCGAGGGCCCTCCACTCTTTGGTTGACCCTCCGCCTTTCCAAGCTTGAGGTCCTTTCCAAGGACTGGCCCTTACTAATTACTAATAACATGCCCCAAGTATGTGAGACAGAGCTTTGTTTCTAAAGAGCACCCTTGATTGCACTTTCTCCAAGACTTTTGTTTGAATTGTTTTTGTTGCTGTTTTCAGTCCATGGAATGTTCAGTTCTCTTCTCTAATACTACAAATCAAAAGCATCGATTCTTCTGTCGTCTTTGATCATTGAATAACTTTCAGATGCACAGTGAGTAAGTGAAAAGACTGAGGCTTGCATCTTAGTCTTTAAACTGACGTCATTGCACTTTAGAGAGGTCCCTGAAAGCAGGTTTGCCCAGTGCAACACATCTTTTGATTTCTTTTCTGCTGATACCAGGGATGTTGATTGTGGATCCAAGTAAGATGTAATAGTTGACAACTTACCTCTTCTCTCCTTCTATCATTATGTTGCCTTTTGGCCCAGTGGTGAGGATTTTTTAATTTTTGATGTTGAGATGAAATCCATATTTGATCTTCTGGTGCAGGCATTTTGTAGCAAGCAAGGTTGTATCATCTGCATAATGCTGATTGTTGTTGAGTCTTCCACCAATCCTGATGCTTCTGCTTCATAAAGTCCAGGTTCTTGAATGATTTGTTCAACTTACAGATTGAATAGGTACAGAGAAAGGATACAGCCCTGACACACACCTTTCTTGATCTTAGAAACTATGCAGTGTTCCCTTGCTCTGTTCAGACAACAGCATCTTCGTATAGGTGTAGGAGTGTCATAGTTCAGGAATTGATGGAAACCAATTGACTAGACCATCTTCCCAAATCCTTAGACATAGCCATTATAGGTTCCCAGGGAACACAGGATATTCTAAGCAAGTGTGTGCAACTTGTTCCTCCAAGGTCCTCAACCATGGTCCTTAATGCCTAGGTAATGGATGAATTTCATTAGACCTTGAGTGAATTGCAAGGACCTAAGTAACCTTGACAATGAGACAGTAAATCAATCTGTGCCAAGTCTGCCTTTCAGAAGCCCTGTTTTGCTTATAGTTTTGACTTTGCATCTCTACTTGCTGAGAATTAGGTCATTCAAATTTAGATACTCCAGAGGCAAATGATTTTTTTTTAATCACATTCCCCTGAAGTAAAAATTTCTAGTAATTTAATATATTACTGCATCTTAACTCTAAATAGCATTCTAGGTTAGGAAGTTACTTTGAGACCCTAGGATAATACTAGGACAGCTGTTAACCCTTAGTGTTGAACCTTTGATTCTAATTAATAGAACCCAGTGGCATAGTACATTATGTGTTCTTCTGCTGAACTGAACGTCAGTGCTTAGAAGCCACCAAGTGCTCCATGGGAGAAAGATGAACATTGTCCTCCTGATCTACAACCTCAGACACCTACTGGGGGCCCACTATTAGCTGGAATTGCTCCAAGAGCAGTGGCTTTTGAGTTGTCTAGCAGCTAATTGGATTCTGGTAATGTATGCGTTGCTATGATGCTGGCAGCTATGTCATTGGTATTTCAGATACAAGCAGGTTCATCCTTAGTGAAGGTTTCAGTGGAGCTTCAAGACTAAGGAAGGCAATAAAGAGAGACCTGGTGATCTACTTTAGAAAAGCAGCCAATGAAAACCTTATGAATCATTCTCTCATAGTTAAGTGCCATGGAGTCATAGATGACTCATAGCGACCCTATGAATGAAAGCCCTGAACCCTGTTGTATAACTGTCATTTCTCCAAGTTCATAGAGTTTCCGGAGACAAACTATTTCAGAAGTGGATGCCACTCCTGCTTCCAAGCTGTTTTAATTGGGGAGCTCCACCAAACACTGTCCACCATAGGTAACCATTATCACATTTGGCACCTGGTGTCACAGTGTTTAACATCCCAGCAACCACAGTTACTTCTGTACAGCAAATGAACAAACCAGTGCTGTACCACTTAGAAGAATGTTTAAATGAAAACAATTAAAACCAGGCCCAAGGGCAGCAGGCCTTTTTAAATACAGGCCAAATCCAATCAGTTCACACCTAATTGTGAAAGAATCAACAACAACAAAAAAACCCCAAGCAAATAGCCCACAACCAAACCTCAACCAAAACAAGAAAACGGCACCTTTGTGGAATCTGTTTCACACATCTTCCCAAACTGGAGCCCAAACTCCTATTATTATCTGATAAAGCACTGGAAGATGACCCCTGTATGTTGGAAAACATTCAATATGCAGCAATGGACAAGCACAACCTAATAATTGTAAAGATGGTACCCAACCAAGCTGCAGTTATGCCCTGTTGTACACCGGGTCACCCAGAGTCAGAGGTGACCAGATGATAACTAACAGTCACTGTTATGGAATGGCTAATGGATGTGCTCCGGGGGAAATGCTCAATAGAACAGGAAGTCTATTGTCCTTGTCATTATATACTGACTATAAATCTCTAGTATATACTTTCTGGATTTCATTAATGAATATCTTTCAAGAAACTATGTGCCAAATGAAAACTTTTGTGGAAAAAGAGAAGTTGTTGCCACTCTAATTACTTACTGTGTAGAAAGCTCACAACTAGGTTTGCACGCTTAGATAAACTTTGGATCTACTGTCTTGCACACAGTAAGTTCTTCGTTAATATTTGTTAAAGTCATGAACTGATACAGTCTAAAAGGCTTTATGATTCTCTTGGCTTTATGGATGGTGGAAGGGCAAAATAAACTTAACCAAATATCCTGCTTTCCAAGCACACATCCATAGACCAGACAGCACAGGTCTGAGGGATGCACAATGTCAAAAGCAAGAACTACCCATTAACAAGTACAACTCATTATTCTTTCCCACGTAGTCCTCTCACATCAGTGCAGCCCTGTGGGTATCTTTGACACACCCGTACTCACTAACCTCTCATCTTGAGCTCTAGTGCCATTTCAATGACTTTGTGATGAACATTCAGAATCATCCTACGAATTACATCAGTGAGCACACGCTTATGAGGAAATACGAGAATTTGCATTGCCCTTAGGAAATGAAAATACAGAAAAGAACTACAAAATGCAGAAGAGCTGACAATTATGCTTAAAAAAGTTAAGTTCTTTTTATTTTATGGTGATCAGAATGGCAGTGGTATGTCTGCTTTAAGTCCTTGACCTTTTTTTAAATTCATATACATTATGTTTGTTCTTTTTTAAAGTCTTTATTGGTTTACATATGGTAATTTGTTCATACTGTATTTCATTCATGTGCATTGTGTTTGTGGTTTTTTACACCCCCTGCCCCCTCCCCTCCCTTCTTTGATATCCAGGCACATCTTACTCATTATCCTTCTGTTTTTACAATAATGGTCTTATGCAGTATTTGTCCTTATGCACCTGGGTTAATTCACTCTGCATAATGCTCTCTAGCATTTCCCCTGTTATGTAATATTTTTCAAAATCATTGCCCTGAGTCATGCACAGTATTCCATCAGTAAATGAACCATAGTTTTTTAATCTAGTCATTTGTTGATGGACATTTGGACTTTCCTGATGCTTTTGCTATTATGAATAACACTGCTATGAACTTTGATGTATAAATCTCCATATGTGTCCCTGTTCTATTTTTCCTTGGGGTACATTCCTAGAAGTGGATTACCTGGGTCATATGAAATCTCTGTGTTCAGCTTTTTGAAGAAATGCCAAATTGCCTTCCAGAGTGGCTGTACCATTTTACAATCCCACTAACAGTGTAAGAGAGTTCCAATCTGTCCATATTCTTGCCAACATTTATTGCTTGTTGTCCTTTTAAACTTTGCTACTGCTACTGGGACGAAATGGTATCTCATTGTAGTTTTGATTTGCATCTCTCAGATTGCCAGTGATTTTGAACATTTCTTCATGTGTCTGTTGGCTATCTGAATGCCTTCCTCTGTGAAAGGTCTTTCCATCTATTTTGCCCATTTTGTAATTGGGTTATCAGATATTTTCTTGTGGATGTCCTGTGTTGTTGTTATGTACCGTCAAGTTGATTTTGACTCATTGTGACCCTATGTAAAACAGCTGTGAAACTTGGTCTATATTGAGCCAACCTCATTGTCTCTGACACCAGTCACTGAGTCAGTCCATCTCACCCAGGGTCTTTCTCTCCCTTGCTGTTCCTCCACTTTTCCTATCATGATGCCACTCTCTAAGGACTGGTCCCTCTTTGCAACATGCCCAAAGTATGTCAGACAAAGCTTCAGAATCTTTGCCTCCAAGAAGCAGCCTGGTTTCACCCTCTCCAAGATGAGCCTATTTGTTCTAGCAGTCCATGGTATATTCAATACTCTTCTCCAGCACCACAACTCAAAAGCATCAATTCTTCTGTCATCCTTAGCCCCTGCCCAGCTTTCTGATGCATAGCAAGTAATTGCAAAGACCAGGGCATGGATCAGGTGTACCTTAGTCTCCAGACTGATGTTGTTGCTCTTAAATACCCTGGAGAAGTCCCCAACAGCAGATTTTCCCAGTGCATTTCATCCTTTAATTTCTTAGCAGCTGGTTCCAGGAGCATTGATTGTGAAGCCAAGCAAACTGAAGCTGTAAACAATCACAGTCACTTCACCATCTGTCATGATGCTGCCAATCGGCCTAGTGGTGAGAATCTTTGCTTTTTTGATGTTGAGCTTCATTCCATATTGAAGGCTGCAGTCCTTGACTTTCTGCAGCAAATGCCTCAGATCCTCCTCAGTTTTGGCAAACAAGGTTGTGTCATCTGCGTAACACAGGTCATTGATGAGTCTTCCTGCAATCCTGATGCCACATTTCTCCTTGTAGAGTCCAGCCTCCCCTGATTATCTGTTCCACATAATACATTGAAAAGGTATGGAGATAGGATCCATCCCTGGTGTACACCTTTCCTGATTTTGAACCATGCATTTTTTTCTTGATCTGTTATGACTATTGCCTCCTGGTCCAAGTATAGGTTTCACGTAAACACAGTCAACTGTACTGGGATTCCCATTTTTATCAGAGTTAATAGTTTATTATTGCATTTAATAAATTTTTGTTATGAGACCCTTGTCTGAGATGGCATTGCTGAATGTTTTTTCCCCAGTCAGTATGTTTT
>NW_006399865.1:5673033-5691410 GCF_000299155.1 Elephantulus edwardii
ATTTAGGTTGTTTCCAACTCCTTGCTATTGTAAACAAAGCCGCGATAAACATGGGTATACATATATCTACTTGGAAGTCATTTATGGTCTCTTTAGGGTATATTCCCAGTAGTGGAATTGCTGGGTCAAATGGTATCTTTATCTGCAACTTTTTGAGAAAGCGCCACAATACTTTCCACAGTGGTTGCACCACACCGGGACTTAATCTTTTAAAGGTCCCATTCATCAATGTTATTATCTCCTAGTTGTGCATCATTCATATACATTGTGTTGTGGGTTTGTTGTTTTGTTTGGTTTTTTTTTTTTGATGGTGGAATAAGTTTATTCTTATGTACAGAAGAGTCGGTGTGTACATCAGCCCAGTTTGGTGGCAAGTTCTTTGGCCTTGGCCTTCTCCAGCTTGGCGATGCAGGCCACTCACTTGGGTCCCAGGAAGTTGCCTCCCCTGTGGCGGCGGATCTCATCATATCTGTTGTTGTAATTGGTTGTGATGGCTTCTACCAGCTTGGCCAGAGCACCTTTATCTTCCGGGTTCACCTGCGTGAAGGCAGCAGTGGTGGAGGTCTTCCGGCAGATGAGGCGGCCCAGCCTGGACTTGCCCTTGATGATGTAGTAGGGAACCCATCTTCCGACACAAAGCTGGCAGGAAGACCACCAGCTCTCTGGGGTCCATGTCGTGTGTGATCACCACCAGTTGGGCCTTCTTGTTCTCCACCAGGGTGGTGATTGTATTTACCCCTTCGTGGAGGGCAGGGGTCTCTTGGTGGGGGTGTCTCCTTTGACAGCAGCCTTCTTCTCAGCCCAGGCCAGCAGCCTCTGCTTCTTCTCCTTCTTGGTCTCTGGTCGGTACCTGTGG
This sequence comes from Elephantulus edwardii, assembly GCF_000299155.1. Lineage (NCBI taxonomy): Eukaryota > Metazoa > Chordata > Mammalia > Macroscelidea > Macroscelididae > Elephantulus > Elephantulus edwardii. The sequence continues at coordinate 5,673,890 of NW_006399865.1, forward strand.
ACCAGCTTCAGCAGCTGAGTAAGCTGTCTGGCGGTCCAAGGCCTGGGTGACCTGGTTAGTGGCGGTGGCACCTTGAGTCGTTTGTAGAGGATTGCCCTCTGCTGCTGCAGCCAGTTGCAGCGGGGCCATTTGACGAAGCGGGTAAGGTCCCTTTTGGGTTGGATGGCCTGCCCGATGCCAAAGTTTTTGGGCCTTTTCTCGAACAGGGGATTCACCACCTTCTTGGCCTCCTGCTTCTTGACCACGGCGGGTGCCAGGGCCACCTTCTTCCCCTTGGCCTTCTTTCCCTTCGGCATCTTGGGTGGATGGGTGAAAGCCATATACATTGTGTTTTATACAATAGTTTATTTTATACTGTTTTATAAAATCATTCATATACGTTTTATTTTATAGAAGTAATTACTATTGAGCTATGCCTATTATTACACTGTCTTTAATTCCCCATTGTTTCTTTCCTGTTCCTTCACTCTCCTACCCCACATCTACCCAGTAAACTCTGCTGTCCTAGTAATTTCCAATTTTCCCCTTTTCTCATCCACTTCTATCTTTTCCTTTGAGGAGATATTTATCTACTTCTTACTGGTTAGCTTTCTATTTTTACCTTAATGATCTTATTCAGTATTTGTCCTTATGAAACAGAGAGTTAGTTCACTAAGCATTATGCTCTCTAGACTCTCCCATGTTAATATAGTATTTTACAAAATTACTATTCCTTAGTGCTGCATAGTATTCCATTATGTGAATGTATCACAATTTCTCAGTCCAATCATTTGTTTATGATCATTTAGGATAACTAAGTTCAGCTTTTTGAGGAACACCAAACTGCCTTCCAGAGCGGTTGCACTATTTTACAGTCCTACGAACAATTCATGAGAGTTCCTATCTCACCACATCCTCTTCAAGGTGTATTACTTGCTACCCTGCAAAACTTTGCTATTGCCACTAGGGTGAGATGGTATCTCATTATTATTTTGATTTGCATCTCTCTGATTGCCAGTGATTTTGAACATTAAAAAAAAAGCTCTAGATCATTTCTCCATTCTTTACTTATGAGATGGGCCCTTTATCTTTCTGCGAATATTTTTCTTGCTTAATATGCTCACCTCTCTGTAAACATTCTTCTGTCTTCATAAATTTTCCTATCTTTAACTATAAAAAACCAAACCCAAAAACCAAATAACTTTATAGAGATAAAGTCTCATAAGTACATTCACCCTGATCAGTCCAGTCTGCTATTTTTTAGTGTGTTCTCAGGGTCATGCAATTACATATGCTAGAGCTCAAAGTCACGGCCATCAAATGAATTACAAGTCATAATGAACTTTTTATTACAGGAAAAGACTACTCATCTCTGTCCCTTGGAGCATCGAGTGAGTTTGAACATCTGGAGCTGTGCAGTCTTCTGGGTAATAGCACAGATGTAGTGAACTTCTATGTGTAACCTCACCACAACTTGATAACATACTCCCAAAAGAAACCTTGTAACATTTAGCACTTACTATCTATTTCAGTCCAACTCCCTTACCTCTAGGTAACCATAGGGCTGCTCTCTGCCTCTGTGCATTTGACTATTTTAAACATTTCATAGGAGCCCTGGTGGTATCATGTTCTGTTGTCCTTCTACCTGAAAGGTCAGTGGTTCGAATCCACCATCTGCAATCTACTGCAGTAAAGATGGAAAGCTTCCTCCTGCCAACATTCACAGCCTTGGAAACTTGGTGGAAGTATGCAGGGAATCAAAATGGACTCAGTGGCAGTTGGTTTGGCGTGACTACATTTTCAACATTTCATGATGTCTCTGAATAGTGCACATGGTTCAGTTGCTCCCCTACTGACCAAAAGGTTGGAAGTTTGAATCCATCTAGAATGAGCTCCTTCCCACATGTCAGCTATGACCAACCCGAGGGAGCACAGCTGTACTTGGACACACGGGATAGTGATGAATCAGCGTCAGCTAGATGGCACCTGGTCAAGAGAAATGAAAAAACCAAGGGATGAGTGGATACAAGAGCCACAACAACTAAACCTTGCTGAGAAGTCACACCCACTCTGCTTTTGTACAACCAGTGAACCAAGAAGAGTGTTCAAAATGTTGAAATCATTGGGCAGAATAAATAAAGACAAACAAAGAATTCTGTTGTGGCATGTGAAAATTGCATGAAATTCTAATTACGGTGACTACAAATACAGTTCTATTGGAACCTAGCCTTGCCTGTTTGTTTAAATATTGTTTATAGCTGAATTCTCATTATAGCAGCAGGACCGAGTAGTAACAACAGGGATTGTATAGCCCTCAAAGCTTAAAATATTTATTGTCTGGCTTTTTACAGACGTTTGCTTACTCATTGGGTTGGAGAGAAATTTGGGTAGGATGGCCTGCAAATTGTGATATTGAATAGAGCAATATCACAGAGTTTGCTTAATGTCCAAATGAAAGAGATTTATTGAGCAATAGGGACTGAGGAGATTTTTTTTCCCCCATTCAGAGTAAAGATGGCTATGCCATTGGACACTAGGAAGAGTACATTTTTCCATAATTGCAGAAGATACAAAAAGTTAAACACCTTTCAATTGGTTGGAAGACAATGAGAGGAGTTGAAGTGGAATCTCCAGAGGTGGGGATTTGGCAGGGATCCGGTGCTGCATTGTAGGAGTTGTTAGTGCACAGGTCAGCATGCTTAATACCCTAGCCATTCCTCAGGGAGCTCTGTTGGCCTAGTGCTAAAAAGCTGGGCAATCCCACAGGACTGGGGTTCACATCCACTAGCTGCTCCATGATAGAAGAATAGCATGTCTCCTCCTGAGACTTACTGCCTCTGAAACCCCTCTGGAGGGTTCACTCTGAGTCATTTTGGCTCGATGGCACACAACCACAACCACAGGCTGTTTGCTCCTCCCGAGAAAGGTGGCACAGTCTCTTCCCGTAACGATTTATAGCCTTGGAAACCCAAGAGAGTATCACTGGATGTTGGAACTGACTTGATGGCAGTGAGTTTTACAGGTCCCCTCAAAGAAAAGGAATAGACCTTCTCATCTAAATGAAACGAGAAAACCCATCAAGGTGGTAATCACAGAACCGACAGCAGCAAAAGGAAATGATAATAAAAGATGGATCTGGCCTGGAGGAAGTCCAGCCAGAGTGCTTCTTAGAAGGTAGAGACCTGTCAGGAGGGGGCAGTCCCTGGACAAAGACTTCATGCTAGAGAAAATGAAAGGCCATAACGAGAGAGGAAGCCTCAACAAGATGGATTTGTTAACAACGGGCCTGGGCCCAGGCGAGACTGTGATGATGGCACAGGAGCAAACAAGCTCTTGTCTCTTGTGTACAGGGTCACTATGAGGTCCGTGGAGCTGATTTGATGGCACCGAACAACTGCTAGATGAGTAACACACAAAGTGCATGATCACTTAAAGGTATATGGTGCTTAGTTCATTAGAGGATTATTCTCGGGCAAGATTTTCTAGTAGCCTGTTGTAAAAAGGGCTTCCTCGGTCATGTCTGGTTTTGGGGGCTAATAGTAATCCCCAGTCGTTAATGCTGTGTATCAAGACCCTTTGAACTCTAAGGTTACCTCTTGTATCTGTTCGAAAATAGTGGAAAATCCTTCTGGGAATTATTTTTGTTAAGTGCTTTTAAATACAATTCATAGCAGCACTGTGAACAACAGATCTTACCCCTGTCCTATCCTGCACCATCCTCATCCCTGACACGTATGAACCCATTGCTGTAGACACTATCACTCTGTCTTCCTCTCCTTTGCTGACCCTCCACCTTTCCAAGCATGATGTCCCTTGCCAAGGAATAGCCTCTCCTAACAGCGTGTCTAAAGTATATTGAGATGAAGTTTCTCCATCCTTGCCTCCAAGGAATACTCTGAGTTGCACTTTTCCCACGATCTGTTTGTTCTCTGGGCAGTTTATGGGATGTTGAGTACTCTTGCCCAACACCACAACTAAGGCGCATCGATTCTCCTCCTGTCATCCTTATTCTTAATCTGTTCTCTCTGGGGATAGCCTGTGACATCCTGCGCCTGCCAGACCTCAGAGGAAAGGAATGACTGCTGTTAGAAAAGGCAACTTTAAAATCCACCCATGGATTCCAGACCTGTGTCAAGACTTTTCAACAGAGTTAAAGCCCTGCTTCCAGTCTGACTTACACACACCAAGCAGCCCTGAGCCTCCACACAGGTGGAGGAGTGAGAGGGTCCAAGTTGAGAGAGTGCAGAGGAAAAGGGGAACTGGGCCTCTCTCTGTGTGTGTGTGTGTGTGTGTGTGTGTGTGTGTGTTGTCAGGGAACAAGAGAAGGGAGAGGAGATGAAAGAACCAATCACGAAGGTAAGTAAGTTTCCGCAAACCACCATGTAATTAAACATGTCAACTCCCAGACTGTCTTACTGCTTGGTATTTAAAGCGTACTCCCACGGGGGAGATTAATTAATAAAGTTTCAAACTGGGGTAGCTATTCGTCTGGGAGAAGGCCCAGCAGTAACAAGGGGTAGCTTGTCTTTGGCAAATTCCCATCTCTAGTCTTGTCTTTCCTTCATCAAAGGCCAGGTGGTCTGCTCCTGTGAAGATGACAGCCTGTAGGGCAGCTTGACTGTGTCACATGAGGTAACCAAGAGTCACAGTTGGCTTGTCGGCACCCAACAACAATAACTCCAACTCACAACACGCTGAGCCACTTCAGTCCTGCTTTATTCCCAGAAGGCCTGGCTGCCAGCTTCTTGTCTCCGAAAGGGCTAGGATATGAGTGGGGATTTTCCACTAAGGTGAGTTCTTCACAACAGCTCCAACTTTGGTCTGTGTCTGAGTTTCAGAACTGTGATAGGGGAGTGCTCAGGACACAGAGGAATGGTACTCCCATGGGAAATTTCAGGGAGTTGGACAAGAATGTGGAGGAGGAAGGCACACTGGGGCTCCAGTGAGGCCAAGTTTGTGAGGTTTTCTGTGTTCTCAGTTGGCGGGGCTTGATCCGACTGAGTTCTTTGGAGTTCAGATGCCAAGAGCACTAAAATGTACTACATATGCCCTTTATTGTCTTCTTTTGAAGAAAGTAAAAAGGGCATGTGTAGTAAATCTTGGTGTGTGCTTGGTGTTTGAACTCCAAATGACTCTAGATAGCAAACTCAATTAGTTGCAAGGAGACTATTTCTACCAATTTCTGTTCGAAAACAAGGAGAGATTTTCTATCAGCTATCATAGAGCCACTCAGAAACGTGCCGTGGTTTGGCCCTGCCACCTCCTGCGATTCCTTCTCCAGGACACTCTCTGAGAGATGGCAGCAAAATGAATCTCCCCAGGGAAGGCCAAGTTGTGACAGCCCAGGGCTTGCCTTCTGGCGACTCTGCGTGCTACAGGAGAAAGCCTCTTTGTTGCTGAGTTCTACTGTTAGATCACTTGGACTTAAATTTCAAATTACAGTGTAGGTTGCAGCTGCAGCCCGGGGCTTTGTGCAAAGCCTGCTGTTCAGGCCCTTTCTTCCATGACATCATCGTTTTGCTAATTGTAGAGCATTTCACTTTTACTTAAGACAAGTGACAAAACAGCACAATGGGCAGCAGCGTTGCGGAGGTCTTGGTATGGAGAAACTAACCACCAGCCTCCAGTGGACAGAGTTAACGCATTGGGAACCTTCAGAAAGCAAATGCTTGCTTTCTCCAGTTCAAAGGGGGGGGGGGAGGAAAAAAAAGATAAGCTCTTCTTGACCCTGTGTGTGGATCGTTGTATCTTCTGGCTTCCATAGGGGCAGAAACTTCCTGAAACCCCACAAGGGCAGCTGTTCCTCATTAGGAAGAATGCATCCCTGATGAAGGTGATAATGTTTCTAGGGAGGTCTGTTCTGGATGTTCTTCCACTGAACTTGTGAACCCTTGGACTTCCTGCTCCAACAGGAAGTCTGCCCTCTGAAATGCTCTTGTTTCTCCTCTCTTTACCCAACCTTTGAGTTGCTTTTGGAGGTTTTCCAGCACTTTCATTCAGTCTCCACCTATCGCTGCTCTCTCAGCAACCTTGAATGAGAAGAGAAGATAGCAACTGTTACTTTTAGATCTATTTGAAGGTATACCAAGCCAGCACTTATGGCACAAGTTCTCCAGAAATTTAGGATTTGTAGAAAATGAAGGCTGGCCTTTGGGAGAAATTGTGAGTATAGTCTATATTGTGATACAAGAATAAGACTGATAAAAGGTTATAATGTCTTCAGTTGTCTTGAGTGGGTCTAAGAAATCTTTATTGTTGGCTACGGAGTCATGGCAGCCTGAGATAGAATGAATAAAATGCTGCCTGATCTGGTGCCATTCCTGTGATGGGCCGAGAAATGAGACTACTTTTCATTGGCTGAATTTCTGAAGTAGGTTGATATTCTTTCTTCCGTGACCATCTCAGCCTGGAAGCTCTACTGACACTTGCTTAGCATCATAGCAACACACAAGCCCCATACAGAGACAGGTGGTGATTGTGCATGAGATATATTATTACCCAAGAATCGAACTGACTTCTCCTCCGTGGAAGGGAGAATTTTACTACTGTGTCACCTCACGAGAAATCTGTGGTACTCTTGTGGTTGTTAGGAGCCGTCGAGTCAGTTACTGCTCATAGTGAGTGACCCCATGAACAACATGTCTGAGCCTTGCCCTGGCCTGCATCATCCTCATTTTGACCATGCTCAGCCCATTGTTATGGTTACTGTGTCAGTCCATCTTGTTGAGAGGGTTTTTTTTCTCTTTGTCTAACCCTTTACCTTTCCCAGCATGATCTCTTTTTCCAAGAGCTGGTCCCTCCTGACAACATGCCTAAGGTATATGAGATGAAGTTTCCCCATCCTTTCCTCTCAGGAGCACCCTAGTTGCACTTCCTCCCAGACAGACTTATTTGTTCTTTTGGAAGTCCATGGGATAGTCAGTCCTTTTCCTCAAGACCACAATTCAAAAGTGTTAATTCTCCTCTCATCCTTATTCATTGTCTAGCTTACAGATGCATAGGAAGCACTTTAAAAATACTGTGGCTTGGATCTGGCTCACCTTGGTCTCTAAACGGACAACCTTGCTCTTTGCACTTTGAAGAACTCCTTGATATTATATTTCCCTAGTATAACATGTCTTTTAATTTCTCAATTACTGTTACCGTGAAGGTTAATTGTATATCCAGGTAAAATAAAATTGTTGACAACTTCAGTATTTTCTCCATCTGTCATGATGTTGCCTACTGGTCCCGTGGTGAGGATTTTAGTTTTCTTGATGTTGAGATGTTAAGGTATAGTCTTTGATCTTTAGTTTCTGTAAGTAAAGTGGTTTCATCTACATAAGACTAGTTGTTAATGAGTCTTCCTTCAATCTGAATGCCACCTTCTTCTTCATTTAGTCCAGCTTCTTTAATTATTTGCTCATTATACATACTAAATAGATACGGAAAAAGAATACAACTTTGATCCCTAAGAATTCCTTATTTATTGTGTAGCTAATGAATTACTACCCTCAATGTTCATTGTCATCATATCTTCCCAGTCTTCTGAGGGATGCTTAATTAAAGAGATCACAAGACATTTTACATATAGTCATGGCTTCCTCTGAATCTATAAATGAGACTTTCTTCTGTCAAAGAATAAGTGAAACAAGGGAACAAGTTGAGAATAACTAAAGAGTTTTCTATTTACAAATGCAAAGATTTGTCCATTTAGTGTTAGTACTGTTCTTAACCCTATATAAATTCCTATCATCTTTGGTGTGGTCTTTGTTATCCAATGCTGGCTTTAACAAATATCAGAATTGATGATTCTATAGACATATTTTTTAATTGTGATTTGAGTGAATGAAACTTTACAAAGTGTATTGAGGTCCCCCCCCCGATTCATGCATATTTTGTTCCAATGAATTAATTGCAGTGTCTGATTCTTTCTTTCACTCATCCTAAAAAGTGTTTATTGTCTATCAATTTATTTTCTACAGACAAACATTTTATGTTCTTAGAGTTTAGGATTCTGAAAGTCTGAGGTAGAGTACCAGTTTTAGAGGCAGGCTTTCTTTCTGTCAGTTCAGGGGGAGAATCCCTTTGGTCAGTCTTCCCTTGGATATAGGAATTTCTCAATGCAAGGACACCGAGTCCAAAGGATTTGCTCTGCTTCTGGCTTTTCTTTTCTGGTGGTTGCTGGTACTTTCTCTTATCTCTCCTTTCTATTCTTTGTTAAAATAAAAGGTAATGTAGGCCACATCCTACAGAAACTTTCTTTACAGCCCTTTACCTCTTTTTTAGAATCAGGGCTATGAGTCTTTCATCTGCTTAGGGTCTGTTGCTAGAAGAGGACCTTTCTCTGGAGAAAGACATCATGATTAGAAGGGTAAAGGGTCCACAAAATTGAAGACCCTCAATAAAATGGATTGACACAGTGGCAAACTTAAGCACAGTACAGACTTTGGAGAGGGGACAGGACTGGGTAGGGTTTCATTCTCTTCTACATAGAGTCACTATGAGTCTGAACAAACTAGACAGCAGCTGGTAATCCTTCCACCCTAATCTTCTTAAGTCAGGTTAGGGTCCATCATATCAGAGCACATCATAGGAGAAGATCACATCATAACTGCCACATTATGTAACTGTCAGACTACTGCAAATCCTGTTCCAACCAAGTTGACACCATGTTTTAGGGGGGCACAGTTCAATCTATGACAGGTGGAATAGGCTGGGTTTTTTTTTTATATTTGTTGCTGTTGTTGTTATGTGTTGTTGAGTCGCCTGCGACCCATAGTGAACCTATGTACAACAGCCCTAAACCCTGCTCTATCCTACGCCATTCTCACCGACTCCGAAGCACCTTCCCCAATTACCACAGTCACTGAATCAATCCATCTCATCAAGGGTCTTCCTCTCTTGCACTGTCCATCTCTACTCCCAAGCATGACGTCCCTCTCCAAGGACTGGTCCCTTCTTGGACCATGTCCAGAGTATGTCAGACGGAGCTTCAGAATCTTTGCCTTCAAGGAGCAGCCTGGCTTCACTCTCTCCAGGACGAACCTGTTTGTTCTCTTAGCAACATATATATATGACTGAATTTTCACTAGGCCTAAAATAACTTGGATAGGTGCAGGAGGTGAAAAGGTTGAAGATATAATTAATTCCCAAAGAAGGAAAAGTGAACCTGGGTTCAAAGGGCACAGCTATTCACATGAGATTCTCTTTAATTAGCAATTTCCAAGAAATCTCTGATGGGAAGTCTCTTCAGAGAAAAATGCACGCTAGATAAAGGATTAGATTTCATGTTTTACTTCCGCACACTTTTATTTTCAGATCTATAAACAAATGTTAGAACATTATGAAAACTTGGATCAAGAAAGAACTTGTAAAATTCTTTGATCTGACATCAACTTTTTAAATGTTCTGGTTAAAACAGTATCCTGGAACCTCTAGTTAGCTCCAAATTAATGGGATGGATTAGAATGAGAAGTGTTGGTTCAAGTAAAGGCATTCCTCAGGAAACGGTACTCGATCTCTTTCTCTCATTGCCTCTGAGTCAGGTCCAGTCACAGCTGACCCTCCATTGGGTCTCTGAAGTTGTAAATCACATTGGGAGGACATTGTCCTTCTCTGTCCTGAGGTGCTGCTGCTGATGGATTTGGGTTAGTAATCCAACTCCATACAGACTCTACCACCAGAGCTCACAAAAATGAGACAAAACATTATGTTGGTTTCTAGTTCAACTTTTCTCGAACATAACAACAGCTAGAACAGTAGCTATTGAGTCAGCTGCAACTCAAGGGACTCTGTGTGTCTGACTGTGCTTCATAGGATTGTCACTGTGGGCTTGTTTTGGAAGTAGATCATTAGTTGTTCCTTCTAGGACACTCTGTGAGGAGTTCAAAGCTCCAACTTTTTTGTTAGCAGCCACGCATGTTAACCTTGTTGGCCATTTGTTAACCACCCAGAGAAACCATCTCCAACATAATTATCTAGAAATCCACAGAGCTTCCTGTACAATCAGTGCATGATAGGCCTAGTTTATATGCCTTGTTTGTGATGATAGAAATTGAATCCATCAATACAAAATTCGTGGAAATCTGAAAAGAAAAATGTCCTCAAAAGTCAGAGAAAAGATACCAGTTAACCAATCACTGAGCACTTGGTATATGCTGGACACCCTGTAAGTCCTCACAGGCATAAAGATATACATCAGCCTTCTTACTTCCTAAGAACTCATGGATTGTGTTGGAGACAGGTCCATAGTCAGATATTTACTAGATGTGAAATATTCTTTAGCAAGAATATGCACAAAGTGGTGCAAGAGGATAGAGAAAGAAAGCCTTTTGACTCCATGGCTCAACAGGAGAACCAGAAGAAGCATTTGTATTAAACAGTGTGTGAATGTTGTATGTGCCATTGGGTCTGGCCTTTCAGAGACCCTAAGTCACACGGAGCGAGAGTGCCCATTTTTCTCCCACTGAGTGGCTTGTGTATTCAAACTGTGTGCCTTTGGGGTTGACAGCACAACTCTTTACCCACTAGGTCATTAGCAATCACTAGCCAAAAAGAGGGGTGAAGAGGCTTCCCTGCTGAAGAAACAAATATATGTGCCATCCTCAAGATCATCAACAAGCTCAAGCCTGTTTTTACAGTCAATGTGTCAATCCATCTTGTTGAGGGCCTTCCTCTTTTCATTGACCTTTCCGAGCATAATATTGTTTTCCAAGGACTATTTCTCCTAACAACATGTCCAGTGTGTGAGAGATGAACTTTCACCATCCTTGTCTCTAAGGAGCACTCTTGTTGCACTTCCTCCAAGATAAACTTGCTTATTCTTTTGACAGTTCATGAGATATTAAGAATATTTTCTGCATACCCATGTTTATAGTGACTTTGTTCACAATAGCAAAGAGCTGGAAACAAGTGTCAATCAACAAACGGAATGGCTAGAGAAGCTTTAGTATTTTCACACAATGGAATACTATGCTGCATTGAAAAACAAGAAACTCATGAAATATTATACAAAATGGGTGACCCAGGAGAACATTATGCTGAGTGAAATATCTCAGTCACAAAAAGAAAAATACTAAATAGTGCCACTGTTGTAAAGTGTGTCTGACAGCAGAGTTGGAGAAAAACTAAGAGGGGATAAATAATGTATACTGCATTGAAACAGAAGAAAGAGATATCTGTTGTAAAGGGATATGTGATTAGGTATTATTGCCATGATAGGAGTCCAGAATGAAAGCTACATAGTGGAGTGGACTTTGGGGGAGGAGGGGCACTATTGTATAACAATGAAAGAAATTTTTTTTTTACTTTTCAAAGAGAAAAATGAACTGGAGGGAGGTGTGGGCAGGGAGGAAAGTGTATAACAATGAATGAATGAATGAATGAATGAATGGAAAAAAATTTTCACGAAAGCTACAATTCAAAGGCATCAGTTCTTCTTTCATTCTTATTCATTGTCCACTTCCAGACACTTAAGAACCATCAAAAATGCTATAGCTTGCATCAAGTACACTTTAGTCTTTAAACTGAGATCATTGCTCTTTAGCACTTTGAAGAGGTCCTGGACAGCAGATTTTCCCAATATAACACATACTTTGATTTCTTGACAGTTACCACCATGGGTGTTGATTGTGAATACAAGTAAAATTTAACCTATGACAACTTCCATGTTTTCTCTGTCTATCATGAGGTTGCCTGTTGGTCCGGTGGTGAGGATTTTTGTTAATGTTGAAATGTAACCCATAATGAAGGCTGTATTATTTGACCTTCAGTAAATGCTTCAAGTCTTCACTTTCTGCTGACAAGGCTGCACCATCTGCATAACATAGATTGTTGATGAGTCTTCCTCCAGTACTGATGTTTTTCGTACAATTCTCGAATAATTTTTCAGCATAGACTGAATAGGTACAGAGAAAGGGTATAACCCCGAGGCACACCTTTCTCGATTTTAAACCATGTAGGGTTCCCTTGTTCTGTTTGGATAATGGATTCTCATTCTTCTCAATGTTAGCTATAATTTATATGAGCCATTCAATCAAATGTCTTTGCATGATCAACAAAACTCAAGTAGACACCTTTCTGTTCTTCTCAGCTGATATAAAAAACTCTTCTGAATTCAACTTGAATTTCTGGCAGTTCCCTATCAATGTCCTATTCCAGCTGTTTTTTAGTAATCTTCAACAGGATTTTACTTGCATGTGAAATTATTGCAATGGGAGCAAATATATTTGCTTTTACAATTATGTTTAATTACCTTTTGCTAGATTCTTGGTGAATTTCAATCTGGAGATTCACTCCCCATGAGAAAGAATATGTTAATGTTTTATTTTATTGGTGTCCTCCTCTGGTTTTCCCGTTCTCTGTCTCAGGAACCTCTCTTATGAGAATCTGGACCTACCAGACCCTTTCCTATTTTCCTTCTATAACTTACTCTTCTTCTTGTTGCTTAGTTGCATGACCTCTTGATGTCCCAGACAGCATCAGTTGTTTCCCTTAGTTTGTTCAGTAGGGTAGTAAGGCTGGGAGATTACTCAGCATTTGTCTTCTAAACCTTCTGCTGATATTATTATTTTTCTTTTAGTCATAAGAACATTTTACTGTTCTTTTCAATGTCGTCTTAACCTTGTTTCTTGTACAGAGTATTGATCCTGCATGTTCTGAGACATTCAGTTTTACTTTCTTTAAACTTTTCTTTCAACTCTTTGCTTCCTGTCCATTCCTTTATTTATGTGTGATTTTATTTCTGTCTTCTGTGGTGCAAGCTTTCCTTGGTTGTATGTTCACATTTGAGACTAAAGCATGCTGTAGTTTTTGTTATGTGCCCTTGAGTTGCTTGCGACTCATAGCGACCCTAGGTACAGTAGTCCTGAACCCTACTCTATCCTGTACTAACCTTATTGTCTCTGACATAACTACCCCATTACCCCAGTCACTGAATCAATCCATCTCATCCAGGGTCTTCCCCTCCTGCGCTGTCCCTCCACCCTCCCAAGCATGAAGGCCCTCTCCAAGGACCAGTCCCTCCTTGCAACATGCCCAGAGTATGTCAGACGAAGCTTCAGAATCCTTGCCTCAAAGGAGCAGCCTGGTTTCACCCTCTCCAGAATGAACCTGTTCGTTCTCTTAGCAGTCCATGGTATATTCAATACTCTTCTCCAGCGCCACAGCTCAAAGGCATCACTTCTCCTTCTATCATCCCTAGCCATTGTCCAGCTTTCTGATGCATAGCAAGCAATTGCAAAGATGATGGCCGGAATCAGACTAAAACGCAGACAGCAAAAAGCAGCTTTGTGAGCAGAGGTGGGTGTTGGCAACAGTTGACTTACACTGTGAGTGTGGAATGATTTTCTGTTGGGTTGGATTTCAGAATGGCACACCTCCACATATTAGTACCTATCATTCTTTTCTGTGAGGCATTCACCATATCCAGTTACCTTTTCACAATTTTCAATCCCTTTTTTTAAAAAAAGAAAAAAAAGTTCTTGTGTAGTGCCAAAGTTCTGCACTGCTCACTGAAAGGTCATCACGGTGTAGTGCATTCAGTGTTGCATTGCTAACTGAAAGGTTGGTGGTTTATATCGACCAGCAGCTTTAAGGGAGAAAGATGAGGCTATTCCTCTTGTAAAGATTTCTGAGCTTGGCAACCCATTGCAGGGTTACTGTGTGTCAGAATCAGTTAGAGGGTAGTGAATGGATCATATGTGTTAGTAAGCTATTATTATGATCACCAAAAATCAGTGGTATACAATAGCAGATGTTTCTTTTTCACTTAAGTTACTGCTATGTTCATGTGCATATTCTGGGATTCAGTTGAAGAGCAGACACTGGAATTTTTCCTTGTCAGGTGAAGGACTGAAGTACATTGGAAAAAAGCAAACTACAGGAGGGCATTAAAGCTTTTGTTTGGACATGTCTTACATATTATTTGCTCACATTCCACTGGCCAAAGCCAGTCAAATGGCCATGCCCAAAGTACATGAGGTAGAAAACGAATTCCATCAATAGGAAAACAGAGCAAGTATAGGCAGGGACAAAAAAGAATTATGAACAAATAATAAAAGTTAGCACAACATCTCTTGCTGACTGATGTAATTGTTTCCTGTTATCTAGATCTTTGTGAAGTTATACTGTTTTCTTTTTGAAAGTAAAGTAGTACAGATAGGTTTATTAAAAAGTTACACCCTCAAAGGGACAGACCTCCCTCCTTGAAAGGAAATAGGGAGAGAAAGGCCTTTTTTCTTTTTTAAAGAAAACTTTATTACCTGTTGGCTCTGCCATATCCATAGATATATGTATAAACATGCATGTAGGAACAATCACCTGACATACTTGTGACCTGCTCATTTTTTCCACTGTCATTGCACTGGCTTTCGTCTAATTTTTACTAAAATTTCAATGGCTTTGGGGAAGGATCAAAGAACATACAGGTGCACAAACTTGAGTATTTAACTGACATCCTGCTGCTTATTTCAATTCTAGATAACAGCAATATTATATTGGGTCCAAGTTAATATAGTACCATTCAGTCTCTCTGATTGCTCTTGTGTAGGGAACAGCTATATAGCTGACCCTTCAGTGAGTTTTCCAAACTGAAAATCACATGGGAGGGGATTGTCCAGCTTTCTGTCATGGAACAGATGGTGGATTTGAACGGCCAGAGAATAGTGGTTTTTTAGTTGGCATGACCAAAGCTCCCTTATATTATTATTAACTCAGTAGTATTATTGAGTTGCGGGGGGTGAGGGGGGACTGTGTGTAAAATGGAGAAATAAAAATTAATATTCTTATTCGTCTGAAGTTGGTTTGGAGGTGAGAGTGAGGAGGAATTATGTAAAGAAGCCAAGAATAGTATTTTATCAGAGGTAGGGAGAGAGAAGCTAAGTGGTGTTTGTTCTTGTTAAGTGCCACTGAGTCCTCTTCAACTCATAGCAAGCCTGTGCCCAACAGCATGAAACCCGGAGCCATCCTTACAATCTCTGCTTTGCTGGAGCCCCTTGTTGCAGGCACGGTGCCAATTCATCTTACTGAGAGTCTTCCCTTTTTGCTGAATGGCTGGTCAGAGCTGGTATGTGGCACATAGGAATGGCTGAGAGTTTTTCATTGTATGCTGATTCATTGTATTTGGGGGGTGGGTTTCATTGTATACAGATACTATGCTTTCTTGGTTTTGTAAGACATGAAAGTACAGTGAGCCCTGTGAGAGAAAGATGGCAAAGGAGTGCTTGCTTTCTCCTGGTCAGACAAGGAGAAATGTATAATACGTAATACATAAGACATGTTTTCTGTTCATTGAAAACATTAGCCTTTTCCTTCTCTGACAGGTTTCCACATCACTCACATTCTGGCATCACAAGTTTTACTTTATTATCTCTTCAGAAAGGTCATTTAACCAGTACATTTTAGCAGTGCTAAGCCTCAGAATAACCACTGACTTTCAATGTTATGAGCCAAATGGCAAATCAAATGCACAATTGAATCTCTTCTCAAAAGCCTTAAACCGTGTAATATTCTTTTGTTTGTTACCTGAGTCCAATTGTCTAATATGTAAAACGAGAGTGTTTTCTTGAATCCCTCACATATGCTCCTCTTTCACTCTGATACAATTTAAAATGCCTCGTGGGAGAAGAATACATTTCCCCTAAGCTAACTCATATTATTCTGTTTGGAAGTGTACTTTAAAAATTCACTTATTTCCCCCCTTTTAAATGGAAAAGAATGTAAGAAAAAAGAAATTAATGAAGGAAGAGGTGGGAGGGAGAAACTATTCTGTTGTCTGCAGCACATTAGCAAGAAGGTGTAAAGAGTGCAGGGAAGTTGGTAAAAGATTGACTCATTTCTTTTATAAAGTTTTTCTCAATCCTCCTCCCACCCACTCATGCCCCAGAGGAGCTAATATCTGTTGTCTTTGTGTCCAGCAAGGTTTTGTTCATCCCCACACAGTAACATTCATGAATCTGTAGTGCAGTCATTGATTTAAGTGTCTTTATTGTCTACTCGGCTGGGTTTTCTGAGGATAGGCTAGGACTTTGTTACCCCAGGACCAGCTTGGGTCCCTGGTACTTCATAAAATCTCAATGAATTGTTAATGGACTCACATACAATATTTCCCTTCTGAACCGAGTTTGGTAAAACTAAGAAAATACTCACAGAAGAAACCTCTCCTTTCCCGGCGCTTTAAATTCTGATGGTGACATTTGTAAAATTTCCATTTACTTTCTCTTACCTAATTTGCTTTTCCTCTTTAATTGTTTTAGTTTCAGTTGAATACCCACAGGAAACAAATGTCATGGATGCAGTCATTGCTTTCAAAATATTTTTCCCAGATTTAAAAAATAACACATGCTTTCTGAACAATACCAAACAGAGTATTGAAAGAATACTAAGTGTATGAAATGGGATGTGAATAAATCCACTCTATAATACTGCCTGTCGTGGATTGATTTGCAACCCCCTAAAATACATATATGTAATGATATAATGTGGAGACTATGTAATGATCCCTCAATCTGATCAACCAGATAGTCGTAAAAGGATTAAGGGTGAAATGCAGCAGCCCATAAACTCTTCAAAGCCCTGCCAGTGCTCTCCAGGGAAAGTTTCCCTAAAGTATGCTTTCTACCACTTTTTATCTCACTTGAGATAAAAGAAGAGGAAGGTGAGCCAGGAGAGAAAGACCACAGTACCACCCACAAGGAACTGCTGCACAGGAATGCCGCCTTGTGGACTGGGTCTCTGTGCAAGGACACTCTGGGAGGTCAGGACACATGGTCATTCCCAAGGAAGAATGGGCCTGCAGATGCTGAAGGAAACAGGGACCTCCCTCCAGAATCAACAGAGAGGGAAGGCCTTCCCCTACTGCTGGCACCCTAAATTTGGACTTTCAGCCTCCTAAATTGCAGGAGATTAAAGTTCATTTTTATAAAGCCATTCATGGTGGTATTTCTAGTATAGGTGCACTAGATAACACACTACCCCAGGAACAACAGCTATTAACAGATATGGACACAGCATTGAACTGATACATACACATGAGCACATGAACACATACACCAGTGTAGTGACAATACAGTCACTAAACCAAAAGTTCAATACATACATTGACTGTCTAGTTGACGCACGGGGTTTACCTCAGTTGGTGTTAGGTGCCACTGAGTCAGCTTCAACTCATGGCAAGGGTACAACACAATGAAACCCTGCACCAAACCACTATGCAAACTGTTTATGTTGCCCAGAAACCTGGGCAATCATGAGGATAAATGAACCCAACAGACCTGAAAGTAGAAATCTAAGCTAATGGTCGTAGAAGCACTGGAGGAATGTGATTCTGACTATGAAACACCAGCCAGGCTCAGAACTGAAGCTGTCGGGTACTGTCGCAAGAGAAAGCCAAGACTGACATTAAGAGGATTAATTGTGGCGAGCTCTGGTGGCCTAGTGGCAAGAAGCTGCACTCCAATCCAAGAGGTGCACAGTTTGAATCCACCGGATGCTCTGCTGGAGAAGGAGGAACAATCTCCTTCTGTACCAGTCAGATCTGATTTGACGGTACACACAAAAAAAA
>NW_006399865.1:5691510-5696437 GCF_000299155.1 Elephantulus edwardii
TTCTGTACCAGTCAGATCTGATTTGACGGTACACACAAAAAAAATAATAAAATTAAAAAAAATTTTAAAAAAGAGGACTAATTGTAAGTCTATGTAAGAAGTTCGATTCTAACTTATTCTTAATATAAATAGTCAAAAGCTACCAAAAAGCTTTCAGGAAGCCTGTAACATGAAATTCAGAGATGAAAACAAATCAAACAGAAAGAAGCAAGAAGTGGACACAATCCAGAAAATACGGTAGCAACAAAGCTATAATTCCTATTTTCTAAAATATAAAAAGAAAATGTTACACCATGAAACAAGAACAAGAGCACTCACTGAAGTCTTGGAAGTTGAAAGTATTTGGAAGAACAGAAATTCCAGAAAATGAAGTTGAGGGAATCCTGCAGAAAGCAGAAGGAAATATTGGTGTGCAAGGGAATGCAAAGGAGAACAGGAAAGTCTAGAAGAGCAGTCAGAGAGATCCAGTGTCTAAAACTAAATAGTCAATCTCGAAGCAAAGAGCAGAGAAAATGCATGGAGGAAGACCATAAGGAACCATTACAAAATACAGCAGAACATGAGTTTCTAGATTGTAAAGGCTGCCCTAGCATAATGAAAGAAAACCAGCCCAGATCAGTGCATGTTGTTGTTGTTGTTGTTATGTGCCATAGAGTCGTTTGCGACTCACAGCGACCCTATGTACAACAGCCCTAAACCCTGCTCTATTCTGTGCCAGTTGCACTGCCTCTGACACACCCATCCGGATTACCCCAGTTACTCTCATAGAGGGTCTTCCCCTCTTGCACCATCCCTCCACCCTCCCAAGCATGATGTCCCTGTCCAAGGACTGTCCCTCCTTGCATCATGCCCAAAGTATGTCACATGAAGCTTCAGATACCTTGCCTCCAAGGAGTTGCTTGGTTTAATCCTCTCCAGGGTGAATCTGTTTGTTTTCTTGGCAGTCCATGGTACGTTCAATAGAAAAGTGAATTTGGAGAAACCCAGGTTAAGAGAATATTCTAAAATTTCCTTGAAGATGGAGAAAAAGAGAAATCATAGAAAATGGTAGAGAACAGCATGTCACTGACTTTTAAAATGCTGTCAGTCCATCTACTTTACCAATCATGATGTCCTTCTCCAGGAACCATTTTTTTTTCTGCTAGGATGTCTAAAGCAAATGAGTCAAAAATTTCACTGTCCTCACTTCTAATGAACATTCTGACTTCACATCGTCCAGGACAGATTTCTTTGTCCCTCTGACAGGCCATCACATCAGACACTCAGTGTTCTCCACCAATGCGAGGGCATCAGTCCTTATTCAGGGAGCTGTGCTGCCAACTGGGTTCTGACCACAGTATTGAGTGAGTAAATTCTTGTTCAGTCTTCCTTAGTTACTGTTCAGCTTTCATATGCATATGAAGTGACTGAAAATTCTTTGGCTTGGTCAGGCACACCTTGGTCCTCAAAGTGGCACCTTTGCTTTTTGACCCTTTAAAGAGGTCTTTTATAGTAGGTTTCCCCAGTTGGACAATGACTAAGGATGACAGAAGAATTGATGCCTTTGAGTTGTGGTGCTAGAGAAGAATCTTGAACATAACATGGACCACAAAGAAAACAAATCAGTCTGTCTTGGAGAGGGTGAAACCAAGTTTCTCCTTAAAGGCTAGGATTCTGAAGCTCCATCTCACATACTTTGGGCACATGGTCAGGAGAGACCAAACCTTGGAGAAGGACATCATGCTTGGGAGAGTGGAGGGACAGGGCAGGAGAGGAAAACCGCGGATGAGATGGGTTGACACAGTAGCTGGGATAATGAGGGTAGATATGTCAAAGACAGTGAGATTGGCTCAGGATAGAGCAGGATCCAGAGCTATTGTGCATAGGGTCACTATGAGTTGTAGGCAACTCAATAGCACATAATTACAACAGACAAGTAATTTGATTTTTTGACTGCTTCTTCCATAGGTGTTGATTGTATGTAGATCCAAGTAAAATGAAATCCATGGCAAGTTTAATTTTCCTCTATTTATCGTGCTGTTACCTATTGACTCAGTGGTGAGGATTTTTGTTTTCTTGATTTTGAAGTACAATGCAAACTATAGGCTGTAATCTTTAGTTTTTATCAGTAAGTGTTTCAAGTCCTCCTTGTGTTCAGCAATCAAGGTCATGTCCTCTGTATTACAGATTCTTAACAAATCTTCCTCCAATCTTGATATCACATTTTTCTTCATGTGGTCCAAATTCTTGGATTATTTCTTCATACAGATTGAATAAGTATAATAAAAGGATACAACCCTGATACAAACCTCCTTTTCTGTCTGGTTCCACATGAGCATAACTGGGTGTTCTAGAATTCTCATTCTTTTCAATGTTAACCATTTTTTGTGTTCTTGAGCTGCCCTTTGAAATATGTTCAAGTCTTTTATTTCATAGTTTCTTCCACTCTAACTACTCTACTTTAAGAGCACATTTCAGATTCGCTTCAGATATCCGTTGTGTTCTTTTCCTTCTTAGCCTTTTATGACCTTTTGTTTTCATTATGTGTGATATTCTTGAAGACATTTCACAACTTGGCTAGTTATAAGTGTTCAGTGAGTCAACTCTGTTCTTAAGATGGTCCTTAAATACAAGTGGAATATACTCAAGGCTGTATTTTGTCTCCTGTAGACCTGTTTTCATTTTCTTCTGCTTCCACTTTATCTTGCTTGCATATGAGCGACTGATTTATCTTCTCAAGAACAATTTCTTTTTTCACAGATAAGGTCAGTTTTATTGTGTACATCATCTGGTGAGGTCCATGTGTATCATCAGTTACTATTGTTGAAGAAAAGTATTTGCGATGAGTTAGTTATTGGTCAATGTAAAGATATTAAGGATATATTTGTACATGAAAGTTCTGAAAAATGTCACCTTTTCTCTCTTTCTTTCAACTGCTGGCCTGCCAGTACATCATACTTTGGTGTCTAGTGTGTTGCTGTGATGCTAGAAATTACATCACTAGTATTTGAAATACTGGCAGAGGCACCCTTAGTAGACAAGGTTCAGTGCAGCTTCAAGACTAAAACAGACTAGAAAGAAAGGCACTGTGACTTGTTTCTGAAAATTAGCCAGTGAAAGAATCCTTTGCCGCTCACTTGCTTTGGGCACATTACTGGGAAGATTGAATTACTGCAGAAAGAGCATGTTTGGTGAAAAGAGGGCTAGTCAGAGTGTGGGAAATTCCTGATGAGATGAACTGACAGAATAACATCAGTGATGGTCTCGAACTTGCAGTAATCTTTTCTTCTAAGGTATATAAAGACTCCACTCCATGAGTTAGAGTCAACTGAACTGTCTACGAAAGCTCCAAGGGGAGGGGCTCCCCAATGATGAAGGTCATTCTAAATCTGAACCTGGTTTGTGGATGATTCCAGAGCCAGTGCAGATAAGAGGACACCAGATGGAGTAAAGCAAGTGGGTGACTACAGAGGAAAACAAAAGAAGGAAATAGACCTTGGACAACTTTTTTTTGTGGTTTTATGGATAGAATTTGGATTCTTAACATTAAAAAGGTTTTCTCTGTCAACATTTAAAACTCATGAGTGCTTCAAAAACCTTGAAAATTCTTCGTCTAATGAAATCATGTTTATCATCCAGAATGAGAAATGGCCAATGTTTGCACAGTTTACAAAAATCCCATTTAAAGGTGGGAACCTAAAGGTAATTGTAGTCTCTCAGAGGATGGACGGTTGAACTAGTTACTAAGCTGCCTGCTTCAGAAGAATCCAAGAGTTGATGACATCTACTGGAGAGAAGATTCCTGCACTGGGTGAGAATGTGAGCTGCATGGTTTGCGAGGAGCTCTTGGAGTCTGAGATTCCAGGATTCTGTGATATCTTCTGATTGCCACCTGGCATTCCTTTTTACGTCCAAAGCAGCATGTTATACTGGGACAAATATATTGAAAGGCTTGGTTCAGTTGTCCAGCCCCTTCTTTTTACAGATGAGAAGTCCATGATCCAGTCTAGTGATAATTGCCTGGTCACAGATTTCATTAAGGGTAAAGCCAATATGAAGAGTTTAAATTTCATTCTTTCCCATCCATGTGTGTGTACAGTTTCTTTCAACAAAAATATGCAATGAAAAGATTTTTTTCCACTTCATAGTTAACTCTTCCCAAATCTGAAATTTATTGGTGAGGTATTATTAAACACCAACATATTCTTAATGCGTTTTTATTAGGAAATACTTCCAAAGATACAACAAGTAGGGAAAGTTAAACTCATGTACATTTCACTGAGATGCCACATTATCAAAATCTGCTACAGTTGTTTTATACAGCCCCTCTTCTTTTTGGTATAGTATTTAAAATACACCTTAAATATAATATCACTTTGTTGTTGTCATGTACCATTGAGTTGGAGCTGACCCATAGCTGACTCTCCAGTGGGTTTTTAATTGCTCGGGAGGAGATTGACCAATCTTCTCTCATGGAGCATCTGGTAGATTCTACCCATGTGCCTTGGAATTTGCAGTGCAGCTTCTTGCCTTTAGGCCTCTATAAACTGAGTATTATGTGTTCAATTCAGCATGAATGGCATTGTGGTGATATAAGAAAATATATTTATTTTTAATGAGTCAGTTCTAACTCAGCACAAAACAACAACAATAAGGGAAATACTTAAGGGTACTTGACGGTCGAGTTTATATTCTATATAGACCACATCTTGAAGTAAACCTGTTTGAAATGATGGGATAAGATCTCATAAAAAGAATGAGTACATCGTAACTGTCAAATCAGAAAATCATGGACAGGCAAGCTGACTCATAGCGTCATGTTGTTGTTGTTATTATGTGCCGTTGAGTCGCTTGCGACTCATAGCGACCCTTTGTACAACAGCCCTAAACTCCACTCTGTCCTTTGCCAATCGCACTGTCTCTGACACTCCCATCCCGATTATCCCAG
>NW_006399865.1:5697322-5729267 GCF_000299155.1 Elephantulus edwardii
TCAAGTGTTCTGGGATTCCCATTCTTCTCAGAGTCAGCCATAGTTTGTTATGATCTACACAGTCAAATGCCTTTGCATAGTCAATGAAACACATAATGTCATATATAAAACAATATTTAAGCCCATTATTATAGCCCTGTGTTAATGTATATTGTTGAGGCAGTCTTCCTTGTTTTCAGTGACCCTCTATTTAACCCTCCTTTCACAGGTTGGGTAAGTGAAATGAAATTTAGACAATGCTGTCTGAAATGCTATGAAATTTAAATCCTATTATAAAATTTGTCTAACTTTCTCCCAAAAGGTATTGTTGTTGTTGTTGTTGTTGTTGTTAATTGTTGTCGAGTCAAGCACAACTGATAGTGAAGAAAAGGCCTGAAGCATTTCTATAATATAAGTCTCGTCGTTGTTTCTCAAAGTTCATAGAGTTTTCAGAGGCATGTTGTTTAGGAAGTGGATGTCACTCCTACTTCCAAATTTTTCAGTAGAATTGAAAAGATGAGTGTAAGAAATTTTTAGAGGCAAATTGTGCCTGACTGGCAGAACCTAGAATTAGGGTAAATTCCTGGCTACAAATACATACATACCCAAAGTTCAGATCCTATATAGCGTGTAGGAATTCTGTTTCTTCCTTTTTAAAATATAAAGAAAATTACTTTGACTTTTTAAACCCTAGAGTCTTTTCTGATAATTTAATCTTATCACTCTTTTCCCCTTGGAAATATTGAATACCACTGTATTCAGACTGTCAGAGAGGCCTGACCTTTAGGTTAGCAGTTCAACACCTCACTGACTACATTCCCAGATTTCTTCATAATACTTTATAGCATAATTATTTTAAGAGCGGCAGTCAAGGAAGCACCAGAAGATGCTTTAGATCTTTGCTTGTTATCTCTCTGTTCATCCGTTTCACCATCCATCCATCCATCAGTATATGCATCCACTCATCTATTCTACCTATTTTTCTGTCTGGTTTTTCCTTTCCTACTTTATTTTTTGGAATACTATCATCCCAGTGAACCTGTTGTGTTGTCACTAGGTGCTACAAAGTAGACTACAACACATAGCGACTCTGTGAGAAACAAATAGAAATCTTGACCTATCCTGTGCCATCCTTACAGAGTCTACCATACTCAAGCCCTTTGTTACAGTCAGTGTGTCAATGTGTCTAGTTGAAGGTCTTTTCTTTCACTGACTCTCTAACACAGACTCTCTGTTATTCTGGGGTTTTGTTTGTTTGTTTGTTTGTTTGGTTTTAAAGTGCAATTCTCGCTTTCTAAATTTTAGGTCAAGTTGCATTCGGTGTGTTTTTCCTTTTTTTGCATGTTTTATCCTTTGAATTTAAGGCTTGGGTTTCTCATGTCAATAATTTCCAGGAGGAGCAATTGGGCCGTAGGGATTGTTGCTTCTGGTTGTCATATCCTAACCCTTGGAGAAAGTATGTGAACACCTCTCAGTAGTTTACAGCTTCCTTTGGTCGTTTCGCAGCCTCTACCTCTCTGGATGACAATTGGTTATGGGTAAGTTATACCACCTGCTCATTTAGAACTACAGTTTCATTTTTATGACCTTGAAGGTTAAGGTCAACACTAAATGTCCCTTAAAAAAGCAGATAAGATCAGTCTTACAGGGTTTGAAAGTTAAGTGGCCCATACTGGAGGTTTTGGCAGTTCATTCTTCTGTAGTTTAGAATAGTCCAGAGCTGTTTCCTGACAGAGACACTAGCCATTTCCATGGACATTCTCTTGACTTGATTTTCCCAGGTGAGGGCTGTGTGGAATTTAATCTCATTAACAATTAGGTAACAATGGTGGACTCCCCCAAATAGAGCAAACTATGTAGAAGCTATATTGCCTTTTATGACGTAGCTTGGGAAGTTAGGTTGCAATGTATCTACTGCATTATCTTCCTTGGAATGGTCCCAAATTCTTGCTTAGTTCTAATTGTTGTTATGTGCCATCGGGTCATCTGTGACTCATAGAGACCCTGTCTATGTACAACAGCTCTGAACTCTGCTCTATCCTGAGCCAACCTTATTGTCTCTGACATACCTACCCCCATTACCTCAGTCACTGAATCTATCCATCTCATCAAGGGTCTTCTGCTCTTGCACTGTCCCTCTACCCTCCAAGCATGATGTCCCTCTCCAAGGACTGGTCCCTCCTTGTAACATGCCCAAAGTATGTCAGACAAAGCTTCAGAATCTTTGCCTTCAAAGAGCAGTCTGGTTTCACTCTCTCCAGGATGAACCTGTTTTTTCTCCTAGCAGTCCATGGTATATTCTACACTCTTCTCCAGCACCACATCTCAAAGGTGTCAATTCTCCTTCTATCATCCTTAGTTATTGTCCAGCTTTCTGATGCATACCAAATAATTACAAAGACTATGGCCTAGACCAGGTGCACCTTAGTCTCCAGACTAACATCGTTGCTCTTCTGTACTCTGGAGAGGTTCCTGACAGCAGACTTTACCAATACAATTAATCTTTTTATTTCTTGGTTGCTGATACCAAGACTGTTGATTATAGAGCCAAGCAAACTAAATCTTAGTTCTAGTAGGAGAGGAAAATAGACTCAGTCTTTTAAAGAGGATGACAATATTCTGAAAGAGTGTGTAGAAGAGATTGCTCATCTTTTTCCCATGGAGTGGCTGGTAGATTTGAAGCACATGCCTTTGGGTTGGTAGAACAACTTCTCACGGTTAAGCCACCAGAGCTCCTGAACTTACTAGACGTTTATGCTTATTACCAGTTTATTTGAAGTATGTAATAACTTTTTGGTTTTTCTAGCTTGTGATTCTTTATACTGAACTGCCTCATTAGAACAGGAAAATAATTAAGAAGGATTTCTAAAAATAACTATTCTGCTCCTGATGTTGGAGATTGTTCTAATCCCAGCAAGTTGTAACCAATGTGTGTATTTGAGAACAAAAGAGAGACCAAGGTATCTGCTATAGAGCCTCAGAAGTAATGTGTTTAAGTTCAGAACAGCAACAGATCATATGGGGACCTTGTTGCAATGCAGATCTGGCATGTATGGGCTTCAGTCTGGGATTCTGAACTTCCAGCAAGCTCCCGGATAAAGGAGCTGGGAAGGAAAATGAAGGTAAATAATAGGTCCCAAAGCACTTTCATGGTCTAGTGACAGTTACAGGTATGATAGCCAGGAAGATACAGTTTTGTCTTTTACAGGAGTTAAGAACCTGGTAAGCCAGAATTACCTGTTGTTGTTGTTAGGTGCCGTCAAGTAAAACTCATAGAGACCTTATGAACAGTCAACCTGAACCCTACACTATCATCATCTGCCATCTTCACCATCTCTGACACACTAGAATCCAGAGCCTTCTTTCAAATCTCACTCCTTGAGTGGGCTCTCGGTGTCCCCACACTAAATCCCCAGGCAAGTTTCTGTGGCCCTAGGGAGTCTTGATCATAGCCTTCTCTTTTTTGAGTTAGCCATTAGTGTCTTGGCTACAGTACATCCCATGAATCCGTCTTATCAGAGGAAAAGAAGACTCAGCAACAAGTCAGGTGGTGTGGGGATCATGTCTTCCCCTGTGAATGAAGGTGCAATGACAACCTGTCCCTGCCCCAGTGCTTCCTGGGAAGCCACAGGACTCTGTTAATGTGCACAGACATGACTCACAATGCTCTTCTCCTGACCCATTTCAGAAGATCACAGAAAGTGTCACATGATTCTGTAATTACTCAGTTCAGTGTCATTGCCATGACCTTGTCCAATCTAGATCCTTATGGATCTCTATAGATGCAGCTAAGGTCACGTCACGGGATGTCTTCTACCACATGCCTCAATGACACACTACTTTGTTATCTTTCACAGAAGAAATCTCTGCAAAGCTTCAGCTCCTAGATGAGAAACAACCACAGGCTTCCACTAGCTGTACTAGCAGATGTAGAAGTCAAGTTCTGGTTGCTAGAACTATGAATTTGAGCATTAAGTCAACCTTATTTGGCTTGTTGTCCTGGAACGATTTCCTAACACATATATGTGTTTCCAAGGATGTGAGAACATTTGAGGATGTAGAAGATTTTATTCTTAATTACACTTACATCTCTCAGCCTTTCATGGTAGTTCTGTGGCGTACTACCAAAGTACCTTTCCGTCTTTACCAAGTGAAACAGCTGTAGCTTTATGTAGTTTAGGTTTTCAAATATTATTTTAATTATTTTTTTAAATTAATTGGTTGACATTCAAATGTGTTTTTTTAAAATTTTTTTTAAAAATTTTATTATTTTATGTGTGTGTGTACTATCAAATCAGATCTGACTGGTACAGGAGGAGTCTGTCCCTCCTTTTCCAGCAGAGCATCTGGTGGATTTGAACTGCACACCTCTGGGATTGCAGTGCAGCTTCTTACCAGTAGGCCAAGAGAGCTCCCTGATATTCAAATCTTGACTTGCTAGTTTGGCTTCAATTCCCCCATTACTAGTGACCATCCAGTTGATTCTGACCCAGAATTACCAGCTGTTAGCCAGTAGGTTGGAAGTTTGCGTTTACCCAGGAGTGCCTCAGAAGAAAGGCCTGGGATACTACTTCTGGAAAAACCATCCATTAAAAACCCAGTAGATCTGGTGGGATCTTCGGACTCACCTAGTAAGTAAAAATTTCTTGTTTTTGCTTGCTAGGGGATTCTGAATCTCACGGACAGGAAGACCCCGAGAGCAGATTTCTCAAACATCTTAAAGGCACCACCAAGAGACCTTTCATCTCAAGAGACCTTTGAGAAATCTACTCTTGGCATCCTCCATCGCCTTCGCAAATCCATGCACTTTATCTGGTAACTGTGTGCTTAGTAAAAAATTCTGTGTGTTTTGGACAGCCCTGGAGAATGCACATGTGTGCATGCCCATAACTGGTTACCTGGAAAAGTTATACTGGATGAGTAAAACGTCTGCTGTGTAAAACTTGTGCTGTACCTGATGAGTGAAAGTTATACTTGATGAGTAATATTTTGCTGTATCCAGTGAGTGAAAATTATATTCAATGTGTAAAACTTGTGCTGTACCTGATGAGTGAAAGTTATACTTGATGAGTAATATTTTGCTGTATCCAGTGAGTGAAAATTATATTCAATGTGTAAAACTTGTGCTGTATCTGATAAGTGAAAGTTATATTTGATGAGGAAAATTTGCTGTATCTGATGAGTAGAAGTTATATCTAATAAGTAAAACTTGTTCTGTATCTAAAAAAAAAGCCCAGTAGAGTGCAGCTCTGGTGGCCTAGTGGCAAGAAGCTGCACTGCAATCCTGAAGGCACACAGAGGCCACCAGCAGCTCCACAGGAGAATCATGGGCAGTCTCCTCCCATATAATAAACTGCCTCTGAAAGCCCACTGGAGGGTCAGCTATGGGTCGGTTCCGAATCGATGGTAGACAACAACAGAGCACAGCGCAATTCTTACATACGTGAGATTATCATGAATGGTCTCCATTCTGTATCAGCGCTAAGCCTGTTTTATAAACAAAGCCGTACTTGAGAAGGGCCACACCTATTCTTTTCCTTGTTGTCTGTGGCTGCCCACAGCAGAGAGAGTTGAGGAGCAGCAGCAGAAATCATACGGCCTCCACAGCTGAATATATTGACAACGATTATGTACCAGCTCTTGATTTAGGTTTTCAGTATCTAGAGGTTCTAGAATAGGTCATTATTGTTGTTGGTAGGTGCTATCGAGTTGAATATGACCCAGAGTGGTCCTATGAATAACAGATCCAAACCCTGTTCTGTCCTGTGTTCTCCTCACACTTCCTGATACACCAAAGCTCACTGCGGCAGTCACCGTGTCAATCCACCTTGTTGAGGGTCTTCCTCTCCTTCGCTGACCCTCCACCCTTCCCAACATCATGTCTCTCTCCAAGGAATAGCCCCTCCTAGCAACATGCCCGCAGTATGTGAGGTCAAGCATCATCTGACTCCAAGGAGCACATTGGCTGCACTGTCTCCAAGACATCTGTCCATTCTCTTGGTCGTCCACGGGGTGTTCAGCACTCTTCTCCAACATCACTACTCAAAGGCATCAGTTCATCTTCTGTCATCCTTATTCATTGTCTACCTCTCTGATGCATAGGAAGTGATTGGAAAGCCTGAATCAGACACACCTTCATCCTCAACTGACATCATGGCTGTTGTTGATAATTGCTTTCGAGTTGAGCACAACTCATAGTGACCCTATGAACAAAATATCTGAAGCCCCTCAGCAACTACCGATATTTAACAAAGTTTATAGAGTTTCTGGAGGCATGTTATTTAGGAAGTGGGTGCCACTCCTACTTCCAAAACCTGTCATAGTATGTTATTGTTGTTCTGTGCCATTGAATCACCTGAGATGTATAGCAACCCTTTGTACAGCAGCTCTGAACCCTCCCCTGTCCTGAGCCAGTCTCTAATTCTGAAACACCAACCCCCATCGCCCCAGTTACTGTATCAATCCATCTCATCTTGGATTTCCCTCTCCTGTTCTGTCCATCTACCCTTCTGAGCATGATGTTCTTCTCCAAGGACCAGTCTATCTTGGCTATGTGCCCAAAGTAAGTGAGGCACAGCTTCAAAATCCTAACCTCCATGAGAGACTTGGTTTCAGCCTCTTCAAGATAAACCTATTTGTTTTCTAGGCAGTGCATGGTATGTTCAAGACTCTTCTCCAGCACCACAACTTGAAGGCATCGTTCTTCTGTCATCCTTAGTCATTGTCCAACTCTCTGAAACATAACAAGTAATTGAGAAAACCATGGCCTAGATTAGCTGCACCTTTGTATCTAGACTGACATCATTGCTCTTCAGCACTCCAGAAAGGTCCGTGACAGCACATTTCCCCAATGCAATTCGTCTTTTGATTTCCTGACAGCTAGTGTTAAGAGTGGTGATTTTGGAGCTGAGCAAGATGTAATTTGCTAAGAACCTCAATCTCTTCTCCATCTATTATGGTGCTGCCAAATTGCCCAGTGGTGAAAATCTTTGTCTTCTTGATGTTGAGTTTCAATCCATATTGAAGACTACAGCAAGTGCTTCAGGTCTCCTTCAGTTTCAGCAAGCAAGGTTATGTCATCTGCATAGCTATCAAAAGTTCTTAACAAGTCATCCTCCAATCTTGATGCCACACTTCTCCTCATAAAGCCCTGCTTCCCAAATGATGCGTTCTGCAGACAGATTGAAAAGGTAAGAGGACAGGTTGCATCCCTGACACTCCTTTCCTGATTTTGAACCATGCAGTGTTTTCTTGCTCTGTTCTGAGGACTGCTTCTTCGTTCAAATACAGGTTTTGTATAAGCACGATCAAGTGTTCTGAGATTTCGGTTTTCCTCAAGGTTATCAACAATTTATTGTGATCCACATAGTCAAATGCCTTTGCATAGACAACGAAACACAGATAGACATTTCCAGTACTCTCTGCTTTCTGCCAGGATCCATCTGACATTGGCAGTAATGTCCCTAGTGCCATGACCTCTTCCAAACCCAGCTTGTATTTCTAGTAGTTCTTTGTCAATGTACTGTTCGGGTCTTTGCTGGATAATATTCAGGAGGATTTTGTTAGTGTGTGATATTAGTGATATTGTTCAATAGTTTCCACACTGTCAGGTCACCATTTTTAGGAATGGGAATAAATATGAATCTCTTCCAAATCAGTTGGCTAAGTAGGTGTCATTACTCCTCAATAATTTTGGAGGAGTCCCTGCCTGCAGTTTCTGACTGCAGTCTCTGACATATTTCCCAGTGTGGTATGTCTCCCGATTTCCTGACTGCTGGTACCAAGAGTGTTGATTGTGGATCCAAGTAAAATGAAGTTGTTGACAGGTCCAATTTTTTTTCTCCATCTCTCATGATGTTGCCTATCGGTCCAGTGGTAAGCTCTTTGTTTTCTTGGCATTGAGATGCAATCCTTATTGAAGACAGTATTCTTTGATTTTCTGTAGAAAGTGCTTCAAGTCCTCTTCACTTAGAGCAAGCAAGGTTGTGTCATCTCCATAATGCAGGTTATTGATGAGTCTTCCTTTGATCTTCATGCCTCATTCCTCTTCATAGGAGTCCAGCTTCTTGAATAATTTGCTCAACATACAGATTGAATAGGTAGGGAGAGAAAATACAACCCTCCCTTCTTTATTTTAAAGCATGTAGTGTTCCTTTGCTATTCACACAATAGCCTCTTGGTTTAGGTATAGGTTTTACATGAGCATAATTAAATACATCCACCTGACTTGAGCAGTGATATCCCTGGTGCCCCAGCCTCTTCTAAATCCTTCTTGAACTTCTGGTATTTCCCTATCTATGTACTGTTCCAGCTGTTTTTTACTGATCTTCAGCAGTTATTTTGCTTGCATGTGATATTAATATTGTTCAATATTTCCGTGTTCTGTTGGATCACCTTTTTTGGGAATTCAAACAAATATGGACCTCTTCCAAAATGTTGGCCAGGCAATGGTCTGTCAAATTTCCTGGCATGGACAGGTGAGCACATCTACGACTGCGTCTATTAATTGAAACAAGTCAGTTGGTATCCCATCAATTCCTGGGGCCTTACTTTTTCCAATGCCTTCAGTACAGCTTCAGCTTCTTCTATTATGATTGACTCCTACTTATATAGTACTTCTTGAAACTTTTCAGTGTCACTTCTTATTGGTACAGTGTGTGTCAATTCTTTTTAGTACAATGTGTATTCCCTTCATCGTCTTTCAATGCTTCCTGGGTCATTCAGTATATTGCCCATAGCATTTTTCAGTATTGTGACTGAAGGCTTAAATTGTTTTTCCATTCTCTCAGCTTGAGAAACACAGAACAGCTTCTTCCCTTTTTATTTTATAATACCAGCTCTCTGCACTTTCTAACACTTTGCTTTGTCTTCATGAGCTGCCCTTTGAAATCTTCTGTTCATCTCTTTTCCTTCTGCATGCTTTCCCTTTGTTTTACCTTTTTGATGCTTTAGTGCAATTTTTATAGTCCCTTCTGACATCTTTTTTTCTCTCTCCTTTGTCCTCTATCTTTGTAATGACCCTTTTATCTCTTCATGGATGGTATCCTTGATATCATTCCACAACTTCTGGTCCTAGATCATTGATGTTCAGTGCTTCAAACTTATTCTTAAGATGATTTTGAAATTAAAGTGGAATAGATTCAAGGGTTCTTGTGGCCATGCTTTCATTTTCTTTGGCCTCAATTTGAATTTGCCAATGAATATTTGATGGTCTGATCATAGTCAACCCCGGCCTAGTTTTGACTGCTTATATTGAGCTTCTCCAGTGATTCTTCCCATAGATATAGTCAATCCTATTCCTATGCAGCCTGTCAAGTGAGGGCCATGTGTAAATTTGCAATTTATATTTTTAAAAGGCATTTATAAAGAATAAATGATTGAAAATGCAAAAGTCAATCATATTATTTCAAGCCTAATTTTTGTCACTAAGTTCATACTTCCCAATTACTTTTCTTTCTTCATTACTTTCCATTTTTGCATTTCAGTCACCAATTATCATTAACACATCTTGATTACATGTTTGGTCAATTTTGGGCTGCAAGATTTGGTAAAAACTTTCACTTTCTTCCTCTTTGCCTCTAGCTATAGGAATGTAAATCTGAATAATAGTTGTATTAACAGATCTTCCTTGTGTATGGATAATATCCTATCACTCCCAACATTGTATTTCAAGATGAAACTTGAAATTTACTTTTTGACTATGAATGCAACACCATTTTTCTTCTGTTTTTCATTGCCAGAATAGTATACTATGTGACTATATATAATTTAAAGTGGCCAAAGGTAGTCCATCTTATCTCACTAATGTCTAGAATGTCAGTGTTCACATATTCCTTCTCATTTTTCACAATGTCTGGTTTCCCAACATTCAAGCTATGTGCATTCTATGTTCTAATTATTAAGGACGTTTGCCATTATTTTTCCTCATTTC
Source organism: Elephantulus edwardii (assembly GCF_000299155.1). NCBI lineage: Eukaryota > Metazoa > Chordata > Mammalia > Macroscelidea > Macroscelididae > Elephantulus > Elephantulus edwardii. The sequence goes on from NW_006399865.1 coordinate 5,707,233, forward strand.
AGCTGACTTTCGATCTGGGCTCAATCTCTAATACTATATTTGTGTTTATCTACTATTCATAGGGTTTTCAGAGGACTGTTGTTTAAGAAGTGGATAGCAAATCCTACTTTCTAGTCTGTTTTAACCTGAAATCTTTATTAAAACCTATCTACCATGGTTAACCCTTGTATCTTTTGTCACATCGATTACATAGCTTTCAGTATCACAGCAACCTACAAGTTATCTCAGTACAGCAAACTGACAGACAACTACTGTATCAATTAGGACAGTGTTTCCCACAAATACAATAAACTTACAATTTAGTTTGTACCTTTGGATCCATCGGAGGGAGAATAAGTAGGCCTAGGTTATTTTGTAGGACACTCCACACAACTCTTCAAAAAAGATACGTGAGATAAAGCTCCTCCTCATATACTTTGGGCATGTTGCTAGAAGAAGCTGTTCCTTACAGAGGGACATCATGTTTGGAAAGATGGAGGGACAGTGTACGAAAGGAGAACCCTCAACCAGGTGAAATGACATAGTTACTGCAGTAATGGACTCGAGTATGTCAAGGATTGTGAGGATGGCACAGGATAGTATAAGATTTAGGTTAGCTGTTCATAGGGTCTCGATGAGTTGTACTTGGTTTAAGGGCACCTAACAACAACTTTGGAGAGGGACATCATGTTTGGAAGGGTGGAGGGACAGCAAAAGAGAGGAAGACCTTCGATGAGATGGATTGATTCAGTAACCCAGGTAATGGAGATAGGTTTGTCAGAGACAATAAGGTTGGCACAGGATAGACCAGGGTTTAGGACTGTTGCACATAAGGTCGCTATGAGTCACAAGCGACTTGATGGCACATAACAACCACCCCATTTTTTATTCCTAATAGAAACATACTGATGTATTAGATACCTTCCAGAGCTGAAGTACATAGTACTTGCAAATCTCAGGGTAAATGGAAAAACTCAAACAGACGTGAAGAAACCAAAGCCATTTATTATGTTTATCTTTTGAATAATGGAATTATTAATCATTGTAATTTTCATCTTTATTCTTTCTGGATTTGCCAAGTTTCCTAATTATCTTTATTTATTGTTCTATAGAAGAAACCATTTTAAGGAAAAGAACATTCCCACCTTTATGGTGGGAATATACATATACAAAAATATACACCACATATATCTCAGTATGCACACGCACACACACACACACACACATATCCTAAGGTTATTTGATATATTTAGGTCTCTATAAAAAATCTAAGCAATATGGAGATCATTTTTTTATAATTTAATGCAGAGATGAGAAAAGAAGAGAACTCTTATAGGCACATTATGCTTACATTTTAATAAGCAATGTTCAGAAGCTTCTCTCTTTGAGCATTGTGCTTTGTGATAAATACCCATGAAGTTCTTTCAATTGAAAGAAAATTTAATGGATTATGATTATTCTAGAATACATTTTATAGCTCAAAACCAAGATCATATCTCTTATAGATGCTAGATAATCATATTTGCCAGGAGGAAGTGCAATCTGGATGCTGCTTAGAGGCAAGGATGGTGAAACATGGTCTTGCATAGTTTGGTCATGTTTCAGGAGGGGCCATTCCTTGGAAGAAGACATCATGCTGGAAAAGGTGGAGGATTAAAGGAGGAGGAGAAGATTCCCAATGAGATGGACTGACAATGACTGTAACAGTGTGCCTGAGAGATCAGAGATCGTGATGATGACAGGGTGAGGTTCAGATCTTTTGTTCACCGAGTTGGTATAAGTTGTAGTCAGTTTGACTTGACAGGACGGAACCATAACAGGAACTGGTATCCTAGCGGGTAGAGAGTTGTGCTGTCAACCCCAAGGCTAGCAGTTAGAATCCATCAGCTGCTCCTTGGGAGAAAGAAGAGCAATTGTCTCATGTGCCATTTTACAGCCTTAGAAAGCCTGCTAGAGGGTCAGCTATGAATTGGTTCCTGCTCAGTGTCAGTAAGTTGAGTATTGCTGATATGTGTTGCTAGTCAGGGCTTTGTGGTTGCAAGTGACAGAAAGTTGACTCAAATGACATAAGCCAAAAAGGAGACAATTAGCAGCATACAGATTCAAAGCATAGGAAGAATAAAGACGGCATGTTGAAGCAGCTCAAATGCCATCATCTTTCTCTGGTTCTCCCCTCTGCTGTTCTCTACTTGTGAAGTTCATTAGTCCCTCAAACCAGTGAACAAGATTTAGTTTGACAACCATAGTTGGATTCTCACTCTTGGTTTGAGTGTGGGAGTGGGTGGTGGAAGTCTGTTTCACTGGAAGGAGTGGGTAGGGGACAAGGAGAAAAGGTCACGGTCCCTGAGATGGAGGGACTTATTTTGGAGTAGGGAGCCACTGCTCTTAGGGTTCACTGACTGTAGATATATGTGGTTCCAGTATACTCAGCTTTGCACACTATGTACTTTCAGATCGCGGACCTAAAGTTCTCAGGAGATTAAAGTTATTTTTAATCCTTAAAGACCATTCACCAAATGCCATTAATATTTAGGCTTCCACTGTCCTCTTATTTTTCACTGATGGAAACCAAAGTGCTTCCACATGAAGCCCTATTTCCTGGTTAATGGATATGTTCCATAAGCTTCAACTTTTAAAAGGCAACTTCTTCTGGTTTTCACCTTCCTCCAGCACTTTGAACCCTACTCTGCTGGTTCAAATTCTCATCTCTCACCCTCATTAATCCTTATCTGCATTTAGGAGGGCAGACAAGCTGGAGCTACCACCTATTAAGAATCTTCTGCACAACTTAGTAGTAGATGCCAGTGAGTGGCAGTCATTCAGAGACCTATGAGGACTCCAGCCCTAAAGTATACGTGCCATGTGACACTGATGGTGCTGGTGCGTAGACCATAGCTTGGAGTAGCACTGAGCTAATTCATGCCTCAGATGCCATGATTGCGTCGTAAACTCATGTTTCTTTGATCCAGTGGTCCTGACCTAGGGGAGCTGATGTCCCTTAGGGGACGTTTGCCATAATTTAGGGACTTTTTATCACCACTACTAGCAGTAGGAAGAGGCCAGGGATATGAGGCATTCTTCAATGCACAGGACAGCCACTCACACCAAAGAATTTGCTGACTTCAAATGTCAATATTTGATGAGGTAGAGAAATCCTGTTCAGTCCGTACAGTCACAGATTGGCAGTCCCTGGGTCAAAAATGACCTTGGCAAATAGTTTGCTTAACAACGTTGTCTTACAGCTGACATGCTTATCTATTGATATTATATGTCTGGTCCTTGGGGGCATGAGAGTGTTCTGATCTCATTTAAGGGAAGAAGAAAAGGGGTGGGAAAGAGAGAGAGACAGACAGACACAGGCCAAACTATTTGCTCAAGGCTCCAAAGTTGAACCAGACCTGAAATCCAGTCAGTGTCAGTGATCACATTATCTCTGGGAATCAATCTGCACATTTTAGAACATTCTGTTATCATATTATTAAAATACTTATTTGTTCTTTCAGCATCCATTCTTACTACAAAGTACTCTTAATTTTACACAAAAAAATGATTCTTTCAATTCAGAAATGAAATATTTCAATGAATTGCCCAATACATAGGATAACTGACCTGTGGCATTTTCTTGGAATTGCTTCATGCTGCTTGGATTTAGATGTGTTCTGGCAGTAAGTTCTAATTTTGAAATGCAAAATTGAAACTTGCAACTTGTAATGAGACTGGACAGCTCTTTCACATATCAATGCAGAGTGAATAAAGCTGGTCCCTTGAGTGTGTGCACCACGGCCAAACCTTTTCTCTCCCCGTCCAAGATGCTTTGCTGCTGTGGTGTGTTATGTGTGGGGCTGCCAATCCAGAGGCCTCCGTCCATCAGCCACTCTGAGCGCGACAGAGGCCCAGTTTCCTCCCTTGAAGGTTTACAGCCTCGGAAATCTGGCAGAGAGTCATCGTGACATGGAAAATCAACTCAGTAGCCGTAGGCTTGGTTTGGTTTAATGTTTGATCACTGCTAACCAAAAGGCCTGAGGTTCAAGTTCAAATTCACCAGCTGCTCTGAGGGAGAAAGATGTAAATCTTTGCCTTGTTGATCCACTGGAGGGTTACTATGAGTCAGAACTGGTTGGACAACAGTTGCATCATTTTAGCATCAAGTGGTGGTAAGAAAACACAGAAACAAAACCTACAGTGAAACCATAAGATTGTGAACAAACCAAAAAATTCATAATATTTAAAGAGCAAATAAAGATACTCAATGATCCTTGCGTGTTGCCTCTAGATCAGGGGTCAGCAAACTGTCCTGTGTGCAAGCTCAGCCTGTCACCCGTCTTTGGAAATGAAGTTTGATTGGAGCCTAGCCAAGCTCATTCATTTATATATTGTCTATGGCTTGTAACAAGGGTAGTGTGTATCCACTAGCCAAGGAAATTTGCGATCTGGCCTTTTTTAGATACAGTTTCTCAGCCATGCTCTTGATTAGGTATCAAACAAACAAAAAAACCCAACTTGAAAAACTCAAGTGTACTGCTTCCGAGTCCTTAGAGGCTCTAAAGCTTACAGGCAACCACTTACTAGCTTTCTTCTGGTGGATTTGAGCCACTCACCTCTGGGTTAGCAGCTCATCACTTAAAACACTACACCACCAGGCCTCTACATTGTCTTACCTGGTTGTACCATGTGAAAGTGCCAACATCTGGTCATTTTCAATTTACAATTTCACATGGTTTATCTAAAAAATGAAAGAAAGTGATTCCATTGAAAAATGGCATTTCAAAAAAAAAAATGAAAAATGGCATTTCTTTTCTTGCAGTCTAGAATTTCCAGTGACTCTTGCGACCCAAAAATTAATTTCATGGTGAACGTTATCAATAAAATCACTTTCTTGTCTACATTTTTTTTCTTTTTAATAAAAGTCATCATTCCTTTTCACAAAAAAAAATGTGTTAAGACTGGACTACCCACTGGCCTGGAAACAGAATTCTGGCCTGGAAACAGAATTATATTTGGGAAAAAATTGTAGCTCTCTGTGACCAGAAGACATAGAGTCATATTACTTCATCTCGAAGAATTCCCTTTAACCACAGTTAGTCATTCCTGAAGACTTCTGATTAGCTGCTTCTGCCCAGGCTGTCTGCAACATTCCTTAGATGTCTGTGCTTCACTGGTAAGGTGGCCCTAATTGTTTGCACAGTACAGGCCACCACAGGCCAACACTCTCTTCATAGACTAAACCTCTACTCATAGGGCCTCCGATTGCACCACACCCATAACTGTCAGTTTCAGTCTTCTTCTAGAAATGCATGGCAATAACGGTGGGAAGGAGCTCAGATTAGGACCTAAGTCAGTCTACTTTGTTCTTGTTGTTAGGTGCTGTTTGAGTTGGTTCCGTCTCTTGGCCATCCCAGGAGTGCCGAGTGGAACTGCTCCATCGGGTTGTCGGAGCCGGGGCTGCGCACAAGCAGATGGTCTAGCCTCCTTTCCACGTTGCCCCCAGGTGGGTTCCTGTTGTTAACCTTTTGGCTGGTAATCAAGCACTTCACTGTGTGTCACCCTCGGAACTCTGTGACAAACTCTAGAACTTTGTTATTAACTTTACAAGCTGTGTGAACTTAGACAAGTGTTCTAGCTCTGGTGAACCCCACTTTCCTTAGATATAAAAAGTGTGTTGTATAGTCTCATGCTACACACACACACACACACACACACACACACACACAGAGAAATGCATATAAAACCTTGAAAGTCCTGATCCAGATAAAATAGCTAGGGGAATAAGGGTAACTTTAGCTGGTTTAAACTAACGTTGTTAGTACAGAATTGTTATTATGTATATTTGGGCGAAGCTCTAGATAAAATGGACACAGAGTATAATCAGCCACCTGGGAAGAGCAGACAGGGTGGGACTGAAGGAGGCACATAAGGCCCAGACTCTAAGGGAACACTGGCCCTCAGCTGCTGACCTTGTGCTTGAATGGCCTTGAGAGTGAGTAATGTGTAACACAGCACAATCACCAGAATCCAGGGGAGAAAACAACACTTGCAACAAGCCAATGGAAGCTGGCCAAGACAGTGGTTGAAAGAGGAACAAAAGACTTGAGGGAAGAATACCTGAAGACCCAGAGGTATACAAAAGGTGCTCACATCAGTTATTATCAAGGAAACACAAATGATACAATGACTACCTACCACACCCACCAAAATTACTGTTCTAAAAAAGATGGAAATGGCACCAGGCGATGGTGAGGAGAAGCTAGAATGCCCATGCATATATAGGAGCCCAAGTCGGTACATTACTTTGGAAAGTGGTTCTTAGGTATCTACTCAGTTCACACAAGAAGTAAAGAAGACTGAAGAGGAATTGATGCTTTTGAATGGTGGTGTAGATGAAGAATATTGACTCTGCCGTGGACTGCCAGAAGAACAAACAAGTTTACCTTACAAGAAATACAGCCAGAGTGCTCTTTAGAAGCCAGATGGTGAGACTTCATCTCACATAAGTCGGGCATGTTACCATGTGGGGCCAGGCCCCAGAGAAGGACATCATGTTCGGAACAGTAGAGAGTCAGTGGAAGAAGGACCCTCAGCGTGTTGACACTGTGATGACGACCATGGGCTCAGACGGAGCAGACAATGGAAGGAGGTGCAAGACCAAGCAGGGTTTCACTTGGTTGTACATAGGATTGTTACGAGTCAAAGCTGACTCAACTGCACCTTGTTACGTTGCTGTTGTTATGTGCTATCAAGTCACTTGTGACTCATAGCGACCCTATGTACAACAGCCCTGAACCCTACTCTATCCTGAGCCAACCTTATTGTCTCTGACACACCGACCCCCATTATCCCAGTCAGTGAGTCAATTCTGCTCATCCAGGGTCTTCCTCTCTTGTGCTATCCCTCCACCCTCCCAAACATGACATTCCTATCTAAGGACTGGTCCCTCCTTGCAACATGCCCAAAGTATGTCAGACGAAGCTTCAGAATCCTTGCCTACAAGGAGCAGCTTGGCTTCACCCTCTCCAGGATGAACCAGTTTGTTCTCCTGGCAGTCCATGGTGTAGTCAATACACTTCCAGCACCACAACTAAGAGGCATCAATTCCCTAGTCATTGTCCAGCTTTCTGATGCATAGCAAGTAATTCCAAAGACCATGGCCTGTATCAGGCGCATCTTACTCTCCAGACTGACATTGTTGCTCCTCAGTACTCTTGAAAGGTCCCTCACAGCTGACTTTGCCAATGCAATTCATCTCCTGATTTCCTGGCTGCCGTTATCAAGAGTGTTGACTGTGGAGCCAAGTAAATTAAAACTGTTAACTATCTCAATCTCTTCATCATCCATACTGATGGTGCCAATCGGCCCAGTGGTGAGAATCTTTGTTTTCTTGATGTTGAGCTTCAGTCCATATTGAAGGCTGCAGCCCTTGACCTTCTGCAGCAAGCGCTTCAAGTTCTCCTAAGTTTCAGCAAGCACTTAATAACAAACATAACAATTACAGCCAACCCAAAGATTCCACTCCACTCCTAGGTAGATCCCTAGCATGTATTGGTTCACAGATTTCCTGACAGGCTTGCGCTAGACTTCTAATAGTAGTACTATTAATAAGACCAAAAGCTAGACATTACCGAAATATCCTCTATAGAAAAGAAGGATAAATGCATTGTGGAGCAGCCACACAATGGAACACTGTACAAGAGCCGAAGTGAATGGGCTGTCACCGCAACAGGGATGTGCCTCACAAGCACAAGGTGGAGCGGAAGTCGGACCTAACAGAGTGGATGTTGTGTGATTTGATTTATATGAACCAAGAAACAGTCAAGACGAATTTACGCTCTTAGATGTCAGGCTAGTGGTTTCCCCTGGAAGGGGCTAGAGACTGCTAGGAGCCATGAGAGGGCTGCTGGGGTGCTGTGGACGGCTTTACAAAAGCTCGGTGCTGGTTACGTGATGTTTTCCATTTGTTCACATTTACGTAGTTGTAAAATCATAATATTTTGAAAATACCCACATTTTTATGTGTTGAGAAGGAAAGTTTTAAAGTTCAGATGCAGGGTAAAAGTCACACCTGTAAGCCTCTTCCTACGGTTCATTGTTGGGCAAATGCTGGCCTGTGTACAAATCTGACTGTCACCTTTTTGCCAATAAAGTTTTATTGGAGCACAGCTCCACTCACTCACTTGTAGATTCATTAGCTAGCTGTTTCCACGATAGGGAGCTTTGGTGGCTTTGTAATAAGGAATTGTGCAGCCAACCCAAAAGACACACAGTTCAAATCTTCCAGTTGCTTTGTGAGAGAAAGATGGGTCATCACCTGTGCAGTTTCTTCCCTCTGGAAACCCACTGGGGGTCAACTCTGAGCCCGTTTCAACGCGACAGTTCTTAACAACATCAAGTATTTGTGATAGTGAGTGCATGGCTCACAGATTCACCCCCTCTGATCAAGAAGCTTCTGATGCCTTTGCCATCTCACATCTTTAGCTGTTCATCTCTTATTCCCTTGATCTCATCACTGTTGAGTCATGACTGACTCGTTGCTTATTCTCCATGGGTTTCCTGAGGCTGTCAGTTGCATGGGAGGAGATTGCCATCTTTCTCCTGAGGAGTCCCTGGTGGATGTGAATTGCCTAAGAGGCTAAGGCTTTAGGTGAGCAGCGTGACTCCCCGTGGACCTGGGCTCCAGGCTTTATTCCAAGCGCAGACTCGCTCTGTGATTCTTTGCGTGACGGGTAGCTGTGGCCATCCTCAAGATGGCCATTGATCAGATGATCGGTTTAGGCTTCCTGTTGGGATAGAATCCAAATGTTTCTGTGATGGGTGCTGGGAAGTGGAATGATCACATTGTTCATTTGGCTCATCACCAGCCTATTCCTGACATAACATTGAATTAGACAACAATGGCAATTCAGGTCATGCAGAACACCTGCATACATTCAAGCTCCTTCACTGGAAAGAAACCTGGAAGTCCTTAGTTTTTCCAGAAGGACAGCTAGACAAAATTGTTTGATTGCCAACTTCAACCGTTCTCCGGTACATGATCACAGATGGGCTTTGGATCCCCACAGCTTTGTTTTAATGTAAGAGTATGCGACCTACGCCAGGTGTGTGACAATTACTCGGTAATTACCTCTTGCTGAATATGGTCACCTGCACAAAAACACAACAATCACATGCTTTTTAAATCAAGGAAATTGCCACTGTGAGACAGGTTTGAAACATTCTTATTTTCAGAAGTGTTTCTCTCTTTATCCCATTTTTAAGCAGCTGTCTTTTAGGCATTGCTTGTCATTAAGAAAGGAGGCATTGAATGGAAAGAATATGATGGGAGATTGTCCAGTAATAAAAACTATGAGTTTGCATTCTCTCTTCTGCATTCTCCCAAGGATTTGGCTTTGTGACCTTGGGTTTGCTCAGCTTATCTGATCTTCCATCTGTAAAAAAATTGTTAAAGTTCATGTTAACTTCCTCAATTGCTCTAGTGAATGATTGTTGTTCACAAGGGTCTTTTAGATAGCTGCCTATGTGAATTTGGCAATGGAGTTAAAAAATTAACCCCTGGGAAAAGGGCAATACATTTCCAGTGCCAGTACTTTGCGGTAGAGTCAAGATTCATGCCCATACTTGCTCCCAACTCGTACAGTATCTTGGAGTGATACAACCATTGTGTAACCTCATGCATCTTTAGTGAGAGGGGAGAAAGGGACTCTGGGTAAAGAGAAGAGTTTCTAAACAGAAACACAAATTTATTCCATTTTTAGTTGGATTTTTAGTTACTTTATCAGAAATGTACACTATGCGCAAGACACTATTATGGATACAAGAGTATTTTAGACACTCTCTGTGAAATACAAAGACTTCTGGAGTAAGAAATCACAAGTTAAAATCTTGGCTACACCTCTTCCTGGATGTGTGTCCTCGGGGATCCAACTTAATTCATCTGAGCCTTCATTTTTTCACCCCCAAAATGGAAATAATCAGTGTTATAGATTGAATTGTGCATTCCCCAAGTACACTTGGGAACGTTAATCTCTAAGACTGAAGAAAAATCGACGCCTTTAAATTGCAGTGCTGGCAAAAATATTGAATATACCATGGACCGGCAAAGCTACGAACAAATTTATCTTTAAGGAGGAGCAACCAGCATGCTCCTTGGAATCAAGGATGATATGACATAAGCCCATACCTTGGGCATGTTGTCAAGAGATGAGTATCTGGAGAAGGACATCCATCATGTTATGTAGAGTGTCGATAAGAGAGAGAGAGAGAGACAGACCCTGAAGGTGATGGATTTGCACAGTAACTGCAGCAATAAGCTTAACCAGAACAGATTGTAAGGATGGTGCAGAGTTTCGTTCTGTTGTCCTTTATAAGTTGGGTCTGACTCCATGGTACTTTACAATGACAATCACAGTAGATGTGATCACATTTGGGAACAGAATTTTATTTGCTATGTTAATGAAGGCATAGGAGTGTAGGGTGTTTGTTGTTGTCTAGTTTTTATTTCATAATGATAAAGTTAACTGTGCAATCCTGCTAAACTTGGAGGGGAAGAAAGAAACCCTGGAACCCAAAGAACTATAGCAAGCAGAATGGGGGTAGCAGGGTGATCTCTGGAGCTGTAGAAGGAATGGTCTGGTGAGTTAGAGAAAACATGAACTACAGATCACGTAGAGTTGTCCATAGTCAGCAGCGGTGAGCTTCTTGCTGGTCTTGCCATCCCTGGACCCGAAGTGCTCCGTGACTTCCACAACGCTCATGTCTTCCTTCACCTTGTCAAAGACTACATGCTTGCCATCCAACCAGTCATTCTTAGCAGTACAAATAAAAACCTGGGAACTGTTTGTATTGAGTCCAGCATTTGCCTTGGACAGGATGCCAGGACCTGTGTGCTTCAGGATGAAGTTCTCAGCATCAAACTTCTTCCTGTAGATGGATTTGCCTCCAATACCATTATGGCATGTGAAGTCACCACCCTGGCACATAAACCCAGGGATGATTCTGTGAAAGCAGGAACCCTTGTAACCAAATCCGTTCTTCCCAGTACTCAGAGCACGGAAGTTTTCTGTGGTCTTTGGGACTTGAGCTGCAAACAGCTCGAAGGAGACGCGGCCTAGAGGTTTGCCATCAGCGATGGGAATGACCATGGCTGGACGTGAGCAGAGCACACAAGAGTGCTACTGAGGTGGCAGCATCTGCAAAGCCTACCTATTATATTTTGAGATGGAAAAATAACAGATTAGAGACAGGGAGATTGAGTACAGTTAGGGGAGGGTGAGAGAGATGCCACGTGGAGATCGCTGAGGTAAAAGGAGCTGAGACAAGTCTCTTCCCCAGAGCCAACAAAAACAGAGCCTTCTCTAGAAGTGGTGCCCTGAATTTGCACTTCTATCTCCTAAACTATGAGAAAACAAATGTCTCTTCTTTAAAATCACCCACTTGTGTTTTTGTTAAAGCAGCACTAAGAAACCCAAACAGTGACTATACACTCTCCCTTAGCATCCTAACAAAGAAGGATGCAAAAATGCTCAATTGAATGTTTAGAAGAGAGCCAGCAGCAAATATTAGCCATGTGACTACTGTTGTCATTATGTTGTTATTGTTAGGTACCTTCACTCGTAGCATCCTTAGGAAGAACTGATCTGAACCCTGTGCTAACCTGTACCATCCTCCTCAGCATCTCTGACATACTCAAGGCTATTATAGTGGCCACTACACCAATCCATCCGGTTGCAGATCTTCCTCTCTTTTGCCAACCCTCCTCCACCTTTGTAAGCACGATGTCCCTTCCAAGGAAGACTCTCTTAACATGCCCAAAGTATGTGAAGTGAAGATTTGTCATCTTTGCCTCCAAAGAGCACTTAGTTTGCTCTCTATTTAAGACTTACCTATTTGTTCTTTTGGCCATCTATGGAATATTCAGTACTCTTCTCCAGCACTACAACTCAAAGGCATCAATCCTTCTATCAGCCTTATTCATTGTTCAGCTCTCAGTGATTAGAAAGACCATGGCCTGAGTCAGACAGACCTTAGTCTTTAACTAGCATCATTGCTCTTTAATGCTCTGAGAGGTCCCTGACTGTAGACTTTCCCAGCACTATATGTATCCTGGTTTCCTGACTGCTAGTAGCAAGTGTACTGATTGTGAGTCCAAGTAAGTTAAATTCATTGACAGTTTGTCTTCTCTCCATCTATCATGATGTTGCCAGTTGGTCCAGTGGTGAGAATTTTTGTTTTATTGATGTTGAGATGTAATCCATATTGAAGGCTATATACACTTTGATCTTCTGCAACAAGTGCTTCAAGTCCTCTTCACTTTCAGCAAGCAAGGTTGTCATCTGCATAATGCAAGTTGTTCATGAGTCTTCCTCCAATCCTGATGCTACATTCTTCTTCATAGAGTTCAGGTTCTCAAATTATTTGCTCACCATACAGATTATTCAGGTATGGAGAGAGGATACAACCCTGATTCACACCTTTTCTGATTTTAAATCCGATAGTGTTCCCAAGGACTGCAGCCTTCAATATGGATTGAAGCTCAACCTCAGGAAAACAGATTCTCACCACTGGACTGATTGGCAGCATCATGATAAATGGTGAAGAGACTGAAATTGCTGACAGCTTCAGTTTGCTTGGCTCTACAGTCAACACTCTTGGTACCAGTAGCCGGCCAAGAAATTAAAAGACTAATTGCATTGAGAAAGTCTGCTATTAGAGACCTCTCCAGAGCCCTGAAGAGCAACAATTTCAGTCTGGAGACTAAGGTGTGCCTGATCCAGTCCATGATCTTTGCAGTTACATACTGTGCATCAGAGAGCTGGACAATGACTAAGGATGATAGAAGGAGAGTTGTGGTGTTGGAGAAGGGTATTGAATATATCATGGACTGGTAGGAGAACAAACAAGTTTGTCCTGGAGAGAGTGAAAACAGGCTGCTCTTTGGAGGCAAGGATTCAATAAGATTGGCAAGGGGTAGACCAGGGTTTAGGCTGTTGTACATAGTGTCACTATGAGTTGCAGGCGACTCAACAGCACGTAACAACAACAACAACAACAACGGTGTTCCCTTGCTCTGCTTGTACAGCAGCCTCTTGATCTAGGTATAGATTTTGTATAAGCACAATTATGTATTCTGAGATTCCCATCTTCTCAGTGTTAAGCCATAATTTGTTATGGACCACACCTGCAAATGCTTTTTTCATAGTCAGTAAAGCATAAATAGACTCTTAAATGGACTCTTGTCATGACATTAATACCTAATCCTATATTCCTTTTATACATTTCTCTCCCTTGTCCATTTCAATGCCTTGTACATTATTTATCCCCTTTTTTTCTAGTTTCCTCCGAACCCACCTGTCAGTCCGGTTTTACAACAGTGGCACTGTGCAGTATTTGTCCTTTTGTGACTGAGATATTTCACTCAGCTTAATGTCATCCAGGGTCACCCATTTTGTATAATAGTTCATGAGTTCCTTGTTTTTCAATGCAGCATAGTATTCCATTGTGTGAATATACAAAAGCTTCTCTAGCCATTCGTTTGTTGATGGGGAGAGCTCTTTTTAATGACCCTGGTTTATTTGGACAAACTTTAAGAGTCTGACTAATGTGGCCTAGTGGATAAGCAGTTGTGCTGCCAACCTAGAGGAAGGCAGTTAAAATCCACGAGCTGCTCCAAGGGAGAAAGGTGAACACTCTCTTCTCATTTGATTTATAGTCTCTGAAAACCTAGAAGTCAGCTATGAGTCTGTTCCAACTGAGAGGGCAAGGAGTTAGTTTAGTTTTATAATGGAATAACAGTCTTTGGTCAACCAAAATAATTTTCCTGGAAAAGGGCAAATTGTTGAGTTGGAGGCTTTTCTTTTTGGTCTTTTGTTTACCCCAATCCCCGCCCCTCTACCCAGCATGAAGTTTCTGGGCTTTTCCAGAAGCCAGTTACCAGTCTCTTAGCACTCTCTGGATTTTATTTCAGAGTGTCTAGCCTGCGGTGCTTGAGCTTTAGCCTGCAGCAAAGGCAGAGGAAGAGGCTGGGGAAGAGAGGGAGTAGACTGGAGCCAACCCCAGGGTTTCCCTCCTCTTAAAAAGAGCACACTAAAAAAAAAACAAAACACAAACCCCAAAACCAACCAAACAAACCACGCACAAAAAACAACCACTTCGAGCCAGTTGCCTTCCAAATGAGCCAGTTGTTTCACTTCCAAACTCTAATGCCCAGGCTAATTACCAGGAGCTCGGTTAAAAGGGAGAATCCAAGTAGGTGGAGAATGGGGCCAAAGACTATGCAATAAATGCTAGCAAGATCCCTCTAGATGCCAGTGCTGATGACTGGAGGATCACACGTGGAGGAGCAGTGTGGAATTCTTCGTGTATAGCAATCACCTGGCAAGTTTTCACAAAATTATAGATGTGTGAGCCCTAGGCCAGGAGATTCTGATTTTCGTGATCCAGGGAGGGGCCTCAGGTTATTACACTGTGTTTCACAGAGGCCCTAGTTAAGAGTGCGGAGACCGTGATCACAACTCAAATCTCTTGGCACTGTCTCAAAGAAGCGGAAACTCCTTGCTGTCCAGTTGGAACTGACTGACAGCTGATCGTCTAGCAGATTGTGCAGGAGGAGAAAGCCCCATGGAGCCACTAGTGGATTTGAACCTCCATCAAGGAAAGACCTTTGTATTACAAGCTCAACTCAGTATGGTAGGGACTACACAACCAGAACCTCCTTGGCCCCTGTCTGCCCATCACAAAATCCAGGTAAATTTTGTTCTAGAGTTGTGTGTGTGTGTATAAATAAATTTTTTTTGTATTGCTGCACGTTTTCTTACCCCCTTCCTCTCCTCTAGACCACCTGACAATGCACCTCTTTTTCCAGATTGTTGTCGTACATATAATGCCTAATCATACATTCCTTTTGGACAATTCTTCCCCTCATCTGATCTAATGCAGTGTTTATTTTCTATCCACTCTTTCCCCATTCTCTAGCCAGTGCTCCTTTGTCCTGTTTTACAACAGTGGCATTATGCAGTGTTTATCGTCTTGTGACTGAGGTATTTCACTCAGGATAATGTCCTCCAGGGTCACCCCTGTCGTATACTTCCATCTCTTTGCTATTGTGAATAATGCAGCAATAAACATGGGTGTGCATCTATCTGTTGGGAGGCAGCTCTGGTTTCTTTGGGGTATATTCCTAGTAGTGAAGTTTCTGGGTCAAATGGTATTTCTTGTTCCAACTTTATGAGAAAGCACCAGACCACCTTCCATAGTGGCTGTAGCATTTTACATTCCCACCAGCAGTGAATAAGAGTTCCAATCTCTCCACAATCTCGCCAGCATATGCTACTCAGTTGAACTTTGCTTTGTTGCTGGAGTAAGATGGTATCTCATAGTTGTTTTGATTAATATCTCTTATTTACATTGATCTGTATTCTGTCTTTAGTACAACTATAATCAGATGAGTTTCATTTTTAAAAACTCAAAACAGCCTACCAAAAAATAAACCTCAAATAAAACCCACTGCCCTAAAGCTGATTTTGACTGTAGGGGCCAAGTTGTCCTGTGTCATGGTTTTCAAGGCTTCCTATCTTTGAGGAATCCAAATGTCTAGTTCGAGTTTTGAGTTCTTCCTGCCCAGGTTCATCCAGACCAACTAACTATGCTTTTGTAAGCAACCACATAAGATACCCAGCTTTTGGTTAAGGAACCTTGCTGTCCCAGTGGTTAAACCCTTGGCATCTAACCGAAAGATCAGCTGCTGGAATTCGCAAGCCTGCTCTGCACTAGAAAGATAATACCTTTTGCTTCTTTTAAAATTTGTTGTTATGTGCTGTTGAGTCACCTGCGACTCATAGCGACCCTATGTACAGCAGCCCTAAACCCTGCTCTATCCTGTGCCAATCTGACTGTCTCTAACACGCCTATCCCCATTTCCTCAGTCACTGAGTCAATCCACCTCATAGAAGGTCTTCCTCTCCTGCGCTGTCCCTCCGCCCTCCCAAGCATGACATCCCTCTCCAAGGACTTATCCCACCGTATCACATGTCCAAAGTATGTCAGACAAAATGTAATGATTAAAATTGATAACAGGACTAAGGATTCTGTTGTTGTTGTTATATACTGTAGAGTAGGAATCGACTCATAGCTGACCCTCTGGTGGGTTTTCTGGGGCAGTTAATTACACGGGACCTAGTGATTTCTTAACACAGCTGTACAGCAACCCCAAAGGCATGTGGTTTGAGTCTACCAGCTGCTCCATGGGAGAAGGATGGGCAGTTTCTACCCATGCATTAACTGCCTCTGAAAACTCGCCCGCTAGGGGTCGGTTCCAACTCGATGGTACACACCACAATTACCACCAAGGATTCTGTAGGAAGCACTCACTGGTGGCCTAGAGGTAAAGAGCTGTATTGCTAACCCGAAGGCTTGTGGTTTGAATCCACCAGCTTCTCCTTGGGGAAAGATGGGCAATCATAGACACTCTTTGGTGAATGACTGCCTCTGAAAACCCATTGCGGGGTTAAAAATGGGTTGGCTCTGACTTGATGGTGTGGAACAAGGATTCTGTTGGTGTGGCACTGGAGCAGGTGTGCGGGGTGTGATGACACCCTCCATTGGGCACTGCTAACCCTAATAACATTTTTGCTTCTTGTGTTCCGCTGTCCCCAGCTCTAGGAGTTTCTCTCCACTTCCGAAAACCTTCCTTGAGCTTCAGTTCTAACTTTTCAGGATCGCATCTTGTTCTACTAGGACACAACCTCTAAGTCATTCCTTCTCTCTCTTCCCAGCAGCTTCCCCAGCTTTCCACCCAGCCCCCTGGGCCAGGCTCCAAACCTCAGCTTTTCACTTTGGTGTCTATTGTTCTATTTCCTGCCAACTGATCTCTGGCCCCTTGCAAATTAACATGCACAGAATTGCATAATTAACATGGGATAAACCAAGGGGCTCTCATCTATGGAATAAAAAAAAAGACCAAGGAAAGAATACATGCATTCTCCACTAGCAGTGTTATTTAAAGTAAAATACAGTTAGTTGCTTTCTCTAATTAGTTCAGTGGTTTTTCTTAGGGTACACGGAGCCTACAGCCAAAATGAGTTTTTTAAAGTTAAAGACCTCTCCTTGTCACCTAAAATGCATTTGTTGAAATTCTTCAAATTTTGAGTGTGTGTTGAGAATTTTGAAGTTGTAAAATCATATTCTTCTTGCTGTCTTGCTTGCAAATCAAAAGAGAGCAGGCAAGGATTAATATAGGGTTAAGAAGTGATCTCGAATTTAGAAATAAAACCAAGAGAACGTTGTATAGTCTTTCGATGCTGTGATGGGGCATTGTTTAACAAGCCCACTCCAGGGTTGGATCATATAATTGTCCATGGGACTATACCAATATTTGACCCAGCATTTGTTCTTTATTAAAGATTCCAGACTTACATATCAACTTGTCTAATTTAGTCTGACAGAAATGTAAAATATTTCTGTCCAGCAGGAAATATAACCTCAAAGGTTATTGTTATTGTAAGACATTAAGCAGTTTTCTGTGTAAACTAGCAATCTCATTCCAACCTTCTTTTTTTTTTTTCTTTTCTGCCTACCAGTGCACACTCTTTGAAACACCTTAATCATTTCATTGACTCCATCATTAAGGAACTAAACACCATCTTTTGACGTGAGTCTATTTTTATTTTCCTTTAAAGTATTTGGAAAATTTTCCTTTGAAACCATTCATGAAAGGCCAGCGCAGGAGACCGTCACCCTAGACTCGGCCAGGGAAGAGGCTGCAGATTTATCACTGAAGCCACTTTAATCCCTTCGTAGTTTTCCCTCTGACACAGTGATATCTTTGGTCTCCCTCCCACTCCCCAAACCATACTATTAATTTCTCTTCAGGAACCTTAGCCCCGGAAAAGCTTTTCTACAGCCTTAATTAAGAAAAGGAACCTAAAAAACGTAAATAACATTTGTGGCTCTAACCAGCCTGGTAATGTGCTGGTGAAACCCTTGGGGATTAGGACCTAGAAGAGTGAGCGGCACAGAATGCAAGCAGCCTGGGAGCGTGAGGCCACATGACAGGGATGCTGAACTGGCCTGGCCAGCGCTTCCCAGAGCCCATACCAGGAGAGGAAACCAACTTTCCCAAATGACAAGAGTGCAATAAAGCCAGCAGGCTGGAGTCACAATGCCAGCCGCAAAGACATGTAGGAGCAGCAGCTCCACAACCTGATAAAGGCCAGACACCCAGTGATTTCTCATCTCGAGCCCAAGAGATAGCTTGGCCCCTTTGAAGGACAGCAGAACTTGCTGGTGCAAATCAGTTGGCAAGGAAATATTGGAACAGCTGGGGCCTGGGGGTAGTTCTCTCATAGTTTTGCAAAGGAGTCCTTTTTGTTTGCCTTGCTCAAGAAAGGAGGTCTTTGCAAGTTGGTGTTTAAGAAATAGGCATGGTTCAGTTGGCCGGAGGAGTCTTTTGGCTTCTTAGTGAACAAAATCGCTTCTTATATTTTCTGTTATATCTGGTGTGTGGGCCAGTCCTTTGACTGGGGAGAGTGGAGGGTCAATGAAGGAGAGGAAGACCCTCCATGAGATGGATTAGTATAGTGACTGCAGCAGTGGGCAGGACAGGGCAGTGTATCTCGTTTGTTGTGCGTGAGTGGAACTGACTCAATGGCACCTAACAACAGCAGTGTGTATGTCCGTGGCTTTTTCACATTTAAAAGGCATTTCCCTTTTTGGAGGTGTTAGAAGACGTGGTTTTTCTCTCCAGTGTGGGATTGATACTCAGCTTGTCATTTCCACTGTGGTCTGCGATTCCATGTACTTTTGTGTTTATCCTGTTCTGAGTCATTCAGGAGACTAGCCATCCTCATAAATGCTTTTGCTTTGTTTCAGCCGGAAATATTAAGAGGACCAAGTGATAAAAATGTAACTAAATTAAATCCAAAACCTCTGTAAAAAAATAAATAAAAAAAAGAAAAAAGTCACTAAATTGAAAATCTGATTAAAAGAAAAAAAAAATCTCCATCTCTGAAAACACCTACCTAGAACCAACCGCCCATATTTTTATTGCTCTTTTACAACGTTGCTTTGTACTTACTGGCTAGAAATGTAAAAAGATTATTGGGGGCGGGTATTGTATAACAATGAAGGAATTTTTTTTTCAAAGAGAAAGGTGAAATGGGGGAGGGGTGGGCAGGGAGGAAAGTGTGCAACAATGAATTAATGGAAATCCAAAGTCTCTGTAAACTTTCATTAAAATAAAGAAAAATAGAAATTAAAAAAAAAATTCTTCAGTCCCATGCCAGTACAATTACAATTGTTAGATACATTAGAGGTTTGGTTTTATTTTAAAAACAAACAAACATGAAACAACTTAAATGGTCCATTTATACATGTATTATTTTGCTCCAGTCTAAGAATTTACCTATTCCTGGTTGAATCCAGGAAGAGCCCTCCAACAGGCTGAGAGTTTTCTCATTATGGTCCTGCAGGGCGTAACAATGATCCCTTGTCTCCTTTATGATTTGAAAAGCGGAGGGCCAGTGAAGGAGAGGAGGGCCTTTAGGGAGATGGACTGATGTGGTGATTACACAATAGAGATTGTGAGGGTGGTACAGGACCAGGCCAGCTTTCCCTCGGTTGTACACAGTGTTGCTATGCATCACAGCCGCCTGGGAGGTCTGAACATCATCCTTTTATAGCAAGGAGGCTTCTGGTCAGAGTCCCTTCGATCTCTGGGACTCAGTACTGACAGGGCTACTCACTGCTTTCTAAACCAGTGACCCACATGCTCAACAGTCAACTTTCTTCTCTCTCTGTTCCTCTCTCTTCCACATACCTTTGCTCTTCGTCAAGGAAAAAAGCAAAGGAGCAGGAAGACGTCTGCACGTACAGTGGAGTTGCAAATGGTTATTGTGCTAGGCTGCTAACTGAAAGATTGGAGGTTTGAGTCCTCCCCCCAGAGGTGCCTCAGAAGAAAGACCTGGTGATGTACTGTTGAAAACCCTATGGATACACTCGAGGTCATTATGAGTCAGAGTCAACTTTAAGACAAAGGCTTATACAACAAAACAAAGCATGACTAGAATCTACTGTCCTCAAGTCAATTTCTATTCGTACTGACGCTGGAGGACAGAGTAACTCTTTATCGAAGCAGACTGCCTCTTGTTTCTCTCATGGAGCAGCTGATGGGTCCAAACTGCCAATTTTTTGGTTAACAGCCTCATGCCTTAACCATAGCTCCACTGGAGCTCCTAGAATAGGTTATTGTTATGGTTAAAATGTAACACGGTTTTCTTTAATTAATTTTCATACTGGTTTTAATGTAAACAGATGGATAAAAATCTCCCTAAAAATCCTGCTTCCTTTAGGAAGTATTAACTGCTACTTCTGCATGTCTAAGGAAATCCCATCATCCAGCAAAAGCCTCAGGATCTTGCGGCTGTGGTATATCTGACACCCGAACACCATGTGTTCTATTCCAGAGAGACCTTCGCTTACTGCTTCTAATTGGATTTGTAAATGGTGTATTCACTGCAGAGGACTAGCTTGTCTATTTTCCCCTTCAGTCCTGCTGTTAGGTTTGAAGATTAATGGCCTCTCATAAATTGCTAGTCCGTTCATTTGTCTGCAATTCCTGAGAGCTATTACTCCGTAAGACAGCTAATGAAAGTGACTGGCGTCAAATCAGTATCGAGTGGGGATGTGTATTAAAACAGCTCTCTTGGTTGCATTTGCCTTGAACCTGTGGTGACCCACATTGTTCTGATGCCCTCATCTCTCAGGCACCTGTGCCCCGGGCAGCATCTCACTCCATGGCCCACGTCTCGCTCCTGCGTGCAAGCTGTTGTGGGCCCCTGTGACTTCACTTCTTTCTGCTCTCATGCCTCTCTCTTCCCTTTCACCCCTAGACCTTTTAGGTGAGACTTGCGTTCCCCTCAGGTGGCAGCGAAGCCTACACACACTTGACCTTCTCCTCCCATTCCACCACTTGAGCTTCTAGACTGCCCTATTCACCACGGAGGCTGTGAGGCACAGATGATGAGAACGCTGCTGGTTCAGTGGTAGAATTCTCACATCCCAGGGGGGAGGACCCAGGCTCAGATCCTGGCCTATGCGCCTTATGTGCGGCCACCACCCTCAGTGCAGGTTCAATTGTTGCTAAGATGCTGAATGAGTTTTGCTGAAGCTTCAAGACTAAGACAGACTGGAAAGAAAGATCTGGAGACCAGTGGGGTCACTAGGTTGATGTCACTCAGTGGTGTCGCCACCCTCCTCTCTCGGTCCTCCTCCCATACCAGATCATGCGGAATCTTTAGTATTTTTTTTTTTGTACTAATGTTGATCGAAATGGCTTGCCTCTGGAAACTCTATGTACAAACAGTGCTCAGGCCGTTCGTTCATAGGGTCGCTATGAGTCGTCTACGACTCAACGTCATTAAACAACAGCAACAACAACAATGTTCATCGTAAATCCTAATTCCTGTGTATAACTGAATGCACTGGTAATAGCAGTGATGCAGACAACTGGCAATAATCAAATGACACCATGAATATCATCCACACAGGCTAAATTTACATGTTAAAGGAAAATTCATTAAGAAAGCAATGGAACGCAGAGTAAAAACATTTAAGAACTACATCTACTGTTTTCATTTTTTAGATTAGTATTTTTAAAATTTTTATTTTATATTGGTTTGTATACAAAATTTGTATACATTGTGTTTCACACCTTCATTCATATACATTGCATGTTCTTGTTGCTGTTATGTGCCGTCGAGTCGCTTGCGACTCGTAGCAACCCTATGTACAACAGCCCTAAACTCTTCTCTGTCTTGTGCCAATCGCCTGTCTCTGACACTCCCATCCCGATTACCCCAGTCACCAAATCAGTCCACCTCATAGAGGGCCTTCCCCTCCTGCGCTGTTCCTCCACCCTCCCCAGCATGATGTCCTTCTCCAAGGACCTGTCTCTTCTTACAATATGTCCAAAGTATGTTAGATGAAGCCTCAGAATCCTTGCCTCCAAGGAGCCACCCAGTTTAACCCTTTCCAGGATGAATCTGTTTGTTTTCCTAGCAGTCCATGGTATTC
>NW_006399865.1:5730317-5762473 GCF_000299155.1 Elephantulus edwardii
TCCAGGGCAGCATCTCTTAGCTGAAATATGTCAATTGGTATACCATCTATTCCTGGGCCCTTATTTTGCCATTTCCTTCAAAGGAAATGACTGGTTGTGTGGTTTAATTCTTCAGCATCTTTGTTGAGTTTATTTCTGATACTTCTGTATTTCCTTGGGAGTGCTGTAATAATAATTAGTGACTAGGATGCAAAAGTTGGGAACAGGGAAGAAAGATCAGTAGTCAGAAAGCATGGACTTTGTAACAGAAATGACGCTGGAGATAGAATGATAAAATTTTGCACAATCAATTAATTATTCATTGCAAATACCTTTTATAAGAAACATAAATGGCAGCTATACACATGGACTTCACTGGGTGGAACACACAGAAATCAGATTGACTACATCATTGGAAAGAATTGTTGGAGAAGCTCAATATCAGCTTTGAAAACTAAGCCAGGTGCTGACTTTGGAACAGACCAATAGACCATCTATTGCTCACATGCAATTTCAAACTAAATAAAGAAAATAGAATCCACATGAATAAAAATTTGACCTTGAGTCTGTCCCACTTGCATTTAAAAATCCCCTCAGGAACAGATACGAGGTCTTGAATACTAAGGAATGAAGACCAGATGAGTTTTGAGATGATATCATGAATATTCTTCATGAGGAAAGCCAGAGTTCACGGCAAAGACAGAGAAGAAGAAAAGAGCAAAATGGATGTCTGTAGAGACTTTAATACTGCACTAGAGCTCTTGAGAAGCCAAAGCAAAGGGACAGACTCAGAAAGTTAAGGGGCTAAACAGAAGATATCAAAGGATAGCTCAGGAAGACAAAGCAAAGCATTACAGCAAAATGTGCAAAGAGCTGGAGTTGGAAAAAAATGAAAGGGCTGAACTCGCTTGGCATTTCCAGCTGAAGGTTATAAAAAAATGACGAACAGTGCATTAACAGAGAACTATAAAAAAATAAAAAAATGAATGCTGGATTTGGAAGAGGCCATGACACCAGAGACATTATCACCAACATCAGATGAACCTTGGCTGAAAGCAAGAGTACCAGAGGATTGAGCATCTGTGTTTCATTGACTATGCAGAGGCATTTGACTATGTGAATCACAACAAACTGTGGCTAACCTTAAGAAGAACGGAAATCCAGAACACTTGATTGTGCTTATGTAAATCCTATACTCGGAACAGGGAGTAGTTATGAGAATATAGCAAGGAGCACTGCATGTTTCAAAATCAGGAAAGGAGTGTGTCAGAGATACATCCTTTCTCCAATCCTTTTCCTTTTTTTAAAATTTAGTTTATTTTTCATTTCAATGAACATCTACAGAGATTTTGGAATCCCATTCATTCATTGTTGCACCCTTCTACCCGCACAAACCCCTCCCCCCTCCCCCCATGCCTTTTCAATCTATATGTTGAACAGATCATTTGGGAAGTTGGACTTTATGAGAAGGAATGTGGCATCAGGATTGGAGGAAAACTCATCAATTTGTGTTATGCAGATAGCACAACCTTGTTCACCAACATGGTGGAGGACCTGAAGTATTTGCTGTGGAAGGTTAAAGACTGCAGTCTTTAGTATAGCTTGAAGCTCAACATCAAGAAGACAAAGATTATCACTGCTGGGCCAGTTGGCAGCACCAGGATAGATAGAGAAGAGCATGAGATTGTCAACGATTTCAGCATGCTTGGCTTCACAATTAAGACTCTTGGAACTAGTAGCCAAGAGGTCAAAAGATGAATTGGGTTAGGAAAGTCCGCTGTCAGGGACCTCTCCAGGGTGCTGAAGTGCAAAGATGTCAATCTAGAGACCAAGGTGCACCTGATCCAGGCCATAGGCTTCGCATTTACTTGCTGTGCATCAGAAAGCTGCACAGTGACCAAAGATAACAGAAGAAAATGGATGATTTTGAGTTGTGGTGCTGGAGAAGAATACTGAACATATCATGAACTGCCAAGAGAATCAGTAAGTTTGTCCTGGAAAGGGTGAAACAAGGCTTCCCTTTGGAGGCAAGGATTTTGAGGCTCTGTCTCACATATTTTGAGCATGTGACCAGGAGGGACTGGTTCTTGGAAAAGGATATCATGCTCAGAAGGGTGGAGGGACATGCAGGAGAGGAAGACCCTGGATAAGATGGATTGGCACAGTAACTGCATAATTGAGGTAGGTGTGTCAGAAACAATGAAACTGGCTCAGGATAGAGCAAAATTCAGAACTGTTGTACATAGGGCTGCTGGGAGTCTCAGGCAACTCAATGGCACATAGTAACAACAGTAACTACTACTGTCATAGTGTTGTCTGTTCCCCCCTCCCCATTCTTTTAATGTTTTCTTTGTGTATTTTGCTGCTGTATCATTTGGTGCATAGATATGTATTATGGTTATGTCTTTTTGTTCTATTGAAACTTTAAGCATTATATTGACCTTCCTTGTCCTTTTTGATGGTTTTTACTCTGAAATCTATTTTATTGGAGATTAATATTGCTACTCCTGCTTTTTCTGGTTGCCATTTGCTTGGTATATTTCCCCACCCCACCCGCAATTCTTTAGTTTTTACTCTGTCTTAATTTCTCAGGTGTGTCTCTTGAAGACAGCATATTGATGAGTTTTGTGGTTTTATCCAATGTGGTACTCTTTCTCTTCAGTGATGCATTTAAACCATTCACATTCAGTGTCATTATTTAGAGGCAAGGTTTTATTGCTATCATATTGTTTGATTCTTTTGGTGTCCTTGCTGGTTACTTTGATCCATCTTCCTTTCTGTAGCCTCTCTGTGAGAAGGACTTCCTTCAATATTTTCTGCAATGTAGATCTTGTTTTTACAAACTCCCTTAGTTTCTGCTTTTTTGAGAATATCTTGATCTCTCTGTCTTATTTGATGGACACTTTTGCTGGGTAGAGTATTCTTGGTTGACAGCTATGTTCTTTGAATGTTTGATATATGTCATTCCACTGTCTTTTTGCTCACATAGTTTCTGCTGAGAAATAGGTAATAAATCTTACTTGTTCTCCTTTAAAAGTTGTTCTTCATTTTTCTATAGCTGCTGAAGAATTTCTATAGCTGTTCTGAAGAATTCTCTCCTTGTTTTTGATTCTGACAAATTTGAATATGATATGCCTTGGGGTTTTTCTTTTGGGGTCTATTGTATATGGAGTTTACTCAGCTTCTCCGATGTATATTTTCTCATCCTTCACGATACTTGTAAAGTTTTCTTCTAATAATTTTTCCACAACTTTCTTAGTGCCTTTTAAAATATTTTTCCTGTTCTGGCATTCCAGATAGGTGCATGTTATTCGTCTTGATGGTGTCCCACATTATTTGTAGGCTTTCTTCATTTTTCTTTTTAATTCTGATTTTTCTGTAGTAGATCAGTGCTGAGAGCTCTCCTGTGTTGCTGATTCTGTGTTCCATCTTTTCAGTTCTGCTCATCTATCCCTCTAAAATGTTGACAGCTTCTGAGTTGCCAATCTTAATATTCTGGATTGCAATTTCTTGTTTTTCTAGGGTTTCTAATATCTGATTTGTTTTATCTGTGTTGTCTTGAATTGTTTTTTTATTTGGATTTTTTTTTAGTTCCTATTGGCCTTTTCTTTTAGAATACTGCACTTTTTAAAAAGTTTTTCTTTCACTCATTGAAAGTGTTTGATCATTGTTCTTTTGAAATCTGTGTCAGAAAGTTCCATCAGACTTTCTGGCCTCAAGAATCCATTGATTATGTGTTTTGATCACTTTTGGGGGGTGAGATATTCCTTTGGTTTTTTTGTATGTTGTGAAGTAGTCTGCCTCTTCTGGGTCATTGCCATGATAGAGATGTTCTTGCCTGGGCCCCTAGCAGGTTCTTAGTCTGAAGACCATGGCTGTGGAGCTCACTGCTCCCTCCTGAATTTCTCTGGGCTCATGAGAAGACCTGCTTCTTCTGGGAAAGTTAATACTACAGTAGGGAAGAAGAGAGAGAGAGACTCACCCTTCCTATGATCCTTCCTCTCTATTCCTGCAGCTAAGTTCTCTGGGTGGAAGGCTTGTTGTTTTCTGATTGCAGCCCTCTCTACTAGAGTCTATTGTCCCTTTTGGCGTGCAGAGTGGTGTGGCCAGCTTCTTGGACTCCCTTTACTACTCTCTTTGGCGGTTCTGGAGGAAGGACCTTGTCTCTGAGCTTCTGCTCCATATTCCAGTATCTGCTGCTTGCTGGAGCCTTCCAGTTAAGGTGCACGGCTGTTACAGCAGGATGATGTCCCAGGCAAGAGCAATGTCTTGGCTGGATCCTGAATGCTGGTGTTTGCCCCTTGGCCTGAGGGTCCAAAGCAAAGTAGAATGTTAAAGTGGACGTTCTGCGACCGCTGCCTGCAAACCACAAGGCTGCAAAGTTCTGCTCATCTTTCTCCCACAGAATAGATGGTGGATTTAAACCATGAGTGTATGTGTTGGCTGTCCACTAGGCTACAAGAGTTTCCCCAGCTGCAAACTTCTAGGGAAGACTGGTGCAAGTCTTGAAGGTGAGACTTTTACCAGTTGGGGTGGGACTGGGCTGGGGGTGGGAATTGAGGGTTTTACCACCTGATTAAGATGGAGGCTTGGTAAGATGACCCCTGTCAGGAGCAGGGTGTAAAAGTGGAAGTTCTGTGACTCCTGGCTGCCAGCCCCAAGGCTGCAAGCTTTTTTTATGCATTGTGTTTTATAAAATCAATCACCATTGATCTATGCCTACCACTACCCTGTGCTTTCAGGTCCCCTTTATATTCCTCCCAATTCCTTCACCTGCTCCCTTCACCCACCAAACTCTGTCATCCCAGTGACTTCCCCCCTCCCCCCACTCTGCCCTGTTTTTAGCATTACACTTTACCTCATGCATGAGATACATTAATGGCTGAGGCTTACATTATCAATAATGTACAAGTTTTAGAGAAATGCCTATGGATGAGGTTTACATAACCAATAATGTGGAAATAAGGTAAAAGTTGTAGAAAAATGCCTATGGAAATACATTCATAAATGAAATTATGCTATTGGAAAGCAAATAGGAACAAATAGGAAAGCATTTCAGCACTTACTGAACATCTCAACTAAGTCACAAGTGTCTTTCCTCACCTTCGAAGCTGCAAGCTTGTGGGTCATTTCGTTGAAATCAATGCCTTTCAACAACTCACTGTCAACTGATGCTGTCATACAGTTGAAAAGCCTAGAGTGTCCCACGGTAGACTGCAGCTGATTCTAGACAAGTTTCGAGTTTGAAAAGCAACTCTCACACAAAGTCACAGTCACACAGATGGTCAGAGATCATTTTTAGCCTTCATGAAAAGGTTGGGAAAGATTCTGCACAGTCCCACTTAGCTAGGCATGTCAGAATGTCGAATGAGGCCCAGTCTCTGGCTTCTTCTAGATCAGTCTCTGCTGCTTTCAGATGCCTTCTCAGCCTTGGTATTTCTAGTCAAAGGTAACATGGGTAACTGATCCTTGGAAACAATCAGTTTGACTTTTCTTCAATGGCAGATAGAATCAGCTTCACACGAATGGCCTCAAACATGGCTACTACTTCCTTATTTGTTCTGGATCTGATCTAGAGTTCAGAAGAATAATGGTCAATGCACTCGTGTTGCCTTCTTATAGGTGGAGCTCAGACATAGTGTGGGTTCAGTTACAGGCCGCTGCCATAAAGCTAGACTTTGACTAAAGCAAGTCACACAGATATTTTGGTTTCCTAGTGCAAAAAAAAAAAGTTTATATTGGTTCTGTTAAGTGTGCAATAGCATTATGAAAAGGTTGAAATATTGGGAGAATTACCAAAAAAAAAAAAAAAAAAAGACATCAAGACACGAGTGAGTCATGCTGTTGGGAAAATGTTGCCAATACACTTAGTCATGGAGGCTTGCCAGGAACCTTTAGTTTGGAGGGGGGGGCAGTATCCATAAAGTACCAAGAGGTGGAGCGGAGCAAATTAAGGCCTGTCTGTATTTTCTTCTTGCCCAGTGAGTTCAACTTTGCTTGTCTGCTCCCTATCCCCTGTCATTCTCCTGCTAAATTTAGCTCTTCTTTCAACTACAATTCCGTATCCATCTGGTTTGAAAAATGTCACTTCAATCTCATGCTCCAATGTGGGAACTCAACTCTGTGCAAAAGAAGGTCTCAGCACCTCTAGCTTGGTTATCAACTTGTGGAGCATTAAACCCTTTGTCTGCAGACACTACTGTGTCAGAGCATTGTCCTGAAGTCCATGCCCTAGAAGTACAGGGGGTACAGTATTAAAAAAAACCAACCAAAACCCCAGACAGCAGTGGAAAGATCATGGGCTATACCTCTTGTGTCCAGATTTTCAAGTCAATCACACCTAGTTTCAATTGTGACTATAAACTTCGTGAACTTTCCTTTGGTTGGCGTAACTGCATGCTCTCGTCTTTTTGCTTGACTTTCCCAGACTCTCTGGCATGGGCTATTGACACATCCGATTGATGAGAAAAGGCTGTTAAGAAAACATCACCTCAAGACTTTTAAAAATTGTCACACCCAATGGTTTTTTCAACAAGAGTGCTGGTTGCACAAGGTAAGCTAATGGTATATACATTCATTAAAAATACATTTTTCTTCTTTCCCTTCAGAATGCCTTGTTCACCTCCATGGATTCCAGCCAAAGTGGACGCATTACTGTCACCTTGATCGTGGCATATCACCTCATCCAGCCCAGCATTTTCCAGCACTTTTAAGAACACCAGAACCAAGGTCAGCAACTTTTTCCTCCTTGAAAGGGAAACTTTTAGAATACTTGTTTTTTTTCTAAATTTTCTGTTGTTGGTTTTTGTATACCTGGTTGTTACTGTGCTATCAATGCCTGTGTTGGACCTTCTCACACAGGCAAAGGAACTGTGCCCAGCAGAAGAGACTAGAGGAGGGAACGGCACCCAGGTACCAAGGTAGCACAGTGTACAGCAATCTTAGGGTTTCTAGGGAGAGCAGACTTCAGTGCTTGAAGCATTAACATGTAGACCGAAGCCTTTTGTTAGAGCAGGGAGCTGAGAAGATAAAAAAAAAAAAACAAAAACCAAACAAACCTGAGGAGAGAGACATGGAGGTAAAAAGTAGAGACAAATTTATTAGAAAGTTAGATCCCAAAAGGGACAGACCTCCTTCCCTTCTGGAAAGGAAATATGGCAGAGAGGCAGCTAGTGAGCTGAGGTCATAGTTAGGGCTTCCTCATCTAGTTGGGCCTGGAGGTTGGAGCCTGAGACAGTGAGATGATGTCATGGAGGGTTCAAGTTTATTGGGTGATTCTCATTCTGGTCTTTGTCTTCTGACTTCATTCATATGCGCAAAGCATTCACTGCTGCTGACGCCAGTCATGAGCCCAAAGCAGTAAATGTATGCATGTCAAGACTTCCGGTCTCTGATGGCTCACAGAACTTTTGTCCCCCTGTATCATTGATTCTAATCCCAACATGATCACTTTGCCTGCCAGTCAGTATATGATGCATCAGGCAGGCTTTGGAAAGTCATCCTAAAATTACTCCTCAGATTTTCTGCCCATGACCAGCTTCTCCTCCACGTGATTTGCCAGGTCACTTAGCAATTCAGTCTGAGTTTTTGGTGCCAAGATGAAAGCCTGATACTTTCTCCAGCTCTCTTTCAGCATTTGAAAGCATCTCAACCGTCTTAAAAATGTTTCCTCTCTTTGATGGAAAGCCATCTTCCCTGTGGATTGCTTGGCAGGAAACAACACAATACAAGCAACTTGTCCAAAACCTCCTTCCACTTTTCTATCCTCTCCATTTCCATCAAAGCAACAGTTGTGGCAACAGTGGTTTTGTTACCCTCAGACCTCTTGCCCATCTTTTCCACTTTTTAGGATGGCATAGGTGTTGTTTGGATACTTCATGGTCTGTTACGTGCCTTTGGCGTCTGCTTCCACCACCTCTGAAATCCAGTCACAAATTTGAATGATGAATCTGTATCACTAATGGTAAACACATTCTGTGCCATTGAGTTGCTTCTGGGTCATGGTGACCTCCACTGTGTTTCTGAGGCTGTAAGTTGGAATGAGATGTGCCTTATCTTTCTCCCGTGGAGTGGCTGGTGGGTTTAAGCTGCTAATTTTATGGTTAGCAGACCAACACTTAGACAATAGTTGGCAGCAAAAATGGTACCGATCGATATTCACTGACCAGTAGGTGAGTAAATTATCTGTGTCTGCAGAATTTTCTCACCATTTGGTGTCACCGTATAAAACTGTTGTTGTTGTTGTTAAGTGTCGTAGAGCTGTAGGAGACTCATAGTAACCCTATGAATGGACACTTGTATAACTTTCGTCCTTTCCCCAGGTTCATAGGGTTTCCAGAGGCAAGCTGTTACGGAAGTGGATGCCACTCCTGTTTCCAAGCTTGTTTTAATCAGGGAGCTCCACCAAACACTGTCCACCATGGGTAACCATTATCACATCTGACACATCCATGTCACAGTGTTTAGCATCACAGCAACTACAAGTTACCTCTGTACAGCAAGTGGACACACCAGGGCCATATGACCTAGAAGAATGTTTGACCAAAACAAAAAACAGGCCTGAGAGCCATGGATTAAAGTCATCCACCTTTGGCTTGGTAGCATCACTTTCTGTCCTCTAGGCCAACTGAGCTTTCTCTATGCTGTAAACTAGTCTTTTGAAAACTAGCAGTTACCTCTCTTTGCTTTTGCATCATGATATTGTCTTAATGCAACCCTGAAAGGCCTGTCTTTGTTCTCCTTTGAGGATTTAAATCAACAGAGGTACGTTTTGGTGGTAAAACAACAGGTGTGAGACAGGTGAGGCTGTATTGGAAGCAGGATGGGATGCTTAGTGACCTCAGATCTCCACACTGTGTCAGTATTGACCCTGGTCTCAGGTCTCTCCTCCTGTGCAGCCCTGGGCACCTCCTAATGGGCCAGACAGCTTGTGCAAAGGTTTGCAGATCTGCTGTCAGATAAGGGAGCTGCTTTTGCAAGAAAAGTTGAGCAGAAACAATGACCTAGTTCACCTGACTCAAGGCCGCTGGCATGCCAAGGCAAAATTCTGGGCGTTGATTCAAAATGACAACTCATACTCTGGTAGACGCCTTGCTTGTCAGAACCTTCTCGCCACCTCTCCGTGACAGAGAATGCAGGGTAATGAGCAATTACAGAGCGCGGGCATTTTCTTTCCTCTTGAAACACAAAGACCAGTTGGTTGGGGGACCCTCTTTACCTTACTGAATTATCAACTCCTTCCAGGGATACCTAGGACTGAAGACAAGATGGCATTCAGTTTCATGTCTGTGTGCCCATCATGGACATGTTCATCTGTCTCTGCCCACATTGTCACATGTGGTTTGAGAGCGGATCTCAGGAAAAGGGCCTTGCCCCCACAAAATCAATACTGGCCTCCAATTGGATGATTGCACAAGGACTTTAAGGCAGCATCTCTATACCAACCCAAGGTCAGCACATTGATTGTCTGATCCTTGAAATTACTTGGGGGACTTACAGCGTAAAAAAAATCAACAAAGAGCTCCACTCCCTGAGATTCTGGGCTAATTGTTCTGAAGGCTTTGTTTTTTTGTTCTGAGAGCCTCTTAGGCAATTCCAACATACAGCCAAGGCTGAAAAACCACTAGCTTAGATTTTTTTTATAAGCCGTCTTATTCTTACTTATTTTCTTTTTAGCAGCTTGACTTTGTGCTTAAAGTGAGAGCTGGTAGAATTTACATTAGTGGCTCAGAGAATTTAGATTATTGGCTTAGAAAAATGAATGGGTGAGGCAGGTACAAAGCAGCTGAAAAACATCATGGTGTGTCGTGGCCTGAGAACTTGGGCTGAAAGCATGAACCTTGACATGGGGCAGGTTCTGTCCCCCTTTCTTCAGTAGCCTCCCCCTGGACTCATGGTGACCATATTAGGATAAAGTAGAACTGTCCCATAAAGTTTCCCAGGCTATAATCCTCATGGAAACTGCCTGCTTCATCTTTTCCCCATGGAGGGACTGTTGGGTTCAAACCGTGGACCTTTTGGTTGGCAGTCAAGTGCTGACCATTGTGCTACCGGGCCCTTTCCCAAGGCTTCCTTGTTCTTCTAAGCCATTGAGCTGCCTCCAGCTCAGTGGCCTTGTGTACGATCCCGCACCATCTGTGCAGTCTCTGCTGTGCTTCAGCCCTCTGCTGGAGCCCTTGCATCCCTCCATCTTTCCTAAGCGTGACGGCCTTTTCCCTTGGACAACATGCCCGAAGTGTGTGATGAAGTTTTGCCATCATTGCCTCTAAGTAATATTCTGGTTGCATGTCCTTCAAGACAGATTTGTTTATTCTTTTGGCAGTCCTTGGAATATTCTCTACATTTTACTAACACCACATTTCAAAGTTTTTTTGGCTATTTTCCTTATTCATTGTAAAATTTTCACGTGTATGTAAAGCAGTAGAAACTACGCAGGTTGGGGTATGCTTGGTCTTTAAAAAGTCTTCCTAGCTCTTCGACCCTTTTAAGAGGTCTTTGGCAGCAGCTGTGCCCAGTGCAGTAATGTCGTTTGGTTTCTTGACTGCTGATTCCTCTTGTTAGATACCATCAAGTTGAGCAGCGATCCTTTTGAACAGTGGATCTGAACCCTGTCCTAGCCTGTGCCATCCTCACACTTCCTGACACACTAGAGCCCATTGCAGCTGTTGTGTCAATCCACCCTAGCAACATGCCCAAAGCATGTGAGACGAAGCTTCAACATGTTTGCCTCTAAGGAGCACTCTGGCTGTTCTTTTGATGGTCCGTGACTGCTGCTGAGGGCTCTGCAATTTTCTGAAAAGGGAAGAAAGGAGTTGTAGAACTCACCTTTACCTGAGTCTTTATTCTTAAATAGAATAATCCAAACAGCTTGTCAGAACTCAGATTTCTGGACCTCACTCCAGAATTCTCTATTCAGTAGGTTTGGGATTGAGCCCAAGAAAGGGCATTTCTAACCAATTCCTAGGCCATCCTGTGGGTCTGACTTTGAGAAGCATTCTTCTTTTTTTATTTTATTTTATTATTTATTCTTTTTATGTGTGTACCGTCAAATTGGATCTGACTGATCTGGTGGATTTGAACCACGCACCTCTGGGAGAGAAGCACTCTTCTAAGGTAAGGGCTAGAATAGGATTTCTTAAAGTAAAAAAAACAAACATTATGAATCACCACACATTGTTTCTGACATGTGTTTTGTGCCTGACTCCATACTGAGCTTGGTGATCAGAGGAGGAGCCAGTTCCCGCCTCCCATACCTGGGGGTTCAGAGATGGAGTCCCATGAGCAAAAAATTAGATTTTGTTACAGTCTGTCGGGCGGCCTCCAGTTTCTGCTTGGAAATGCAGAATGCTGAAAAGATAGTTGGCCACACCATTACAACAGTCAGAAGCAAACCCACCTGTAAGTTCATGACTTTTTTCTGAGTCTATCAGATAGCTGGAGTCACAGAGCAACCCACTAACCCCAGCTCAGAGGAGGTGCAGACCTGGAATTGGACACAGCAGGGAAGGGGTAAAAAGAATTTGATAGAATAGTCAAGGAATTAGTCAAGGACGGACACAGATTAGAGCAGACCTTGGAGCTCTGGGGATATAGTGATACAGTGGGGTCCCCATACTTCTGGGGTGTTCCTGCGTGGTGCAAATGCTTGACAAGCTTGACTGTGAATTTGGATATTTAAGTCCATCTAGCAGCAGAAGGTCTCCATCCAAAACACCAAGTGTTGAAAATCCTATGAAGCTCTCTGACTCAGAGGCTGCCATGAGTCAGTGTGTATTCAACAACTGCTAGATTTTCACATTCTTCAGGAGAATCTTTTTTCAAATACCTCACCCGAAGCCCACAGGGAAAATACAGAGAGCCCTGGATACATTTTTCTCAGGGTACTCACCTAGAGGGGTGGTGATGATAGGTGGCATCCAGTCAGGACTGACTCAAAGCTGATCCTCCAGTGGGTTTTTAAAGGCCCATGTTTCTCCCAGGGAGCAGCTGGTGGATTTGAACTGTGTGCCTTTAGGTTGGTAGTGCTGCTCTTTACTACTGGGCTACCATAGCTCCCTACACTTAGGCTGAAGTAGGACTCAAGCTCCTTCAGTTTCCTTCAGAGTTGGTAGGCCTATCCCTTTGCAAGCCTAGCACATAACCTAGAAGCGTTCTTTCCTAGAAATGTTCCTGTCACACAGTTAACTCACTCTTGAAAGTAAAAAAAGCCATATGGAGACAATTTCTTCAATATTGCCAATCACAGTCATATAACTTTCTATATATAAAAGTTAGAGCCTTTTAAGTCCAAGATAAAACTGGAATGTTTTTCGAAGCAATGAGATAGGCAACTAGGTATGTGAGACTTTCTAAATGCTTTAGCATAAATCCTGTGCATATATATCACTTTTATTTCCTAGAGACGTTGGAATAGCATCAAAGAATGAAATGGAAACAAAGGTCTTCTGCCAAGAACCCCAAATAATTAAGATTTGCTTCTTTTTAATGAAAGGCCAACAGTAACAAAAAAGAAGAAAGTACTTCATATGTTTTGTGTTCTTTGGTCTTTGTATCTTATTCTGCATAGATTTTATGATTCTTGGGACTTGCTTTGACCCACATTAACTGGGAAAATGCCCAACCCAGTCCTTGCTCTCTAAATTTTTACTTCCTTTACATTCTGTCCACCAAAACCCACCCCTTCCCCAGCATCCAAATTTGGTCCACACGCCACAATGACGGGGGCGGGGAGGGGGGCGGAGTAGATGTAAGCTCTGAATTAAGAAGCACACTTTCTTTGATTGTTAACATAAAATGTACTTGCTACGATTACCAATAATTTATCTCATGGCTCACCTTGCCCCATGTCCCTCTTGTTGGTGAGTTCTTGGTCAGCTTTTCAGTTTACTTTAGTCATCCTCTCCTGCAGCTGCTTTCATCTTCCAGAGGAGGACCAAACCCATTTTCAAATCAGATAGATAGCCTTAATTGTCAGTCCTTTTCATTATGAGCAGGGACTGAAATCTTGTTCTCCATGAGAGCATTGTTGCTTTGGGTCTGCTCAAGGAGTCTCACATCTACAAGTTTCAAACTGATGAGCTGTGATCCAGATTTCCAATTCCAGATAGGCTCTCCATGCAAATTTGCCAACATATGGATTCAGATTTAATCTGGCTCTTCCTACAACTGTCCAGCCAGCAGTTTACTCAGGCTCAGATTGGGTGTCTTGAGATGGCATGGATTTAAGTTGAGCCTTTGTGCCCACTCTCAGAATCGAGACTTGATCATTACTGAATTGTTAGGCAAGATGGAAATAGGTTACTGCTGAATGAGCCTAGAATGATTGCCCCCACCAGCCACATTTTCCTGAGAGTAGTATTACCATTTTGGTTGCAGAAGATAATCTTTGCAAAACAGCACATTGTCTTTGATCAAAGTTAACCATGACATATGTTTCCTTTTACTTAAACATTCACAGGGTTTGTTTAAAAGTTTCTAAATATCACCAAGGACCAAAAGCTTCCATTCTCTCTCTCATTCCCTCCATCCTCCTGTCTCTCCTGTTCCCCACCCCCCAAGTAAATCACAGAACAGTATTGCTGCCTGGGAAAGGTATTATGCAAGTGAAATGCTGGGCCAGGGATCGGTGTCCATTTGTTCATTCTCATTAGGATTAAACTGAAGACTGTTTATACGCCACTAGGCACACAGGGATATATCTTGGCTTCACTTTAAAAATAGATTCTTGGCACAGTTTCACTGTTAGGGACAGAGGATCTGAGACAAAGAATCCTTGTCCGTTGGGAGTATACAAGAGTTACAGCCCACAGATCTTCATCTATCTTGATGTTTTGCAAACTGGCTTCAAGAGAAAGAGCATAGAGGTGAAGTGGAAAGGCAGGAAGGAAGAAGAAGCAGAGAGAATAACCAGGCCTCTAGGAGTAACAGCTGTTCTATGTTTCTGAAAAGGGGGACTCAAATTAGACAAGAGTTAGAAATATGTGAGTGTAAAAATCACAATTACGTCACAGAGGGCCGGGCCAGTGGTGAGTCTATTGCTTGTGAGTTCAGGACGATTAAAATGAGTTCATGCAGAGTTCACAGATGCATAAAGTTAATGTGTGCAACATGGTTTTCATCCCTTTAACCCCTCTGTCCCATCTTGCTGCAGATGTGTGAAGACGGAGCTGAGGTTTAATTAGTTCTCCATTGCAATCACATGCCATTAAACGAACAGAACCAATCCCAGTGTCTTTTCATTTCTGTCTTTCAATATCAAATGAGAGTGCTTGAGTACCATGCCAAGTCACAGGCCATGAGGACCGCACCACAGGCCTGAGTAAGTAAAGCAGACTTCCTGGCTCTGTCTTGCTACAAAAGCCTTAGTTTATGCCTTCTTTCTGGTTCTGACTCTAAACCACTAGAAGCTACGCAATGTGCATTTCTTTTGAGAGCCCACTTTTTAAAATCAGAAGAATGAGAGTGGTCATCTTAGCTAATTTTTTTTCTGATACATCCTTCATAGATGTGCATGCTGTTCTGTGTTTGCTTGCTTCCCCCTGGGCTAGAGTTGTTTTGCTGATCCAGAGGCAGGCAGTTCAAATCCACCAGGCTGTTCCTGGTGAAAAGGATGGTCAGTCTCCTCTTGTGCAGTTTTACTGCCCCAGAAAACTTGCAGCAGGGTCTGCTATGAGTTGGTTCCAGCTCACCAGCACATGACAACCACAGCATAGCAGAAGAGCCATGAGTGGGTGGCTTTCACAAAACAAATGCTATAGTCTCACATTTTGAAATGCTAGAAGTTCCAGTTCAGGGCACTGGCTCTCCTGCAAGACTTGCTCTTGCTCCCAGCTCGGGAGAAGACTCCTTTGCCCTTCTGAACTTCCGCTCCTGTCTCACGTTCATGTGGCTTGGCCATGCGCTTCCCTGTTTCCCCTCTCTCTGTTTGCCGCTTTGAACCCTTTATGTATCTCCAAAGAGATGGACTCAAGATGTACCCTACGGCACATATTTTGGGGCAACACAATTCAATGCATAAGAGGATCTATATAGAAATAAAGAAATTGTGTGTGATCTCTGTGTAACACAGAAAACATTTAGCATCAGCATTTTTAAAAGCAACATATACTTATGTTTTGACAATGTGATTGATAGCAACTAGGTCTGTAAGTTGAAAACCCCTTAGTTCAGTTGGTGTGAAATAAATTGGGAAGTTGCTGTTATAATGTGCCTTTAAGTCAGAACAGACTCAGAGCTGACCCTCCAGTGGGTTTTCAGAGGTCATACATTCCCCAAGAGGAGCTTACCCATTTTCTGCCCTGGAGCAGCTGGAAGATTCAAACCACAACTCCTTATCTGCTAGGCCACCAGATTTATAAAATGTGAATGATAAAGGATGTGAGTAGTGGAATGATGCCAATTTATTTTTCTTCTCTTGCAACTTTCAAGAACTTTCCAAATTTCTTTCAGTGGAAAAACCCCTAAAATTAATTTTTAAATTGATTTATGGAAGTGAAACTCCCATTCACAGAGCTGCAGTGCTAGATGTTGCCACACAGAACAACCACGTCTCCTAGCTGTGGCGAAATGGCAGTATTCTTCCCCAGTCTATATGGGCGGCCATATGGAGAATGGTTATTGTTTTAGCAGCTGGTACTGGAATTCCTGCGGAGGGAAGAGACTCGCCTTAGTTGAGAACTTGAAAAGAAGCTTTGTCAAGTCCCCTGGAAGGAAGGGAGTTCCCAGGCCCGAGTATTGAGAGGGTAGTCAGATTTCATATCAAAGATGGGAGAGAGAGGGCCAGACACTGGAGTTGAAAGAATGTGGGATATGGCATCTGGGGCTGGAAGAAGAGGTTTGAAAGAAAACACACCTGCAGCATGTCTTCAAAGTGATTTCAGAGCATGTGGTAGATATGAAGTCTCCCTGCTACTCCTAATCTGCAGAAAAACTCACATTTACTCATGGCTGATTAGATTCCATGGGGAAATTAATAAAGAGGTTGAATTTGCATCAGGGTTGACAGGGCTGACACAGGGCTAGCCTGTGTGGATGGATGACAAGAGACAGCTGAGATCTAAACCACACGCTGCTTCAAAGTGTGGTCCACAGTAGTGGGTGGTGTGCCTGCCACAGGCTTTCAACTTTGCTCAGCAACCCGCGCCACTGAGCTGCAGGATTTTCTGCCCTACTGGCCCCCTCCTAGGGTCACTCCTCTTACTGAGTTGTATGACGTGACCCATTTGTGAAATCACACATACTCATGAGACTATTTCAATACCTTGAGCCGCTGTTAATGTGGAAGGCGATTTTAGAAGCCAGCCCTTGGATTATGTGGTATTTGTGCCAGCTTACTGCAAAGCAAACGCTAGCAACAACAGGTCCCCTGAGAACCTGTGGAAGGCTCCTTGACACGAATGTTCTCCAGGGACTCGGCAGCTACCTATTCTCCAGTGTCTGAGATGGTCTCAGAGACAGAGGCCCACGGCCATTCAAAGGAGCCATGCTCCTCAAGCTGTCCTGAAAGACCCATTAGGAGAAAACCCTTTGGGAATTGTGTATTCTCTAGGGAGCCCTTGGGAGCCAAGCAAACCTAGCTCCCCCAGACACTCCAGAAACAGCTCCTAACTCCCGAGGTCTTGTGATTGAGAACAAGAAAGCTTCCCTTGAGAAACTAAGGTGTGCCTGACCCTCCAGTGGGTTTCTGAGCCTGTAAATCACATGCAAGGAGATTAGGAGATTGGCTGTCTTCCTCCCACTATGATAAAAATGTTATGAAAAAGTATTTAAAATTCACGTCTCTGTGTTAAAATAATTTCTGTTGATTTCATGTAGAAATTTGTTGTTAGGAGCCATTGAGTCAGCTCTAACTCATGACCCTATGACCAACAGGTCTGGACCCTGTCCTGTCCTGTCCCATCCTCAACACCCCTTGAGTCTACTGCTGCAGTCACTGTGTCAATCCTGCTTTCACTCTTCTGCTTACCCTCTGCCTTTCCCAGTATGAGGTCCTTCTCCAAGGATTGGTTCCTTATGAAAATATGCATGAAGTAAGTGAGATGAAGTTTCATTGTCCTTGCCTCTAATAACCACTCTTGTACTTCCTTCGAGAGAGATTTGCTTGTTTTAACAGTCCGTGGGATAGTCAATAGTCTTCTTTGCCTCTGCAACACAAAGGCCTCAATTCTTCTGTTATCCTTATTAATTGACCAACTTTCAGATGCATATGAAACAATTGATAATACCATGTCTTGGATCAGGCACACCTTAGTCTTTAGACTGACATTCTTTCTCTGTAGCACTTTGGAGCGGTCCTTGGCAGTAAATGTCCCCAGTGCAACATGTCTTTTGATTTCTTGACTGCTGCTTACCATGGTTAATGATTGTGGATCCAGGTAAAATGAAATGGTTGACAACTTCAACCTTTTCTCTCTCGTGATGTTACCTATTGGTGCAGAGGTGAGGACACCTGCAAGTAAAATGTTGAAGATTAATTAAAAAATGGCTGGAACAATACATTGACAGGAAACTGCCAGACATTGAAGCAAAATTTAGAAGAGGTCTTGCCATGGCATGAAGGATATTATTACTGATGTAAAGCTAATCTTGGCTGAAAGCAGAGGTTATAAGAAAGGTGGGGTTTTTTGTGTTTTATTTATCACATAAAGACATCTGACCATGTAGATTATAACAAATTAAAGGTAACCCTGAGGAGAATAGAAATTTGAGAACACTTAGTTGTGATCACGCAAAACCTATTCATAGACCAAGGAGAAGTTGTCTGAACAGAACAAGGGAACACTGCACAATTTAAGGTCAGGAAAACTGTGTGTCAGGATTGTATCCTTTCTCCATAACTATTAAATCTGTATTCCAAGCAAATCATTTGAGAAGCTGGATTATATGAAGAAGAATGTGGCATCAAGATTGGAGGAAGACTCATCTGCCGCCTGAATTACGTAGAAGACACAATCTTGATTGCAAAAAGGGAAAAAAGACTTGAATCACTTGCTGCAGAAGACCAGAGGGTTACATCTCAACATTAAGAGGTTATAGGTTACATCTCAACATCAAGGAAACATGTAGAAACAGACAGATAACACTTTTACGGCATAATGAGTTTATAATTGTACACATTGAGCTAATCATAGTATGTTTTTGGCAGGAGAGAACTTACATTTTGACTTGAAATCTCTGAAAACTAAATCCTGTCTATAATTCTACACATCTTATGGTTGGAAGAGTTCCCAAAAACTATCTTCTGGCTCTCTCTATTTATTGCAAATCTTATTTCTCCTCGATTACCCCATCCTTCTGGTATTATTAGACATGATGACATCTATTACTACTTAGGGCCTCTGGCCCTGTATTTTATGTCAAAATTCCCAGTGAGTCATCCAAATAGAGGGAGCTCTGGTGGCCTAGTGGTGAGGAGCTGTGCTGTAATCCCAAAGGTTTGAATCTATCTGTTCCTCCGTGGGAGAATGATGAGCAGTCTCCTCTCCTGTGATGTACTGCCTCTGAAAATCTGCTAGAGGGTCAACTATGGATCATTTCTGACTTGACAGCAAACAATAACAACAACACAACATCCATGTAGATGGCAGAAGTATTCCTGAAAGCCGTTTCTACAGCAGAATGGATTGTATTGGAGGTTGAATTGTCTCTCCAAAAGATAGGTTGAAATCCTAACCCCTGAGGGTGTGACCTTGTTTGGGGAAAGAAGGGTTTTCTTTGCAGAGATTATCCATTAAATTAATGAATTTATGACAGAATAGGGTAGGTCATAATTATTAAAATAAGGCCAAGATACAGAAGCAAAGTCACATTGAGGGGAAAGATGGCCTAGGAAGGTCCTTTTACAAGGGAGGCCAAGGACTGTCACCAGAAATCAGACGTCAGGAGAGAAGTATAAAACAGTTCTTTTCTCAATGCCTTCAGAAGGAACCAACATAGCTAATCCCTGTCTTTGGATTTATAGCCTCCACAACTGTTAGAAATAACATTTATGTTCTTTAGAGCCCCCCACTTTGTCATATTTTGGTATGGAGGCCCTAGAAAAATACGGCAACAAGTAATGAGTGCAAAACATAAATCTATCCCACTGTTTTGGTTTGAGTTGTGTCTCCCTAAAGTGTGTGTCATCTTGGTTCAGCCATTACTATCAGTGTTATGTTATTTTCCTCCATTTTGTAGTAGGATGTCATCATTTTTTATACTACAAATTCTACAGACAGGATTAGAGTGGTGGCTTAGTGGCAAGGAATTGTGCTGCCAACCGAAAGGTACACTCTTCGAATCTCCAAGGGAGAAAGATGTGATTTACTGCCTTTGAAAGCTCAGTAGAAAGTCAGCTATGAGTTGGTTCCAACCCAGTGGTACACAACGGCAATGACATGCTAATGCGGCAGAATGCAGTCTACAGAGTTAGAAGGTTGTTGGTGTCTTGAACAGTTTGTTTAGAGAGATAAAAAGAGATGAAGTGAGAGAGCAGAGATTGAAGGACCTCAGTACCACCAAGAAAGGAGATCTGGAAGTGGACCCGAGGTCCCTGTGCTGTGAACCTCCTAGAGTCAGGGGAATATTGATGCCAGCATATATATTTCTTGGAAATCTCCAAGAAATGCCAGACTCACATGTTTACAGGGGAAAAAATAAGAGAAATGAAGCCTTGACCTACAGTTGATACCTTTAATTATTGCATCTAGCCTCCAAAACTTTAAGAAATTTATTTTGTTAAAGCCATGCACTTGAGGTAATTCTGTTTAGCGAACTGGAGTACAAAGGGGGAACATGGTGGCCTAGTATGTAAGGAGTTGTACTTTCAGCCCAAAGGCACATGGTTCAAATCCAGCAGTTACTCATCAGAAAAAAAAATGGATAGTCTCTTTCCATGCAGTTTACTATTTCTGTAAACTTGCAGGATGATCAGCTATGTGTTGTTTCTGACTTTGGAACACATAAAACAACAACAGAGAACTAAGGGAACTCTGGTGGCGTAGTCTGTAGGGAGTTGCACTGCTAACCTAAGGTAACGCAAAGGTGACGGGTCAAATTCACCAGCTGCTTCACAGGAGAACGATGGATGGTTTCCTCCCATCTGCTTTATAGCCTTCCAAAAACCTGCTGAAGGGTCAGTAATGAGTTGGTTCTGACTCCATGGCTGTGAGTGAGTGAATGAGAGAAAAGATGCCCACTAAATGCAAACTCTTCCTCACTTTCACCTCAGTCAGATTTCAAACATGCCCTTGGCCATGTCCAGTGCCACCCAACACATGGTATGGAACACATAACGGAAAGAGCTAGTAATCATTATTCATGGGTGAAAATATGTTGCTTTTTCAGTCCTTAGTGAAATCCATAGTCATGTTGCCAGTTTGCCTTGGAAGGGGCCCAGCCATGCATGGAGGCCTTAACCAGAATTAGCTTCACAATGTGGTAAGAATCTGGCCTGTAATCCATAAGGCACGTGGTTCAAATTCACCACTTGCTCCATGGGAGGAGGATGAGCAATCTCCTGTGGAATTTACTGCCTCTGAAAACCCACCAGAGGGTGGATCAATTCCAGCCCCATGGCACACAGCAACAACATCAGTCCTCCTCAGGACTTATGTCTATTTTTTTAGAACTTGGCAACTGGGCCAATAGGCAACATCATGACATACAGAAGATTGAAGTTGTCAACAATTTCGTTTTACTTGCATTCACAATCAAAATCTATGCTAGCAGCAGTCAAGAAACCAAAAGGCATGTTGCAATGGGAAATATCTGCTGCCAAGGACCTCTCTGATGTGCTAAAGAACAGTAATGTTAGTCTAAATACTTAGGCGCACTGATCCACGTCATGATCTTTTCACTTACTTGCTATGCATCTGAAAGTTAGACAATGACTAAGGATGACAGAATCATAATTTTCTTACTCTGTTGAGTTGTGGTGTTAGTGAAGAGTTACGAATATCCTTTGAGTTGTGTTGAATATCCTGTGAACTGCCAAAAGAACAAGTCAGTCTGTTTTGGAGGAAGTGCAACCAAGATGTTCCTTAGGCGCAAGGATGGTTAAACTTTCACATACTATGGGAATGTTAGGAGAGGCCAGTTTTTGGAGCAATACATCATGCTGGAAAAAGTGGAGAGTCAGGGAAAGGGAGGAAGACCCTCAACAACATGGATTGCCACAGTGATTGTAACAATACATTCAAGTACATCAGAGTTCATGAGAATGGCCCAGGATAGGACTGGATTCAGATCTGTTGTTCGTAGGGTTGTTATGAGTTATAGACAACTCAATTGCACCTAATAACAATATAGCTATTTTTTTTTTCAGATATACACTTTTCAGTATTATGGCTCTTTATCTCACTATTCCAACATTTTAAATTAAAACATATTGTTGTTAGTACGTGCCATTGAGTCTCCTGAGACTCATAGCGATCCTATGTACAACAGCCCTAAACTCTACTCTATCCTGTGCCAATCTTATTGTCTCTGACATACCTACCCCCATTACCCCAGTCACTGAATCAATTCACATCATCAAGGATCTTCCTCTCCTGCGCTATCCCTCCACCCTCCCAAGCATGACATCCCTCTCCAGGGGCTGATCCCTCCTTGCAACATGTCCAAAATATGTCAGATAAAGCTTCAGAATTCTTGCCTCCAAGGAACAGCCTGGTTTAACCTTCAGAATGAACCTATTCATTCTCTTTGCAGTCCATGGCATATTCAATGCTCATCCCCAACATCACAGCTCAAAGTGATCAATTCTCCTTCTATCATCCTTAGTCATTGTCCAGCTTTCTGATGCATAGCAAGTGATTGCAAAGACCATGGCGTGTGTCAGGTGCACCTTAGTCTCCAGACTGACATCGTTGCTCTTCAGTACTCTGGAGAGGTACCTGACAGCAGACTTTCCCAATGCAATTAGTGTTTTGATTTTCTGGCTGTCTGCTGATACCCAGAGTGTTGAATGTAGAGCCAAACAAACTGAAGCTGTTAACAATTTCAATCTCTTCACCATCTATCAT
Organism: Elephantulus edwardii; assembly: GCF_000299155.1. NCBI lineage: Eukaryota > Metazoa > Chordata > Mammalia > Macroscelidea > Macroscelididae > Elephantulus > Elephantulus edwardii. The sequence goes on from NW_006399865.1 coordinate 5,752,298, forward strand.
GATGCTGCCAATCGGCCAGTGATGAGAATCTTTGTTTTCTTGAAGTTACACTTCAATCCATATTGAAGGCTACAGTCCTTGACCTTCTGCAGCAAGCGCTTCAGGTCCTCCTCAGTTTTCAGCAAGCAGGGTTGTGTCATCTGCATAATGCAGGTTGTTGATGAGTGTACCTCCAGTTCTGATGCCACACTTCTCCTCATTGAGCCCAGCCTTCTGGATAACCTGTTCCACATATAGATTGAAAAGACACATCCTTGGCACACACCCTTCCCAATTTTGAAGCATACAGTGTGTCCTTGCTCTGTTCTGACGACAAGTATAGGTTTTGCAGTGGTAAAAACATAATTTAAAGCTATCGTAAATGGTAACAGTTTTTCAGTAAAAAGTCGTTTATTCCCAAATGAAGCAAGAGTTTTCCTTTTCAGACAGGTACATTCTTCCTTGATTACTTCACCGTACTTAATATTTGGCCAGAGATAGAGGGAACTTTAAAGGAAATAAAATTATTTCTACCCTGATACAAGAAAAAAAGTTCTATCTTATTATGAAAACAAGAGTTTAAATAAAGTGTGAAAAGAAAAAAAAAGTCATCAACAAGTTCTTTTAAAAGGCTTGATTCTTTTGAATAACAAACTTGCCCATTTGAATGAGATTAGCTTTTCTTTTAAATCTCATCTTGAAAGACTTTTCTAATTGAATCTGGATTTATTAATCGTTTGTATATCTTCCATCAGCATGTCCTCAAAATATCTTAATAAATGTTCGACTGACAATAGTAGTAGATTCATTGCAGGAATTGTAAAGACTGTGTAGCAACACATTAGGGGGAGAAAAATCGAACTCTATCATCCTGGTTCTGGATGAATTCTTTCTGGCCCACTTTGTCTCTGAGTATGAATTTGTATGTTTGTTACTCTTACACAACCTTCCTTTTCAGAATATTATGATCATTGCTATCTCCATTGCACCAGGGGAATTTTCAGCATTCTAAAAATAATTTCAATTCTATAGCGTCAGAATGTTTTTAGTTACTGCTGTATAAACAGTAGGGCTTCACCTCTGATCTATTGTAAAGGCTTGCTGGAAACATGAAAAACACTTGGGCTGTAAGGTAGCTGGACCACATTTAAGTTCTGTAGCAGCTAGTGATACAATTTGCATGCTGCTGGTTAATTTCAGAGGCTTATGAGGAAATAGTTTCCCTTTTTCTTTCTTCCTTTGTTTCTATCTTGTTTCATAATGTCTTTTTTTCTGAATAATTTCCTATCAGCTAATACTTGACCTTTGCCTTGTGGTTAACCCTACTTTTATCAACTAGCCTTTACCTTAATTTATAAACTTCAGAGTGAAAAGCTTGGTAAGATGTAGGCAAAAGACATTTTAGGATTTAAGAGTCTCTTACTTGTACATAGGGAGGTCTGGTGGCTTAATGGTAAGACATTGTATTGCCAACTCAAAGGCTCATGGTTCAAATCTACCAGCTGCTTGGTTGGGGACAAGTGGGAAGTCTCCTCCTGTGTGATATATTGCCTCTTAAAATCCACTGGAAGGGCAATTATTCTGGCTTGAGGGTATATAACAACTACTTGTACATATAATGTAATAGATAAAAGCAGTTTGAGTTAGCATCTTCAACCATGGAAAGTTCACTCTTGCCCTCTGACTTACAAGTGCCAAAAGGAGGACTAGTTTCTGAACTAGAATAATTGCACTCTAGCTATCCCTGCTGTAGGAGAAAGGATACAACCCTGGTGAACGCCCTTCCTGATTTTAAGCTATGCAGTGTGCCCCTGCTCCTTTTGGACAACAGGTCCTTGGCCTGGGTATAGATTTTGTATTAACACAAAAGAAGATTTCTGGGATTTCCATTGTTCTCATTGTTAGCTAGAATTTGTTATGATCCATATAATCAAATGCCTTTGCATAGTCAATAAAACACAAGTAGAAATTCTTCTGGTATTTTTTGTTTTCAGCCAGGATCCATCTGCTGTCAGCAATGATATCCTTGGTGCCACAGCCTCTTTTAAAGCCAGCTTGAACTCTTGGTGGTTCGCTAGCAATTTACTTACTGCTCTAGCCATTTTTAAATGATCTTCAGCAATAATTTGCTTGCATGAGATATTAATGATATTGCACAATAATTTTTGCATTCTATTGGATCACCTTTCTTGGGAATGGGAGCAAATATGGATCTCTTCCAGTTGAGTTAGCCAGGTAGATGTCCTCCAAATTACCTGGCATAAACTGGTGAGTACATCCAGGGCTGCATGTTAGTTGAAACAAGTCAATTGGTATTCCTCCAAATCCTGGGGCATTAGTTTTTGGCTAATGCTTTAAGTGCAGCTTGAGCTTAATTCTTAATTATCACTGGCTCTTGTTCATATGGTACTTCCTGAAATTTTTTAATGTCAGCTAATTCTTTTTGGTATAGCGATTCTGTGTATTCTTTCCATCTTCTTTTGATGCTTCCTGGATCATTCAAGATGGTGCCCATAGCATCTCTCAGTATTGCAACTCAAGGCTTGAATTCATTTTTCACTTCTTTCAGCTTGAGAAATGCTGGGCAAGTTCTTATCTCTTTATTTTCTGTCCCCACCTCTCTGCACATTTCATTATAATAGTTTGCTTTATATTCTCTGAAATCTTGTGTCCAGCTCTTTTACTTTGGCATCTCTTCTATTTTTTAGGTTTCTTGATGCTCTAATGCAATGTTAACAGTCTTTTCTGACATCGATTTAGTGTTGTTTTCCTCCTCCTTTTGTTCTCTTCATGGATGATACCTTTGATATTCTCCCACAATTCTTACGATCTTTTATCATTGGCATTCAATGCCTCAAATCTGTTATTGAGATGATTCTTAATTCAAGGTCATATTTTGGTTCCTGCAAACTAGTTTTATTTAAGCTTCAATTTAAATTTACACACGAGTAATTGATGGTCTGTTCCACAATTGGCACCTAGTCTGATTCTCACTGCAGATATTGCACTTCCTCAGCAGTTCTTTTTGCAGATATAGTCAGAGAGGCCCCAGTATCAAATAGCTGTTTGTATTTTTTTAAAAGGTATTTGCTATGAATAAGTCATTGAACACTCAAAATTCAGTCATTCGATCTCTGACCTCATTTCCCTCACCAGATCCATACTTTTTGACTACTGTTTCTTCCTTCTTGTTTCCAACTTTTGCATTCTAGTCACCAATACTTATGAATGCATCTTGACTGAGGAAGAATCGGGATTGGATCATCAACATCCTGTGTTATGCAGCTGGCACAACTTTGTAGGCTGAAAATGAAGAGACCATGAAACACTTGCCACAGAAGAGAAAAGATTACAGCCTTCAGTATGGATCAATATCCAGAAAACAAAGGTCCTCACCACAGGACTATCAGTCAACATTATGATAGATGGAGAAAGGATCTTGCTTGGATCAACAATCAACACCCAGCAGTTAGGAAATCAGATGTATTGCACTGGGCAAGTCTACTGTCAAGGACTGCTCCAAAATGCTAAAAATCAATGATGCAAGTTTGAAGATTACATCAGAGAGTTAGATAATGAATAAGATGAATAAGGATGACAGTAGAAGAATTATAATGTCTTTGGTGGTGCTAGAGAAAAGTAATGAATAGATAGGTCTTAGAGAAGGTGCACCCAGAGTGGAAGGATAAGGACGCTTCATCTTTCATACTTTGGACATGTAGCTAGGTGAGGCTGTTCATTGGAGAGTGACATCATGCTTGGAAAGATGGAGGGTCAGCAAAGGAGAGCAAGACCTCCAGAGAGATGGAGAGACACAGTGACACATAGAGAAATGGGCTCTAGTGTGTCATGATAAGGATGGCACAGATAGGGAAGGGTTCAGGTTGGCTGTTCATAAGGTCACACTGTGAGTCATACTTGACTTGGTGGCTTGTAATAACACCAACATCTCTATTTATTTCTCTGTATTGCTCTTACTTACTGCCATCAAACATTGCACGAGATGTTTGTTTATTGCCTCCTCTACCACCAACCTCCCCCCTTCCTGCTCCCAGCTATAACATCTGACACTTTTGTCACTACCAAATACCGAGCAGGCACACAATACATATTTGTTGTATAAATGAATGTGTTTGTCATGACTGTCTTTAAAATCAACAGGCCAGAAATCCACTGAAAATCATTTGAGCTGCATTTTCCCAAGTAAGTTCTACTCCCTCTGTTGTACCCATACTACTCTCAAGGTCATTGATGACTATATAGTTGGTGAGTTCAGCAGTCTATTGACTGTTCCACTACTTTGTCAGATATACTCATCAACTATTCTTTTCTCCTTAAACTCTCTCCTGCTTTAGTTTTCATGACCCTAGCTTGCCCCATCTCTGGGTAAAGGTCCTTTGCCTGCATATTAGCCCACTCTGAGTACATGGAAGATAAACCAGTTTCTTACTTGGAAAAAGATCCATGCTTTTCACTGACTCCTGTGAGCACTGCAGCATGCGCACATCAGATATCACATTTACAGCCTTCGTTTTTCACACCCAAATGCTCATTACCTTCTTCATGCTGGTTAATTATGACTAAAACCAGTTGTCACATCAATTCCAACTGGTAGCTAATTTGTGTTTCTTTGTTTTGCATTTGGAAGGAGCTTGCCAGCCCCCAGGTCATGGCCTTTCTTCTGGGGTGCTTTTTGGGCAGATTGGAACTTCCAGCCTTTTGATTATCAGCTGAGTAGGTTAACCTTTTGCACCATCCGGGGCTCCAGAATGTGAGAAACCAGACCTAAGTCCACTGTTGTCTAGTCACTTGTGACTCATCACAACTTGCCATTGGGTTTCTGAGGCTATAATCTCTGTGGGAAGAAAAGACTCACCTTTTTCTCACAGAGCAACTGATGGATTCAAACTGCTGAACTTTTGCTTAGCAGTGTAACGTGTAGCCAGTGTAGAAGAGCCACGTAATTTCTAAGCTCTTAATATCTTTATATTATTAGAAATATATTATTCCCAATTTTTTGTCCTTGCTCACATTCCTTCTAATTCTGCTCTCAATTACAGCCTGTTCCTATAGTCTTGGTGCCATGTCATTTTCTGTTTCCCCTTTCACCTGGATGATTTTCTTGGTCAAAGGCTTCTTGCTTTGACCACTGCAAGAAGTTGCTAACTCTCCCAGCCTCCAGTCTCTCCTGGCTTCCAATTCTGCTTTTATTCTGTTGTTATGTGCCACCGAGTAGATTACAGCTCATAATGACCCTGCCATCAGTGGATCTGATCCAGGCTTGATTCTCAACATCTCTAATATACCTGAGCCCATTGTTCAAGTCACTATGTCAGTCCATCTTGTTAAAGGTCCTTCTTCAAATACTGAAGAGTAATATTTTAAAAATGCAAATTAGAATACCTTTTCTACCCTTCTACAAATTAAGAAACCCTTGTCACCAGCAGCCTAAGACGCTGAGACTCCGAAGGCAGCTCAAATACCCCTGGAAGAGCGTCCCAAGGAGAAACAAGCTTGTCACCAGGTTTCCCCTAACCACTGAGTCGGCTGTGAAGAAGATAACAAAACACTTGTGTTCATTGTGGATGTCAAGGCCAAGAAGCACTAGAGCAAACAAACTGTAAAGAAGCTCTATACATTGATGCTGCCAGTCAGCACCTTGATTTGGCCTGATGGAAAGAAGGCCTATGTTAGACTTACTCCTGATGTTACCAATAAAATTGGGATCATCTCAACGGATTCCAGCTGGATAATTCGAAATACAAATATTTTTTCTCACACACAAAAAGATCACGTTAGTAGCTTCTGGTTGTCTTTGGAGTCAAGTCCAAGTCCCTGGTGTGTCATCTAAAACCCCTCCACGCCTTTTGCCCACCATGTATACTTGGCTGAACATGAGTATGGTCTTGTTAGAAGTGCCTAGTGTACTTTATCTCAGCTTTTGCTCTAATGAGCCTTCAGGAGACCCTTCTCTTTGTGTACCCTCTGAAATACTTTGCATTCCTTGTTCAACTCACACTTCTCATTGGTGTTTCCATTGAACCTTATTAAAAAACAAACTCCCCCCAACCCTCTTTCAAAGCTCTTTTTGGATTTAACAATAATAATTAACATCTTGTTGTTACGTGCTGCTGAGTTGCCTGTGCCTCACAGCAACCCTATGTACAATAGCTCTGAAGCCTGCCCTGTCCTGAGCCAGTCTCACTGACTCTGACACACCTACCCCATGTTAATTGCTTCAGAAATAGCCATTTTCCCCATTTAAATGGAAATTTAACAAAAGACTGTCTAGCTGGCCTCAGTGAGTATAAAGAAAGCATTTCTCTTGAGAGTAGAAACTTTCTATCATGCCCGTATTCATACAAAATAAGCCTTATTACATAGTAAGCAATCAATACATATTTTTGACATGAGGCAAATTGAGTTAATTAAAAACAGCCCCCAGGCTCTTGAGTCCTGGGAATTACTCCAGAAATAGTCATTTCACCATTTAAACGGAACTGTAACAAAAGACTGTCTAGTTGAGGATGACCTGGATCAGAATATCAAAAGTGTTTTTGTAGTTAAGCTTGTGGTTGGAATTTAGCCCCAAGATTGATTTCAATACATTTAATGACATGCAAGCATAAAAACCACACTGTCATCGGATGTGGGGACAATAGGCGTTGAGGCGGAGGCAGTTACACAAATGAGATCCTGCTCTGTTCCCTTCTTCTCCCATCCTTTTTATTTTCATTGTCATGGGAGCGCTTTGTTCCTACCAGATTGAAATGGCAATGCTAATTTCTTTGAGTGGATGGTGTTAATATGGTTCTGGGGGGGAAGATGCTGTCACAAAAAGCACTGGAAGTGATCTCACCAACTTGCCGTCCATATGACCTGTGTTCTGGGCTATGTTCCAGCTTTGAAAATAGGTTCCCTTTGTTCTAGATGCCTTCTCTCACCCAGGACCCTCTGTCAGCCCTCCCTCCCGAACATGTCACAGTAGTTATTATGTGTTGACTGCTTTGGCACTGTTACTACTCCCCAGTCTCCCAGTGGGTGATGGCACTGGCTTCTGGGACACTATAAACCCTGGATTGCACCCCTGCTGCTCTACTCTCTAGTCATTGAAAGGCTTGTCCTCTTTGATCCTCACTGTTCTCACTTAGAAAATGGAGTTAATAATATCTACTTCATATGGTAGGGCCAGCCCTCATATGAATAGTTCTATATGAAAGTATTAGTTGTATCCATCTAGGGCCCCATAAACAGTTTTTCTGTAACATACATTTTATTTGGAAAATGTACACATTCTCAATCAGATTGTCTTTTCCAGATCCACACAGACACTATTGCTCTATTATTTTATTTATTTTTTTTATTTTATTTTCTTATTTTTGTGTGAGTGTACCGTCAAATCACATCTGACTGGTACAGGAGGAGATTGTCCCTCCTTCCCCGGCAGAGCATCTGGTGGATTTGAACCGTGTGCCTCTGGGATTGTAGTTGCAGCTCCTTGCCAGTAGGCCACCAGAGCTCCCCTATTGCTCTATTTTTAAAATTTTTATTTGTTTTTAAAATTTCGTTGTTGCACATTTTCCTCACTCCTCCAGTTTCACTTTGCAGTGCACTTCTTGTGATTACCTATTTTAATTGGTATTGTTTTTCTTAGCTCCATTTCGGTATTAGTTGTCACTGTAGAGAAATGCAACTGCTTTTTTTGTGTTGATCTCATATCCTGCCATTTTGCTGAACTGTTTGACTATGTCTAGTAGTTTCCCCACTGAATCTTTAGTATCTTCTAAGTATGCTGTCATATCATCTGCATATAGTTCTACCTCCTCTTTGCCAATTTGGGTACCTCTTATTTTCTTCCCTTGCCTTCTGGCTCTCACTAAGATTTCCAATACATACTTGAATTGGAGAGGTGATAGTGGGCATCCTTGCCTAGTTTCTGTTCTCAAGGAGAAATCCCTTCAGACTCTCTCCATTGAGAATGATCTTGCCTCTTGCTTTTGTGTATATACTTTTTCAGTATGATGAGGAAATTCCCCTCTATTCCTGTTTTTTTTTTAAGTGTTTTTTTTTCTTTTTTCAGGAAGAGCTGTTGGATTTTGTCAGAAGTCTTTTCAGAATCAATTGAGAGGATCATATGGTTTTTACTCTTTGTTTTGTTAATGTGATTAATTACATTAATTGCTTTTCTTATGTTGAACCATCCTTGCATAACTATTGTGAATTCTTGGTTGACTGTTCTGTTCTTTGAGTATTTGATATATGTCATTCTGCTGTCTTTTTGCTCATATTGTTTCTGCTGGGAAATTGGCACTTAATATTACACTTTTGCTTTTGATAGTTTATTTTTGTGACTGGGTATCTCTTTTGTAGATGGACTTAATCCTGAGGTATTTGTTTTGTTGCCTGCCACCTAGATCCGCACTCAATGAAGAACTTAACTTACTGCTCCTAGCTATTGGAAGGACTGTTGTCTAATTACTTTTTAGGACACACCACCAGGAATCACTCAACTGGAGAGCTCCCTCACTCAAGGTCAAGCCTCTTGATCTGGTTAATGCTACAGTCATTGCCATTGAGTTCAAAGCAACTCATAGCTGACCCTCCAGTTGGTTTCTAAAGCTATAAATCATGAAGAAGATTGCCTACTTTTCTCTTGGGGACTAGCTGGAGGATTCAAAGGAATCAAGAGTTAAGGCTTTTGGGTTATCAGCGCAACTCTCTATGGACTATGACACCAGAACTCCCTACATCTGATAGCCCATGATAAATGCCTAATTGTTACAAGGATATAAGGTCTGGTCACGTCTGCCTAACTCTGAAGGGCCATTGCCGCTTCAGATCCACCCCCCCGCCCCATGAGGTCAGCTGGCACTGTTATGCCTGTGTTACAGTTTGACTTCTCTCTCTGCTTGATCTTGCTTTCATCCTCTCTCCCTCACAGGTGTTGATTTCCAGAAATGTCCTTATATTAATCTCTATCTCAGAGTCTGCTTCCTGGGGAGCCAATATGCCACTTCAATTCGAAGAAGAGAATGTCTTGTGCAATGTTTTATTCACCAGACTTGCTACTTCCATATGATCCCATTGCAAACACTCAGTAAATCCTAATTGGTGACTGATGGCAATCACATTGCTTGGAGCCTAGCTGGGCTTATTTGAGTGTTTGCATTGTGTTTCCAGAGTTGCCTGTGATTAGAAATTCATTCAAATTACACAGGAACTCTGGTGGTATAGTACATAGGTAGTTACACTGCTAACCCAGACAGCATATTGCTGCTAGTTTGAATCCACCAGCCACTGTACTGAAGAAAGATAATTTCTTCTCATGTGATATTCAGCTTCTGAAAGCCAACAGAGTCAGCTGTGAGTCAGTTCAGACTTCTGGGTTGACGGCAATGGGTTTGAGCATTTTGTTTGGAGTACTTGGGTTGTGTCTGTGATGGCACACATACCCGACCAGATCACTCGCCATTTAGCCCAAAATCCTTCTCCTCACTGCCACAAAGGCAATATCTTTCTGTCATCTTATGTGGCACAACACCTTGATTCCCTCAATACCTGATAATAAGACTATTCCCTCAAGATAAAGACAAGAGTTGCCAACAGTAGCAGTAATCAACTCAAAGCTATAGTTTGGAAATGGATGATTACGAAGTTTGAATCTAGGGGACCAGATGCAAGGCCAGATGAACATGGTGGTGCAAACACATTAAAAGTCTGTAATAACAGAGTTTTGCAAAAGGGAACTAAAAAAGAGAGATGGTTACCATGTTTCCAACATGGTAAAGTTGGAACTTTTGGGGAGCACACCCCCATAAAATGAATAAAGACATTAGCAACACTGGATATCCATTTTAGCCCTCCTTGCTTTGATTTTGGCCTGCTTCAGAAAGCTTGTTGTAGTGAGAGATGGCATGACTTTTTTGGTATGAGTTGCCCTGTCTGCTAAATGAACAGATTAGCGTTCTGTTCCGTGTACCCATTGACTGTGAGTTTTGCTCTTATGGGTCAGTCCTGAGATTAGGGAGGGCCCTAATGTAGTGAGGCTTAGGGGTTTGTAGAGTTGACGACAGTACTGCAGGACATGGTTGCCATCAAGTCAGAGCTGATTCATAGCTGGCCCTCAAGTGGATTCTCAGAGGCTATCAATTACATGGGAGGAGATAGCCACTCTTTCTCCCACAGAGCATCTGGTGG